>NC_081350.1:19022751-19385527 GCF_029784015.1 Lycium ferocissimum
ATTGTCCCTGCCAGCATATGGTGGGCAATATGGAAGGAGAGAAACTCCAGATGTTTTGAGAGTATAGAGAATGGAGTGCAGAAGGTCAAGTTGAATTGTATTTTATTGCTTTGTTTTTGATGTAATCAGGCTTACTCAGATGATACTATTTCCATTATTGATGTATTAGATTCAATATAGGATTAGAATAGTAGAGTATTGGAGTACTTTTGTAGATATGGTTTCAGTACAACCTATGTACTGTTTTGTTCATGTGGAATACAATATAGTTACCAGTTTCAAAAAAAAAAGATATATATAGACTTTTATATTTCTGGAATACCTGATACATTAAGTGAGAATATAATATGATTCAGAATTTAAATCTGTTATCTGCTTCCTAGATAATTAGTTTGTATAGCTATTAATATAGCTTAAAATTGGCGTATGTGCATTTCAGCCTGGCGAGAACATCTGATTTTAATCTGCTGCACATGTTATCGTAAAAAGAATCAATTTTCGCTTCTAAGGCACCAATAATTAGGGCAATTTTCATCTGAAGGTAAATGTGGAATACAATCCATAAGAGACCGGTCCTATGTAGGCGGGGTACAACTAAATCCCCTTCTTCCAAAGAATTTCACTGTTTATATGGGTAAATTACATTTTAAAAAAATCAAACTATGTATATGATTATATGTACATCTTATTAAATCCCTTCACACAAGGAATGTCTCCAGAGCAATGGTTAAGGAAGCACAAGATGTGTTTGATGTCTGGTGTTTCAATTCCATTAGCACAATTTCACTACCTTTTCTTGAATCACCTTAATGAATATCCTCGGTCCACCACAGTTGATATAAAGCTACTATTTTCTTAAATAACGCAGGTAAGACTACAAAAAGCTATGCTAAGCGCGTGTTTGGTATGAAAGAAAATGTTTTTTAGGAAATTAGTGATTTACCTATTTTCTAGTGTTTGATAATTAAGCAAAAAATATTGTGCCAAAAATACTTGTATATAATCTAAGCAAACACTATGGTGATGTCGGTAGGGGCACCGGTATGGGGTGGGCGTGTTGGAGGGTGGGAAGGACAGAACCAATGTAGAAATGCCACTACGGAACTCGTTTTCCCTACTGCCAACCAGCAAAGTCATTTTCCTTAAATTTAAGGATCCTAGGGAACATGTTTTTCAAAAATTTTGACCAATGAAAAGTGAGAAACATTTTCACCCTGTCAAACACACCCTAAATCAAATGCAACATTTCAGGATTCACAAGGATAATCTTATCTTGAAACAAAGAAAATCACTGAAACAAAATCAGGAAAATTGTAAGCCTGTGAGATTACCTAATGAGATTCTTGGAAGTGATGCGAGGAGCTTTAATTGCAGCACCAATGAGACTACTTCCAGTTATGTAAATCCCCCTAACCATAAACAAGGTCAAAATCTTCTAATCAGATTTAAGTACCCTTTAATAAAAAGAACATCAAAACATAATCTTTATTGCATATAAATATATGAGTATATACCAAGCAGCACCAAGAACAGAGACACCAATGGCAATAGCAATTCCAAGAGCAGAAAAAGTATAAGGTGAGATCTGTACAATAGCTCTTGACCATGAGCTTGATGATCCCACAACACCCATTGTTGCTGACATTCTGAAATCTGATTTTGCTCCTTTCTCTATCTTTGAGATTTGGGAAGAGAGATATAAGGAGGGGTTGAAGAGAGGACAATAATGTGTTGTTGATAACACGTGAGAAGAGTAAGGAACGAGACAACAAGTCAAGGTTACGAAATTGAACTAAAGAGTAATAATCACTCCGGCTCAAAATATTTACCCCATTTTTCATTTACACGCCCATTAAGAAAGCATTCACAAGCCTAGCATTTTGACTATTTTACCCTCTTAACATATTTCATTATGTTCTCTCTACTCATTAAATATTTACTCTAATAATGATGAAACATCTTAAATGTTGGTTTGTGAACTCACAAAATCAGCCCATTAATGTAATTAATACAAGGGTAAAATGAGAAAAAATGAATTTTATCTTAGAAAAATAAATGACAAATATTTTGAGACAAATATTTTTAATAAGGAACGACAAATATTTGAGACGGAGGGAGCAGTACTAAATCTTTTGTGGAAATTTAACATAAAATTAGAAGAAAAAAGAATTGTAATAGATGCAAAACCAATTAGCCCGAGAATAATAAGAGAAAATTACGCTCTATGTCTATTTTTGAAAATATTTACATGACTTTCATCAAATTAGGCTTCCTGTAGAATTCTATATGTATCTATGAGATCGAGTATGAAATTCTTCTTCTTCTTTTTTTAGTTGTGTTGATTACTTTTTCTTATTTAGAAATTTGTAAATAAAGAAAGAAAATTCTAAATAAAATTCAAAATACTAAATAATCTAAACTAAAATAATCGAAATAAATTCAATTGAAATAATTCAAAAATAAAAAATACTAAATATAGCCTATGTTTTGTGTATAAATACCCGATTTAGCCCATAATTGTGTATAAACATCTTTTTACACACTATTATACATTTTATACAAGGTTGATACATTATGCATAATGCTTTCCCCCGTATATAATATTATATAATATTGTATAATATTGCATATTGGTATGTGGCGTAAAAAGATAATAATATTAATATGAAAGGAACTAATACAAATCATGTATTCACACAAAATTAAATAGTTTTCTATAGTTAATGGTATATTAAAGTGATAATATATATTAATTAATCATGTTTAGTAATAATATGCATATGAAAAACACGTATCATGTGCTTATTTGCTTGGTGTAAATATCTAAATATGACTAAGTTTTTTCGTATAATGTTAAAAAAATTATATTGAAAGAAAATAGTGAAAATTCATTATAAAATGCACGATAACTTATGAATCCAATTTATTTGGTGGATGTCCATTCAACGAATGATTTTCTTACCCATGTACCTAAGTAATATTAGGGTTAACATTTGTAACTCATGGATATTTTTTTTCATCCTATAAAAAATGTTCTATCTTACGTATTAGAAGAGATACTTGAATAGAATTTGATAAAAAAAAAATTCTCTCCCCCCTCTACATCTCTCTTGTCTATATATCTTGTTTTATATTGTTTCATTTGCTATTATTTACAACACGTTATCAGCACGGAACTCCATTATTAATTCGGTATTTTCAAGTTAAACCGCACTCTTTAATATTGGGCAATTCTGCGAATTGCCCTTTTTTTGGGGTGGTCTTTAAATTTTGCCCCTCATATTTGAAATCTTTAAATTTTGCTCTTCGGCTAAAACCCATGGGTTCCAGGTTCGAACCCCCACTCAGTCAAAAATTTTTAAAAAATTCGCAAGGCAGAGTTTAAATTTCGCTATGCCCCCACTAGCATATACTTGTTAAGGAATTACCAAAGTTATGTCGGACCCGACATACTTATGCCCTTATGCCTTATGGGCAGACTTGGCATAAGTATGTCGGCTCCGGCATAACTTTGGTAATTCCTTCACAAGTTTATGCCAGGTCCGGCATACTCAAACTTTTAATGGGCAAACTTTTAGTTAAGCCTTAACTAAAAGTCTTTTCATAGTTATGCCTTATGGGACAGACTTTTAGTTAA
Source organism: Lycium ferocissimum (assembly GCF_029784015.1). Lineage (NCBI taxonomy): Eukaryota > Viridiplantae > Streptophyta > Magnoliopsida > Solanales > Solanaceae > Lycium > Lycium ferocissimum. The sequence goes on from NC_081350.1 coordinate 19,026,389, forward strand.
GATATAACTAAAGTATACTTGTAAAAGTCTCGCATAAGGTATAATAGAAAAGACTTTTAGTTAAGGCTTAACTAAAAGTTTGGTATCTTGCGGACCGGCATAAACTTGATGAGAATTACGAAAGTTATGCGGACGGCAAGATACTTATGCCAAGTCTCACCCATAAAGGCATGAGTATGCGGCACTGGCATAACTTTTGGTTTTAACAAGTGTATGCGTCCGCATACACGCGACCAAATTCTTGCATGTAATTTTTTTTTTAATTTATGCTTGAGCGGAGTTCGAACTCAAAACCGCTCACGATTTCTCGCGCGAACGCTCGTGGTTGCAAACGCGAAGGGCAAAAAATTAAAGACCAAAGAATATGAGGATAATTTAAAGACACAAATATGAAAAAGAAAATTTAAAGACCACCCCAAAAGAAGGGCAATCCGCGCAAAAAAATGAATCTGGTATGTATTCGTGGCGTTGCTCTGACCACCCGTCTAATATAAGTTACAACTTACAAATAGACAAAACAGGAAATTCATTTTTCAGCCACCATCGTCTGCCAATTTTATTTTAATGCAAATGTTTCACTATTACATGTTTAGTGATAGCATCTAGTATGCTTATTGAAATAGATAAAATAATTCAAAATGAATGGTTTTAAGATTTATTGTTCATATTCTAAGGCATAATTTTCTGTGTCTTCCCCAATGGTTATTATTTTTGTCTTCATAGGAACGTGGATATTTTTGTAGGAGTTTTGGGTGTAATAATCTGTTAGTTAGGCACATTTTTATTTTAATAACTTATAAACTGAAAAAAGAAAAATTCTAGACATAAATTACTTAAATTGCATGTTTCGTAGTTCAATTTGAATTGTTTTTGTTGTATCATTGAGCAATATGTCGGTTCAAGCCGTGTAGTAGTAGTTTAAAGGGCCATTTTTTAAATTAAGGTGTGTTGTAGCGCATTGAAATGTACTAACTCTTGATGTATTTAGCTTGAATAAAAAACTGTTCAATTTGGGACTTAATTTTTTGACGGCAAAAGCGGCCATTAACATAGACAAATTTCTGGCCAAAAATTGTCCAGCAAAAGAGGAAAATTGTACAGCTAAGGAGGCCATTATTTTCTGGCAAAAAACTATCCAGTTTGGGACGATATTTTGTACATCTAAAGTGTTCATTCTCCAAGATGTTTGATCCAACTACATAAGAATAAACTCATCTAGTTAAACCAATTTCACATCAATATACTCCCAAGTTAATATGCACTAGTAAATTGACATTAAAGATAACGAGTTTCACTTCCAAAATGCACATTACACATTCAAAAGCTAACTTCAATTTAGCATACAAACACAATAAAGAGTCACACTAAACATTCATAAGCTACCTTCAAACAAAAGTACTAACACAATAATTAGTTTCATTTTGTCATCACCCAGATGTGAATTCATCAATTAGTGCACATAACATTATGATGCACATCTTCATCTTTAGAACTTTCTATTCCAACTTCATAGATTTATTAAATTCCAAGTTATTTCATAACCTTCAAAGCTTCCACTTTTTTCCTCAAACCGTCCCTTTCAATCTTCACTTGATCAAGCATCATATTCAACATTGACCTTTTTTTTTTTTTGCCGCTTCTAATTCTAATCGTACTTGGTTAATTGCAATCTCCGCACCATTAGAGAAATATTCATCGTCCCATTTTCAATAATGTATGATTTCTGATAACAATAAATGAAATTAATTAGTGATTATGAACAATATAAATAGGGATTTCAACATCCATCCACCAAAAAAATCACGGTTAACACATTTATAAAGTTTCCTTCCGGGATTTGAAGAAGCTTTTGAAGTGAATTGTAGAGCAACTACCTCACAATGGCAAGTCCTCGCAGATGAAACACTAATCTCCAACATTTTATAAACCCTACATCTTAAGAAACAAATTAAAGAGGGCTAAACTCAGTTAAAAAATTAAATTTAGTGACGAAACTTAACTTTTTTAGCCTTTTCAGTCGCATTTTAATGGGAGGAGGTTTGTTGAAATGGAACGGATATGCAATTTATTAGGTTTAGGGTTCTAATTGAGGATGGGTTTTTTTTACGGGTCGCGGGTTAAACCCGATTAGCCAGCTTTTTTATATTTTAAGTTGGGTCATGCGATTCCAAGTATCCACATGGCATCTCCGTCAAGATAAGGTAAGAATATATTTAGAACTTTGGCTGATGGTAGGGCCGAAATGGCCAAAAAAAATATAACGGGGACAAAGTTTAACAATAGACAAAATAGAGGGTATATCTAGGGGTGTAAAATATAGCCCAAGAGATAATGACCAACCCAATCGACCCAAAATTTTATGGGTTGAGCTCAAGAAAATTTTATATTGAACTGATTTTAGCCCAACCCAACATAATCCATTTTAAGTGATCTTTAACTTAGCCCAATACTAGCCCAATTCTAGACTCGTTTTTTAAGATTTACTTAAATTTGAGTTTATTGCTTGAGATTTACCTTACTTTTTATATATACACTTTTTTTTGTATCATATATCTTTTAAGTTTGTGGTGTGTTTGATACGAAGGGAAGATTTTTCACGAAAAATATTTTTTTCGAAAATATTTTCCACAAAATATCCGCCACTGAAAAATGTATTACTACAAAATATTTTCCACGAAAAATATTTTTCTAGAAAATAGACCTTTCAAAAAATCTAGATCAAGTTGGGCGGGTCATGACCCAGCCCATTTCAGTCCAAATAACTTTTGAACCAATGTTATCCTAACCTATTTAATACCTTTGCCCATTTTAATTAGCCAATTTCAGTCCAATCCGCTCGTTTGACACCGTTAGGTATATTCAACCCCTTTCTGTTCTTAAATGCAAATTAGGGGTTACGCGCGGTTCTTTGGTTAAAAGGTCTGTATTAGTGTTTTAAAAGACAGTTTCAAGACTCGCCTCGAGGCCATACAATTGCAAAACGTTCCGGGACTTACGTGCGGGGCTTAGTTCCTGTAAGGCTTACGCCCTAAGCACTTGACTGTCTGCTCTAAACATGCCTAACGCCCAACGCTCGGGGCTCGCCTAATAGTTCTTACACAAATTTTATGTCAAATTCCTTAATTAAAATAGTTGACACTCATAATTCTTTAACAAATGAATGATACTTAATAGTTTTTCATCTATAGAAATAAGAAGATTGAGTGTTCCTCAAATAACAAGTCATAGTATTGCATATTTACTTTTTGAGAACATTGTGAGGGTGAATATCACTTAATATTTCTTTTAAAAATACATCCGATTTGTACATTTTCACTTATCATTGGTCTTTTGTCCTATGCATCAAAATGACTTTTGTCCTATGCATCAAAATTATCATATTTTATTATTTCGCTATTTGAAAGTAATTTTAATATTATTCATGAAGAAATTACGTTTTAATTATCATACTGATAAAGTTTATTGATATAAAATGAAGAGTATGATAGTAATATTATTTAAGAAATTGTGATTTTTTCATTGTTTGAAAATTAAGATGTTAGAGTTGATTTGTATTCCATAATAGCTTTTATTTCATTGTATTGTTTATAATTGTAAAATTATGTTATACTCCCTCCATTTCAATTTATATGAATCCATTTGATTGGGCACGACATTTAAGAAAGAGGGAAGATTTTTGAAACTTGTGGTTCAAAATAAGCCTTGAAAATTTGTGTGGCTGTAAATCATTCATAAAGTGAATTTGTTTCCAAATTAGGAAAGAGGTCATTCATTTTGGCACGGACTAAAAAGGAAATAGGTTCAAACAAATTGAAACAGAGGAAGTATATAATTACAAGTTGTAAGCAGGGGTAACTCAAGGGTGAGGCTAGTAAAGCTTTTGTTTTAGGTCCTCAAACTTTTGAGGCCCCAAAAAATTTTACCCATGAATTTTATGGTTTAAGTTTCTCTTAGATAATATTGAAGATTGTAAAAGAAGTACAAAATATATATAACAAAAGAAAGAAAAAAAATACTATCTAAGTTTTAAGAGCAATATTTTAAAACTTTGAAGTAAACTACTCAAATCTTCATATTATTACATAAAGTTTTTACAATAACATCCTAGGTAATGTTTTTAAAACACATGGCTAATATCTTATTGACTTGAGTTGATCCTCACTAATAGATATTACTAATGTTATTATATGTCATTTATTTATAGGTTTCTTTTATTTTTATGTAATTTTATCTATTTAAAAATATTCATTGTAATTATAATATTTTATGAAATACTACTCGGGGCTTACGCCTCGCCAATACTACAAGATAAACTATATTTGGGAACAAATTTTTTTTTGTTGCCATAGATTGATTATTGTTACAAAAAGTACTTTTGGCAACCAAAAACAAATTGTTGCATAGACTTTTTCCAACGGTTGTTATTGCAACAACGTGCAACAACTATATTTGTTGTTGCCAAAGGTACTTTTTGCAACAATAATCAATACTATGGCAACAAAATTAAATTCTTTGGCAACAAAAAAGTTCATTTGCCAACAATAAAACTAAGTTGTTACCAAATATTAAATTTTTTGTTGTCATTTCTATATTTTCTTGTAGTGCGAGGCAAAAATGCCTTGGCTTACGCCCCCGCCTTTTAAAACATTGATATTAATAGGCTACTAAAGAATGTTTGACAGTACAATCTTCGGTAATACAACTAGGATTATACACGATTATAAGCATAGTTTTTCGATTCCGAAGATCAACAAGGTTACATTGCAATTCCTTTCTAGGGTTTTCTGAGTACTATTGTGTCAAAGTTGTAATCTTGTTATTTTTTGCGAAATAGTTTGTTGATGATGGAACAACACGAATGTTATTACAAGGACACTGATCCTGACATAGCATTCACTTATATTAATGAGAAACTGCAAAATGTGTTTGGTGATGTTCGGGACGATTTCCAAAGATTTATTTCCGTTGAGAATTTGGGTCCAAAATTTGGCTTATATGGTAGTTTTTACCAACTTATCAGCGTTTCCCTTTCACACTATAATTTCTTTTTCTTTCCAAGTTGCTGGAGGCCGATTGCTTTCATCTCTCCATGAAAAGTTATTGACTTTGTCAAGAATCGCGAAGAATGGAAAATATGATTGACCAAGAATGCCTCACACAGGCAAAAAGAAGTTAACAGAACGTTGACCTGGTTCGAAGGAACTGAATTGTGGGGATGAGCCATCACTTTCTCCCTTCATTATAGAAGAAAATTGGATTTGCTGTGATAAATGTCAAAAGTGGTGCCTTCTTCTATATGGTACAAAACCCGAGCAACTCCCTGAGAGTTGGGTTTGCAGCATGTTCTGGCTTCCTGGAATGAACCGTTGTGACGTTAGTGAAGAGGACACGACAAGATCTCTACATGCCTTGTACCATATTATTGTCTTGAATTACCTTCAAAATCATGATGATGGTAGTGATTCATTTGATGTAAAAGCACATAATGCAAGGGAAATTTCTATAAAGAAAAGAAAATTGAGGGATCAAGACTATTTGCAATGTAATGGTAATCGCTTGGGTGACAGTGATGCTAATGCTTTTGAGAGGGAGGTTAGTGGTGAGAGTGGATTTAGAAAACAGAAGAAATCCAAGACTGAGAAAAGGGAATCCAATTCAAGCAAGGGTGAAGAGAAGTCAAGAACGACGAGAGGTACAAACAATTATAGATTAAAGCTTCAGTCTGAAGCAGATTTTGGCATGATCCGCAAGCAAGTTTGCAAATCCCCTGCAAGCAGACCCTTGGATATGGGAAGGAAGTGAGGACCTGCATTGCAATTTGGTGAAGAGACATGATGTAAGTGTGCTATATTCCTCCTGTACAGGTGTACAAAAGTGGGCTTGGTTTGCTACTACATGAAATTTTGAGAATTCGACTTTTTCGTATATTATGATAAGGGCATAGCATGCTCAACATTTATGATTAACAGGTGGGGATAAGAGGTGTATAAAATTTCAATTCTTCAAGGATAAGACACGGACTTTTCTTGAGATCCAATTTTAGTATTAGGATCTTTCTGTTGGGAATAGTGAAATGTAGGAGTATGCATATTGAGAGCATTAGTGGAACATAAGGCACAATTTTGGTGGAGGAATTTAGTGGAATTACTATATTCTTGTTTCTCCTTGTTTAAATTTGTTTATCTGGTGAAAATATATGACAATAAGCAACTGATTCTGCTTCACAAATTTATTTTATGTACTTAGAGGATTAGTTAAGAAATAAAAAAGAACCTAAGTTCAAGCATAATGATAAGGCCTCTAATCTCAATAGAAGAACCAACACACTCCTAGCTATAATATTAATTGAACATCCAACTTCCAAGTCTTGCTATGCTATTTATCTAAATATATTTCAGGTGAGAAGGGTTGGATCTCAAGCCACAAATTCCTTTAAAATTATCTAACAGACAATTCCAAAACTTCATTAAAAATAGATCATGAGAAGTATCACCAGACACTTATATGGTTAAATGGATGGACGGATGTTATTTGGTCACTCTTTTTCAATGCTAACTTTCAATACCCGTTGTTCTCCAGATGAAGTCAGTATTCTGTATCTATCTTGTTTCACCTTGTATAGACTATCCACTGATGATAAGAAGACAAACTTTTGTGTGGATATTGATTTTGAGTATTGAATTGTTCAGTTCTTTAGTGAATTTGAGTTGTAATGAAAATTGAAATAATGAATGTATTGTTGCTGAGACACTAATGGTAGATGTGTTTTTTCTTTTGGTGAGGTTATGCAGCTAAAGCTGTATTGGAGTGGCATGATTACTTTTAGAACAAAATGTGAATGAAATACAGTGCAATATAAACCGTATAACGGAAATTGGCAATCAGACGCTGTAACTGCTATCCATGGTTTGTACCTAGTAGCAACAAAATCAAATCCATTGAATATGACCAAAACTATTCCCCAAATATTGCAGTGTGATTGGGAATGGGAAGTTCTGTTCACTGTGATTGGGAATGGGAAGTTCCGTTCCTATTATCAAATGCTCCATTAGAATCCAACATTTTCATTCATTGATTGCAGGTATGAATTCCAGAAATTCTATTCCGGAGTTGTTATAGTTCTCACTGACAATTCTAATCACAGGTTAGCTTATGCCAAAACTTGTTTTGTCTTGAACCACGCGATCTCAAGTACTTGTTTGTCATTTTAATGTGGAAATGGAAACTTTCTAGTGGATCACTGGTGCCGATTGTTCTGGCAGCACATCCTGATGTCTTTTTCGCAATTTCTTCCAATTTTACTGCCTCAAGAACGTTCAGTTACGTGAAGGTTTGCACCTGTTTTCACACATGATACCCTCCGTTTTCAGCTATTAGGTTGTTCATTCATGTTTATCCTATTTTGATTTGTTTGCATGCAATCCTTCTCATGTCTGTTCTAGGATCATTTTTGTTTTATTTTGTCAAATGAAATCTTGTGGGTGTGGAACACAGTTACATTAATGTTGAGTGAGTCTACCTTGATTTTATGCAATTGATGTTTTCTAGGGTTATGTCCAATAGGTTGTTAATCATTGTCCCTCGGAGTTGGTTGATACATTGATTCATTGTGATTTTTAGGTAGTCAACATTCTGCCATTGAAAACTTCTCTCAAAGAACGCTGCTAAATACCGAGAATTACCAAGTTGTGTGACCGTAACGACTTCTTTGCTTCTTTTGACAATCTTGAACATATGAAAGTATTGGCACTTGACAGTGATCTGTTACATACACTTTATAACCTGTAACAATATATTGAGAACTGAGTTTTAACATTATACAATGTCAAATTTATCCACTGATAACTTTAGCATGTTAGTTCCACAAAGACAGAGTAAACGGACTAGTGTATCCTATGAGATTTACAAGTGCTCATCCACACACCTCATATTTCAGGGCTCTCCAGTCATCAGTCACCACCATTTGGGACTTTTTGAAGGTTCCACGAACTATAGTATTTAGCATTTTTATTTTGTTTTTTTGTTAGTATCTTTATGATTCTGTCTAGCATCTAAATTTGACATTGACATTGTAATTAGGATATAGAGTTACTTTCTGCAAAGTTGTGTGTGATTCTTAATTCATGAAGGTGGTTCACACTGGATATTGCTTTTTGATGGGTATATATATTTTCTGTGACACTGTTCCGAAGTGCTTTACTATTAGCATCTCTGGTTTTTTGGGTGGTCATAAGTTTTTCCAGAATAATCTGTGTCTCAGGTTCTAAGAAACAGATTTCTAGAGCTATGGAGGCCATTCTTCAATTATATACTTCCTCATCTTTTAAAGTGACATGTGTATTTTGGAACTTATGCTACAGATGATAGATTCCTAACAATTGCCAAGGGACTTGGGGAATGCTCTAACGATCCATGAAACCATTGACATGCGTACTGCATATGATCACTGGAAACCAATCCTAAAGAAATTGTCCAGTATTGGATTTTCTTCTGACTCTTCTCAGGGCAGCTCTAGACAAGATTAAGACTATGGAAGCCATAAAGCATTAACTTGGTAACTGATGTCTTCTCAGAAATAATTGCAACATGAACAACAGCTTTCTTCAATTATTTCTTGTACTTGGTGGAGTATCATGAAAGCCTTCATTGTAAGATCCACTAATTAATATGTGAGACTAGAAAGATGCAGATAGCAATTTTGTTCTTTTAGGAAAATAGTCAATTTGGGGTATCGGTAAAGTAGTTGCCATTAGCTATCTGAATTTGAGCTGCCGTTTGTGTTTTAGTTGAGCATGGAATGCTCTAAACTGGGCCCTAATTTGTTGCGGATTCTTGGTTTTACTGATGCCAGAAATCAGCTTGCAAGTTATCAGCAATTGTGTATACTAGACTACTAGTGGTATTATTGTTATCATACAGTATTTGTATGCCTAGTCCACCTTACAATGGAAGGCATAAAACATGACAAAATCTCTAGCTTAACTTAGTGGGAGGACTTTCTCAGTGTACAGCAGGTGAACTGTTCTTTCAAATCGTGTTTTTTTTTTTTTTTTTTTTAATTTTTTTTTTAATTTTTTCCAATCTACAACTATACATGTATGCATTTCATTATGATTTTTCCGTCATTTTTATGATTTTTATTTGTTTCATAAAGTTGAATGGATTTTAGCTTAATTTCCTATCCATTATTGACTCGTATCTTTTATGGATCATTCTTAGGTGCAAGTTGCTGATCAGGAAATGTAAATGAATCTCTTTTGATTGGACAGTTATCTTACCTGTGTGAAGAGAAGGTTTCAAATCTGAAGACACTGAAGCCTCTTAACCATAATGATTTTGATTCTGACTAGTAAGACCCTTCTAGAAAACTTAGTCATCCAGAGGCAACGCTGCAAGAACTGTTACGTAAATTTTTACTCTTGTCCTCTCATAACAAGAATCAGCTGATGAATTCCGTCTTGTCATTGCTCAAATGTTGGGAAGTAACTCTTCAATCCATAAGTTAAATAAATTATGTTCACTGAGTGTATTTGATTCAGAGATTAGTCAGTCGGATCCTTCCACCAATAGTTCAGAAAGCTTCCTACTATCCAGGGAAGAAGATTCTCTTTGCCAGGATGCTCAGAAGCTTGAACTATCAAAGCTTCGAGTTGTAAAGGGCAGTCTATAGATGCCGGGAGTAGATGGATAGTCACAGAAGCATGAAAGCCATGCCCCATACATTTGGTGCCACCAGCTGTCTTGTGATTCTTGATTTTGTTAATGATTCAGCAGAAGTTGAAAAATCATCAGACAATGAAATCTTTGAAATTGATAAATGTGGATGCAAGCAAGAGGATTCTTTTGCAATGGAATGCTTGGACGGGTCCTAAAATTAAGAAAGTGAGGAAGACAGAGGATATACAAAACTATGCTCGAGTCTCGCGGTAGCTCTCCCTTTACTTTAGATGCGGCTCTGTGTGTAGTTACTTAAAACTAAGTGCATATCTACAGGTTAAACACCCTCTTTAGTATTTGCGACCGATCTGTCTAAACTTAAGAGAACTTGACTCGCAGCATGTCAGCATTTAACTTGAACCTCTTAAATCACAACCTTTTGTATTCCTGCAAAAGAATGATGAAATTACTTAATCAAAATTAGGACTCCTCTGAAGTTTGTCCAGTTATAGTATGAACAAGTTTGTGTATAATTTTGGGAAAATACATAAATACCCCCAACGTATACTCAGATTAATTATGACGCACCCAACTTTTGCGGGCGACCTATTACCCCCGACCTTATTTTTTTTGTATTTTTGTACCCTTTTTTGGCAGATGTGGCAAAAAAAATTTTGATGCCCAGTTGCACAGTGGAGAGTGTTGCACACTCTCCGCCGCACCGGCGCCACGTCAGCGCCATGTTGGCGCCACATCACGAAACCCCCCTTCTTCTTCTTCATTCCACCCCACCCCTCATTTTCCCCACCCATCTTCTTCTTCTTCTTCATTCCACACCACCCCTCATTTTCCCCACCCATCTTCTTCTTCTTCTTCTTCATTCCTCCCCACACCTCATTTTCCCCACCCACCCCTAACCCCACCGCCACCCCCATTCTTCTTCATTTTTGCTAATGTTACTTTTATTTATTCTTTCACAATTTTTTACTTTCTTTTTCTTTGTGCAACTCTTCTTCACTCTCATTCTTTTTCTTCACTTCCGGAACTCCATTTTTGTCGATTCAATCCTACATTTTCCTCCAATGATAGAAAAATTAGAGGAAAATGTTGTTGGGTTACCAATTGTGAATCTGAAATTTTTGAATCTGAAATGGAGTAGTCGAATTCTTAAATCAGAAATGGGTAGTCGAAAATGTTGTTGGGTTACCAATTTTGAATCTGAAATTTTTGTATGTTGGTGATTTGTTAGTCAAAATTGGTTTGCAAGTAAAATCTGATGGGAAAGCTGCTGTGACCTCCATTGTTACTTGCTCCGGTGAACTCCATTGTTACTTGCTCCATTCTTTTTTCTCTGAAATTGTAAGGGGAAATGATTGATTTATGGTTTGAGCCAAATGGGTTTACTTTATCAGCAGTAATTAAAGCTTGTTTTGATATTGGGAAGTTGAAATTGGGCTGTTTATTTCATGGCGTTGCGATTAGTTGTGGATTCGAAGAGAATAATGTGATTGAGAGGCGGATTTATGAAGAAGAAAAAGAGGCGGATTGGTGTAGGGTCACTAGAGACCGCCAAGTCCACGACGATGACCATGGCGGAGTTGACCATGACGGTGACATTCGAAGTTGTATGCTGATTTGAAACAAGTTGAAAAGTGAAAATCTCAGATCTGTATTGTTGGGTTCTTGAGATTGAAAATTGCAGCAGAAAAAAAAAATGGATGTTGTGATTAATTGTTGTTTAATCATCTGGGTATTACTATTTGAAGCTTAAAAACAATAGTGAAAATTGTTTGAAGTTGTTTGTTTGTGCTAAAGTTGAATTACAATTCAGATTTGCATTATTTGATAATCATGGAAGCCATGGAGAGAGCTCTCCAGGTTGTGACAATGGAGAAGATGGCATTGTTTAAAATTTTAATACTTGTTTAATAAAATTTAGGTGGCACCAATGTGGCAGTGATGTGGCGCCGACGTGGCGGAGAGTGTGCAACACTCTCCACTGTGCAACTGGGCATCAAATTTTTTTTGCCACATCAGCCAAAAAAGGGTACAAAAATACAGAAAAAATAAGGCCATGGGGTAATAGGTCGCCCGCAAAGGTTGGGTGCGTCATAATTAATCCGAGTATACGTTGGGGGGTATTTATGTATTTTCCCTATAATTTTCATACAATTTTTTGACATTGCCATGATTTAGGATTTCTTCGGGTACATTTTTGGAAATGTTGTTCCTGAGAAACTTGAGTTTGACTAAGGCTATTTAAGTTGAAAATATGTTTCAAACATTATATTAAGAAGTATCCTATTTAAATGTTGGTTATGTTATCAAATGGTGAAATTTAAGACTTAGAAAACATCATACTTAGTGTATAGTCAGTCAACTTGATCGAGTGTCATAAAAATAGTAGCAAAGTATGCTGGTATATGTTAGAATCATCGTTTGAATTTTCCATGCTTCATAGTAAAAGTTTATTGTTGAAGGATGATTAGCGTACTTTAGAAACCATGACGTTGAGATTTAACGATTCTTCTGATGCTCTTGTATGATTTGATTTCTTCATTTAAATGTAACCATGGCTGCTCAAGACATGAAGCATAAGAATGTGCTCCAATTTTGTATTACATGGACTATGATAATGTCTTGTTTTCTTATTTTATTTATTTTTGTCTTTCACGACTATTGAGAATCTTTGCTCACTCTCTAATCTAATTTTTTCTGTGTTTTGCATAAACACATATGGAGCCGCTCTTGAGTCTCAACGTGAGATTCGATACCACCACTAGGATCCAGACCTGAATTTCCTCTGCGTTCCTCTTCATCCATTTGCCTCGCTCTATCAAAGTAACATCTATGAGTCCATAACTTTCTTTAATTTTCCTACTATGAAATATCATGCTTGTTGGTTTCTTTCAGTTATTTAGTGTGGAAAAAAACATTGACTTTTGGACAAGAAAAGGTGCTGAATGTAATAAGCAGAAAGTGAATCTTTCCTTCCTTCATAATGAAAAGTTACATGCTAGAAATTTTAACAGTCAGCCTGACAGTCTTGATCCATAAGGAAACTCCATAAAAGCAAGGACAAATTGCACACCTCACTACTCTATATAATCATGCTGGCATGGATAAATGATGTGTCTTAAAGATAGCAGATTTTTTCCTTGGGGGAGGGGGGGGGGGGGGGTTGGGGGGCATATTTTGGTTTTGGTTTTGGTTCGCACTATGCCTTCTTTTCGTCCTTTGAATTTTTTTTGGGACGTGGTCAGTGCTGAGAGATTGAAATAACGTTATATTCTTCTGTATTTATAGCTTAAGCATAATAAAGGTAGTTAAGATATTGAAATGACATCAATTAAAATGATATTGGGTATTCTTGTTAACCCTAGGCGTAGAATTTTAATAATCTTAGCCATTTATTTATGAGTTGATGGTCTATTGATCTTGGAAGTTGGAACTTGGAAGCATCTGAATGTAAAATTGAGGTGTTATAATCTAAGTTATATGAAATGACCAAGTAGTAGTATCTTTTTAAATGAAAACTTGAAGCTGACAGCACTGCCTGGAGGTGATGAGAAATTATGAGTTGAATGAAGCTGAAGATAGAGACAATACGGATAATGGGGATGACTATGATATGAGTGAGGAAAAACACGATTTTGATCTTGAGGAGGATGATTTATTAAGATCATGGTTGGAGCACAATAAGCTACGTAATATGTTAGGAATTTCATAATACCAGACAAGTGCAAACCAATTTCTCAGATATCATACGTTTTCACCTCCAAAACTTTAGTTCAAATATATTGGAACATTAAGAGCATTAAGCGTATAGCTTGTTTGGTCAAATTTTCAGAATTTGCTTATTTTTAAAAGTTTTTTTTTTTTTTTTTTGGGTCAAAGTTCCTTTCGAAAGCTACTTTGTGAGAATAGCAATTTGTGTTTGACTAATCAATTTGAAAAGTTGCTCTCTTGCCGATAATATAACAGTAATTTGTGCTTGGTTAAGATTTATAAGTGCTTCTTGAGAAAAGCTATTTTTTCTAGCTTTCGAAGAACTCTGCGTTAGTACTCAAAAACACTTTTGATTTCTTTCGAGTCGAGGGTCTATTGGAAACAACCTCTCTCCCCCACAAAGATAGGGGTAAGGTCTGCGTACATCCTATCCTCCCCAGCTCCCACTTGTGGGACTACACAAGTATGTTGTTGTTTGTTGTTATTTCTTAAAGCCTTGGCCAAACACCTCAAACTAGCTAAAATAAATATAAAAAGTTATAAAAATATGCACTTTTGATTTTTAAAAGCTTAGCCAAACAAGTTATTAACCTCTTCGAGACCCCACAATATTTCTTCAGTCTCTATACGAACTCTATCTCGAATTACACTACTAAGATTTGGGTTCTTTGAGATAAATCCTCAATATTGATAGGAATTTGCCTACCTCTACCATGAGTGTGAAATATTTGTTATAAAAAAATAGAAAGAAAACTTCAATCTTAATAAAATGACTTTCTTATTTTAGAATAAAAATACTGGGAGCTAGAAACATCAAACCTTTTTGAAACAACATATTTGAAAAAAATATAATTAAGGAATACAAGACTAAGTAAAAGTTATTGTAAAAGAAATGCTCCAATTATAAACTAAAGCTCCAAAACTGTTGACACAAGAACTGAGAGAGAAGTAGAAAACTTTTACTTCTATGTATTTCTGTTGTGCCTTCAATAAGAGAATGGTCACCTATTTATAGCTTACAAAATGTCTTCTCAAATACAAGGATTAATGAATTCATTTACTTAGATACATGAATGACCAAGAAAGGTTATAGAATGGACATCCATAGTCAAAGGATTTGTAACACTCCCTCTTGGATGTCCGTAGATAATGTGTCTCGTTAATACATTACTAGAAAATACCCAGTGGGAAAAAGCCCAGTGAAGGAAAAAGAGTATACACATCTTGTAATACGCCTTGAGTGCTGCCGCATTAAAAACCTTACCAGGAAAACTCAATTGGGACAAAACCTTGGTTAAGGAAAAAAGAGTACAACGTGTATTTTACTCCCCCTGATGGAAACTTCACTTGATATCTCGGAGATAACTCATTCCAATCTTGTATCTCAGCTTCACAAAGGTTGATATTGGTAATGTCTTAGTGAACAAATCTACAAAATTATCGAACAAATCTATAAAATTATCACTCGAACGGACCTGTTGAACATCGATCTCACCATTCTATTGAAGATCATGTGTGAAAAAGAATTTTGGGAAAATGTGCTTTCTTCTGTCTCCTTTAATGTATCTTCCATTTAGTTGAGCAATACATGCTGCATTATCTTCATACAATATTGTTAGAATCTTTATTTGCAAAGAAGGATCACATCATTGCAAAGTTTGTTGAGTCATTTATCTCAATCATACACACTCTCGACTGGCTTCATGAATGACTATTTTCTCAGCAGGATTTGAAGATGTAGCTGATGAAGTTTGTTTCGTTGAACGTCATGATATAGTTGTATTCCCTCATGTAAATAAGTAGCCTATTAAATACTGAGCTTTATGTGGATGGGATAAATAACTGCGATCTACATAATCGATCCTCTCTGACTTGGATTCATTAGAATAAAATTCATCCCATACCAGTTGTTCCCTGAAGATATCTTTAATATATGCTTAACACTATTCCAATGTCCTCTTGTTAGTTAGGAGTTGAATCTTTCCAATAGACTCACTGTAAAATATATATTTGGTCGGGTATTATTGGCAATATATATTAGTTCCCCAATTGTACTGCAGTATGGAGTTTCATCACCACTGAGCTCTTTATCTTGAGGTCGGAATGGATCTTAATTTATCTCTAGCGACATCACAACCGTTGGGGCACTCAATGGAATCGCCTTAGCCTATATTTCCTCATAGAGTTCTTTCGTTGTCTATCAGTGGCGGACCTAGAGTTTTACGCAAGTGGGTTCAGTAAAATGACTTTAAATGGCAAGTGAACTTTGTCCAACACTCTCTTTTTTGGGCGTAGGAGGTTGGGGCGGGGGGGGGGGGGGTTCCTAATGCTACCACAAAATGAATAATGCGTTCCTTTTGTCTTTTTCTTTTTTCTCTAGAAACTTTTGGGAAGGAAATTTAAAACGTTTAACAAAGATCTATTACTTTAACTAAAATAAAATTATTCAAAATAACAGCGTTGTTTCAACAAATTGAATCATTTATCCAAATTAGAAATCTATTAAATTCTAAGAAATTTGATAAAATCTAAAATCTTTTTCTTATTAAAAAGAATAAAGTTGTTTATTTACAAACAAAAGAACAAAATTATCTATTAAATTCTAAGAAATTTGATAAAATCTAAAATCTTTTTCTTATTAAAAAGAATAAAGTTGTTTATTTACAAACAAAAGAACAAAATTAAGGAAATATAGTCATATAACTTAAATTAACCAATAATACAAGTTATAAGAGAAGAGAGCTTATAAAGTAAACTAACAAATTCAATAAAATATGAATAAACAATTTATAGTTAACAATTATTATATGTTTTCATGATTGCACTTGCATATTTTAGATAAAGAAAGTACTCCCGCCGTTTCAATTTATGTGAACTTATTTGACTGGGCACAGAGTTTAAGAAAAAAGAGAAGATTTTTTAACTTGTAGTGTAAAATGAAGCACATATATTTTGTCTGGCTATAAATCATTACATAAAGATTAATTGTTTCAAAATATGAACAAAAGTCATTCTTTTTGACACAGACTGAAAAGGAAATAGGTTCACATAAGTTGAAACACAGGGACTATAAGATTTCTCTTTGTAGAATTTTTTTTATATTTTGAAGTGAAATTGACAGTAGAATAATCCTATGAAATTTGAGTAAAGAGATCAAATGTAAAATAAAATAAAAAGATCATTATCATTGGGAAAAAAGAAAAAAAACAAGAAGGAAGAAGAAGAATAAACTAGCAGGTGAAAGAACAAAGAAAAAGCTTAGCACGTGAGTGCAGCATTTAAACTATATATATACCAAATATAAGCAATTATTTTTGTTAAGTTTCGAACACACGACCCTCCACCAACAATTGAACCCACTGACCATCCATCCACGAGATTATTTTGTTCTTTAGTGGATTCAAATACTTCATATATTAGAATTTAGAGAATTTAACCTGTAGAAAACACCGGAATTTGTCGGCGAAGTGGGTTCATTTGATCCCACTTGACCCTACGTGGGTCCGCCCCTGTTGTCTAAATAGTCATAGCGACAACAATTCATTATACATATATTGAAATTTTCATGCATTGCCAGACTAGTTAGAAACCTCATTGCATCCACCATAAAAGAACACATTTTCATATAATAATGATAGGGTTTTTGCGAAAAAAATTTATGCCACAAGGCACAAGCCGTACTTTATATCTTACGATTTTGTTTTTCATTTTACTTTTCGCACAAGGACCCATTTGTACTCCACTGACATTATACCTTGAGGTCTTTGGACTATAGGTCCAAAACATCGCATTTCCAAGTGAAATAAAATATACTTGTATTGCGTAATTTTATTTGGTTAATCATTTATCTATCCACACTCTTTTCCAGATTTTAATTCAAGATCATTGTCACCATTTTATAATGTTTGAGCGCTATATTATATATCAAAGATATCATCGATGATCATTTGATACTGACTCCGATAGTACATAACTTATTGAGATCTCTTCATTTTTTCATCATTTTTAGGTACCTGAACCTTTCTAAGATTTTATGCAGTGCTATGTTGTGGTTCTCTTTTAAAGCACTTTCCTCATTATTATGACCATCTTGATGATTTTCTCCTCTCCTTCTTTAAGGAGTTTACCTTTGAAATAGATTGGTCTATCGCCAGAGATTCTGTCCTTCAAGGACTTTATTTCTAATAGGAGTATTTGCAATTGAAACACGATGTTCAATTTTGGGTCAACAAATGCGTATGGCAATTGACTTGAATTATCTTTTCAACGAGGATCATACTAGTGATAAATCATTACATATACCTTATTTTTCAGCCGCTTATCATTTCTAACCCTAAGGTTGACAAATCTAACATTTACCACCAACCTTATTTGGGGACCTATCTTTGTGCGTTGTGGCGGAGCAATTGAATCATATATCGCACATTCAAATATCTAGATGGGAATTATTTGGTTCCTGACCTTGAACCAACCATATAGGGGAATCATGTTGGCTTGATACACCTATTAAATATTACAACTCATACCAAATTTTTATTTGGGAGTTTGTTCTCATAACCAATGGTTTAGCTATAATTAGAGGCATATAATTTCTGCTAAACCAACTTGGATGTAAACCAGCATTTATCAGCATCATTTTATAGTTTGGAACCATGCCCTTAATTTAACAATTTGAGCAAACAACCTTGTAATAACCAAATTGCAAGTTGATACCAAATGCACATGTGACCAGGCCATAGATGCATCATTAAAGTTTAGAAGATCCATCGTAACTTAGGGTGGGATCTTCCGGGAAGGCACTTTCCTCTTCATACTCGCTCAAATATTAAGTGAGGAAGTAGGGGTCCCAACCTTTCCAGGACACGACTAATTTCCCTATCAAACTCAATGACAAGAAACAAAGGAAGTCTTATAGTCCGGACCTCTACTAGCATCCTTGATGCGTTATGCTATATTATGTTTATATGATTTAACAAACCTTACTCAAGGAACCGTAAAAACAACTATGCGTCTTGCGGTCTGAACTTCAAGGGGAACAAGTGAGAAGGCGGTCTGAGTTTCAGGGGAAACAAGTAAGAAATCAGGTCCTCAGGGGAAATACAAAGTATGTTTCTTTGTCATCATCAAAAAGGGAAAAATTGATGAGTTATGTACATTAGGTTTTGATGATTTGATAAACCCTAAGGAACCAGATATCTCATGTGTTGCTATGTTGATATGCTCCTTGAAGAAATAGATGCAATCAGTCTCACTACACAAGCTGCAGGATATGTTCATATATGAAAGACAAGATATATTTTTAGAGGGACCAGATGAGATTAGATTCCCAACAGGATATGTTCCTATATGAAGGACCAAATACAAATTCAAAGGAACCAGATGAGATCAGGTCCCACCTATTGCTTGGTCAACTGTACAACAGTAAAGAGACTGACATTACAGCAGTGTAACAGTAGAGCAGTAGAGTTGTTGCAGCTCGTTCAAGAATGGATGAGGGACCAGGTTCCTCCAGATGGGAGACCAGGTCCTTGGAGCATTGAAAAGTCAACTCTATAATTGTAAAGCTGCCGACATCATCGTTGCAGTGCAATAGTGCAGTAGCAATACAACAGCAAAGGACCAGTATGGGCTGTCACCTTATCACCCTATTCCCTCTCTATAAATAACACCATGCTCAAATGAAGAAATATTCTTGCACAATCCAAAATTGCTCCATCCTAAGTGCAAGTCTCCATCGTTCAAGGTGTTCCTCAAGAACAGAGCCTCAGCAACCCGAACGACCAGATCTAGAACTGAAGATGCTTTAGGTTATTAGGTTGTTAAGTCTTCGTTCTTTTGTGCTTAAACTGTAAACTTACTCTTCCATAAAAAAAAAGTTGTTTGTAGGTGTTTTGAAGTCGCAAAGTTTGCTTGTTGGAAGTGTGTTTCCTCAAGTCTTTGAGTGGTACACTAGGCTAGAGTTAGCTTAGTTGTATTAGTATATGGGTGGCTAGTGCTAGTCACTGTGATGAATTCTCAAAGGGTGCCTTTGAGTGGTACGCTAGGCTAGTGTTAGTCTAGGTGTATTAGTTGAATTCTCAAAGGTTTCTTGTTGGAAGAGTATCTTCACAAGAACTTTGAGTGGTACACTAGGATAGAGTTAGTCTAGTGTATTAGTGTGCTTAGCTAGGGGTAGTCTGCTGTGAGGGTTGCATAAGCATTATTGTAAGGATAAGGGGTCATGGGAGTTAACTTCTAGCTTACAATAGAGTTGTAACCTGAGTTTGCTCGGTTAGTGGAGTTGAAATCCTGCTGGGGTAGGTCGTGATTTTTAATCCCTTGACCAAGGAGTTTTCCGCATAAAAAATCTTGTGTTATTTTCTCACTGCACTGTCTGAGATAACTGGTAGCAATCAGGCCTCTCTATATACTTTGTTTGGTGGACGCGTAGCCTCTAACAATTGGTATTAGAGCAGGTTCTTTCTAAACAGTTAACACCTAGAAAGGATCTCTATCATGGCTAGTTCACCAAACTTAAAGAAAAGATAATCTATCACAAGACCACCAAGATTCAACAGAGAATATTATGAATGATGGAAGGGAAGAAGGCAAAACTCTATCATGACTGAGGATCTAGAGCTGTCGGACATCATTTGTGATGGCCCTTATGTTCATATGAAGAGTTGTGAAGCTGGTTCTGTGGTAGGTCAAAGATTAAGAAGAAACTCAGAGTTGAGCGACTTGGTCCCAGAAAAAAAAAAGGCTGGAGTGAAAGGCGGCAGTAAAAAAATGTATAATTGGATAGTGATTGCTCCAAGCATATAACTGAAAGAATGAATGATTTCCTCTCACTCAAAGCCTACCAAAGAAGGAGTGTGTCTTTTGGAAATAGCAAGAAAGGTCACATTCTTGTCCGTATCAAAATTGGTAAGACACCGTTCCATGAACTAAAAATGTGCATTATGTGGGTGGTTATGAAAATGCAAGAGAATCTCTAGAAGGCATAGAGGAACCAGGTCCCTGCAATACAGAAGAGGCGACAGAAACTCCATAAGGCATAGAGAAACCTGGTGCCTCTATTACCCCACTCGAAGCTAAACATAGAGTAATTGATGTTGTATCAAGCACTCCTGAGGCTGGACAAATAAGTAAACACTCCCCTACTATAACAAAAAAGTGGACGTCAGGCTTCTGAAGATGATAATGGTGGACCGAACATGAAGGAACCTGGTACCTCTATCACTCTATTGCTAAAGATGATTCTACAAGATAGAAGATCAGGTAGCAGACATCTTCAACAAGGCACTAAGTAGGGAGCACCTTGAAAGAGATCACTTGAAGTTGGGCTTGTCAACTAGTTGACCTTTCACAAGTTCACTAAATGATTGGCTATAATGAGAGGATAGGTCCATGCTAAAAGTAATTTTTGGCGATATCTAACTCTTTTTTATGCTGTTACAGGTATACACGGATGGCAATCTCAAGACAATACAAGGATAAGTGACATTGCATTCCTCAGAGACTTGGCCTTCATTTTCAAAACTTGTTTAGGAAATTGGTTCCTGTGACTCAGGTTAGTAGTCTCATCAGTACTTGTGTGTCTTTAAACTGCCCAGAGTGCCATGTCATTAAAATGCCTTCCCACCTATAACTTTTAAACTCTATCAAAACCCACTATTTCTTCTCCAAATATCCCTAAATCCATCCGAACCAAACCCTAAGTCGAAGGACCTCCACTCAAGGGGAATATGTTGATGAACTGAAAAATGGAAAAGCTGGTAAGGGAACTGGTTAGATGAAGAGAAAGGGGCATCAGTTAATGTGGTGGAATTGGATAGTAAAGAAAATGAAGTGGAAGACACTCCACTTATGATGAAGACAACAGGGGTTTGCACAGAGACCTGGTGTTGATGTTATAATTTTTTTTGTTTGTTTGTAAAAGAGCGAAAAATTTAGGCCAGGAAAGGCAATAGTGGTTGTTGCAGAAGAACCTGCTGAGAATGTAGAGTCAGAGGCAAAGAAATCTAAGACTCTACATATTAACCTTCAAAAGTGTTGAATGGGAGGTGAGGAACCTGGTGCCTTTGAGTCACCGCAGAGAATGCAAAACTGAAGGCATAAGTGGAAGAACTGAACAGGCACCTGGTCTATGACCAGCGAACTACAAATGAGAGAATCGACAAGCTCCTCAAGCTGATCCATTGACCTGATCCTTCCTTCTAGCAGTTCATTTCCTTCCCTCCTATCTTTTATCTCATATAACCCCTTGCTTCTATACCCTTTATGAATGTTTTGACCCTTTTTGACTATGGCGCTTATAGTAATTTAATCATCACATTTTGTATTGTTGGCACTGCTAAAATCACATTGGGCATTTTCTCTGATCTATGCAATGTTATTTAACTTGTTTGTGATTGAGTATTGCCTATGTTGTGTTGCCCCAGTGGCCATGAGTTAATGTTGCTGAACTTCTTTTTGCTTGTGCTACCGTATTTACTCTTTTCGATGATGCCAAAAAGGGGAAGTATTTCAGTTGGGGGGTTGATAGTTAGTTGTTGCTGCTGCTAGTAACATGTTGCTATGAAATAGATCTGGGATTGATAGTTGGTTCCTGCTTGTATTTTGGGTGGGGGATTGATAATTCGTTGCTGCTGCTACTAATATGTTATTATGAGATAGATCTGGGATTGATAGTTGGTTGCTGCCACCAACATATTGTTATGAGACAGATCTGAATAAGATTGATAGTAGGTTGCTACTACCAACATGTTGTTATCAGATAGATCTGTATTTAGAGGGATATTGATAGTTGGTTGCTGCTACCAACAAATAAGATCTGGCTCTCAGGGGGAACATAATCTATGAGTTTGTCATCATAAAAAAAAGGAGGAAAATGATTGTGACACACTTCATGTTTTAATGATTGTCAAACTGTGAAGAACGAGAGAGGGACGCGGTCTTTAATGTGTCCCCTCCTTACATCTTACAGCCTCAAAGAACAAATTAATATATATGGGAGAGACATGCAGAAAGAGGGAAAGGTGAAAGGGGGAAGAGGTCTGTAAGCTAGGCAAGTGTAGGTCTGATCCGTAGGGAGAACAAGTGGGATTTGGTTCTCTGAGAGACTATCAAGTATATGTTTGTCATCATTAAAAAGGGGGAAATTGACGCGTTATGCTATATTATGTTTTGATGATTTGACAAACCTTACTCAAGGAACCAGAATATAACTAAGCGTCCTGCGGTCTGAGCTTTAGGGGGAACAAGTGAGAAGACGGTCTGAGCTTGAGGGGGAACAAGTAAGAAATATAGTCCTCAGGAGAAATACAGAGTAGGTTTCTTTGTCATCATCAAAAAAGGGAAAATTGATGAGTTATGATACCTTATTTTTTGATGATTTGACAAACCTTAAGGAACCCTAAGGAACCAGATATCTCATGTGCTGCTATATTGACATGCTCCTTAAAGAAACAGATGCAATCAGTCTCACTACACAAGCTGCAGGATATGTTCATATATGAAGGACCGGATATGTTTTTAGAAGAACCAGATGAGATTAGATTCCCAGTAAGATATATTCATATATGAAGGACCAGATACAGATTCAGAGGGACCAGATGAGATCAGGTCCCTAGCTATTGCTTGGTCAATTTACAACTGTAAAGAGACTGACATTGCAGCAGTGTAGCAGCAGAGCAGCAGAGTTGTTGCAGCCCGTTCAAGAACAGATGAGGGACCAGGTTCCTCCAGATGAGAGACCAGGTCCCTGGAGCGTTGAAAAGTCAACTCTACAGCTGTAAAGCTGCCGACACTGTAGCAAGATACGGTTGTGCGACGAGAGGACGGTATGGGTCGTCACCTTCTCACCCCCTTCCCTCTATATATACAACACTATGCTCAAATGAAGAAGTATACTTGTACAATCCAAAATTTCTCCATCCTAAGTGCAAGTCTCCACATTTCAAGGTGTTCCTCAGGAACAGAGCCTCAGCAACTCGAAGGACTATATCCAGAACTAAAGATGCTTTAGGTCCTTAGTTGTTGAGTCTTTTTTCTTTTGTGCTTAAACTGTAAACCTACTCTTCCATAAAAAAAAGTCCAAATCCATTGACAGACACCTGTGGTCATCCACTTCTTTCACTTGAGCACCTAAAATGACCCTTGTTCCATTTAGACACTTCAGGTGGGTCATTCCTATTCCACTTAGACACTTTTTGCACCGTTATCGGAGCAAAACCAACACGAAAGGGGGCGCCACCTCATTGCACATTCAACCAGCCCAAAAGCCCCAATTTTTAATGGTCAAAACTCCACGAATTTACAAATTAGTGAATTTGCAATTAAAATGAGTTGGCAAAATTTAATTGAGTTGGCACAAGTTAAATGAGCTGACACAATTTAATTGGCCACTTAATTCACGTAGGAGATGACTGATGTTGGTTTTGCTCCGATAACGGTGCAAAAAGTGTCTAAGTGGAATAGGAATGGCCCACCTGAAGTGTCTAAATGGAACAAGGGCCACTTTAGGTGCTCAAGTGAAAGAAGTGGACGACCACAGGTGTTTGTCGATGGGTTTGGCCTAAAAAAAATCTGTTTGTAGGTGTTTTAAAGTCTCAAAGGTTGCTTGTTGGAAGTGTGTTTCCTCAAGACTTTGAGTGGTACACTAGGCTAGAGTTTGCTTAGTTGTATTAGTGTATGGGTGGCTAGTGTTAGTCACTGTGGTGAATTCTCAAAGGGTGCCTTTTAGTGGTACGTTAGGCTAGAGTTAGTCTATGAGTATTAGTTGAATTCTGTAAGGTTGCTTGTTGGAAGAGTATCTTCACAAGAACTATGAGTGGTACACTAGGCTAGAGTTAGTCTAGGTGTATTAGTGTGGTTGGCTAGGGGTAGTCAAGTGTGAGGGTTGCATAAGCATTATAGTAAGGGTGAGTGGTTATGGGAGTTAACTTCTAGCTTGCAATAGAGTTGTAACCTGAGTTTGCTCGATTAGTGGAGTTGAAATCCTATTGGGGTAGGTCGTGGTTTTTAATCCCTTGAGCAAGGAGTTTTTCACGTAAAAAATCTTATGTTATTCTCTTACTGCACTGTTTGAGGGAACTGGTAGTAACCACGTCTCTCTATATACTTTGTTTGGTGGACATGTAGCCTCTAGCAATCCTCTTCAGGGCTAGGCTAATGTTTTCACTATCAGAAAACTCGGTGACAGAGAGAATCCCACCTTTAGAACACTTACTTCATGTTGTTTCATAAACACAAGCCATGATGATGTTGTTCAGAGCCGGCTGAACCATAAGGCAGATAAGGCAATGGGTTAGGGCCTAATTATTTTGGGGCCCAAATATATTATCATATTTCATTTATGAGTTGAAGGTAGAGAGTATGCGGATGTATTTTTTTTTCCTCAAAGTAAAAGGTGAACAAAAAGTATCAAGTGATACTGTAAGTTTTTTATTTTACAATTTTTTTGCATATAATTTCATAATACACCAATGAGCATTTTGGTACTCAATAGTAAAATGGCAGAGCAAATGAAGAGAAAAAGTTGTGAAAAGCAAGTCATTGGTGGAGCTTACGAATTCCACTTGTCTAACACAGGGTGAGCCTTATGCACCGTACCTTTTGTTGGTTGTGTCTCACCCAAAGTAAAAAATTTCCCTTGATCACAAAAAATCTCATATAAGATTCTTATTCTTATTCTTATCAACTCCCTTATATTATCGTATGATTACAGAGTTAAATTAATTTAAGCCATTGGATTTATAGACATAGGGTTTGAATAATCTAAATAGTAATTTCAATAAAATAAATTTTGTTTTCTTTGTCATAATTAGTCTTTAGTCACTACATGGGTGAAATAAAAAATTACCATATATGATCTTCATAGTTTAGATCAAAATAAAACAACAAACATTATTCGAATTTTCTTGAAACCAACGAGTTGGGGAAATAGTACGGCTCAGATGAAGGGAGAACACGAGCTTGAAGAAGGGGCGTGTTACAAATTGGCTGAAGTGCAGGGAATAGAAGTTGTTAGTTGTGGTGGTTACAAAGCTTTGTTTAATTATGGAATAGCCTCTCTTTTATTATTATTTCCTATTTTGCTTTATTGCATTTTAGTCCCTACATCCCTTTTATTGTTAGTGGGGCCACATAATTTGCTAGGCCAGCTCAGCCAATTGTAAGCCTGAGTCTTGACATTTCCACTATATCACAAGTGTAACTCATCTCAAGGAGCATTATTGGTGAATTTTTTTTATACCTTTTCTTTTTCTGCAAATCATCATCATCTTTCTGCACTATGGTATCAGAGCACTTTCGTGCTCTGTGGCGTACGACGCTATAACTGGCGATTTGCAATAAGTTTTGAGTCTCTTGGATAAAGTGGTTGTGCAACAATATCAACTCGAACTGGTGCATGGACACTCCTTAAAGGAATTGAAGGAAGCAATGGGATCCAAGTGCAAAGTTGAAAAGGACAAGCAGTCGATTTCACTTAACAGAACCTCAAAGATGATCTATTCACCAACAATAGGATGGGGTAATTTATTAGGTATACAATGAAATCCCTCTTTAAGACCTTTATCGATCATTCTCAATATGATATCTAGAACCCTTCCGGATCTCACTACTAAAAAATTGTCAAAAACCAATGGAAAAAAACCGACGGTCCGTCGGTTTTTTTTATCCAATAATAATAAAAAATTAAAAAAATCGACTCAATTTTTTTAATTTAAAAAGAAATAATATAAATTTTATAAAAAAATCGATGCAGTGCATCGGTTTTTTTTTTTTTTTAAAATAAAAAACCGACGCAGTCCGTCGATTTTCTAGAAATTTTACAGAATTAATTTCCAGAAAACCGACGGACTGCGTCGGTTTTCTGGAAAATTTCCTGCATGCAATTGCTGCATTTTCTGCAGCCACACCTGCACAAAACCAATACAAAAACCAGCACCAAAACCTGCTCAAAACCAGCACTAAAATGCTCCAAATCAATTCTAAAAGAGCTACAACACATAAAATCACCCTAAGTAACAATCAAACACTATCTAAACACATCAAATACGATCTAAATAGACCTTCAAAGTTCAAAAATATTTAAATGTTCAACCAAAAGTACCATTAACTAGTTCTACATAGTTTTAACATAAGTCCATAAAGCATAAAACATAAGTCCATTATGAAATCCAAACTAAAACATAAGTCCCACGACTATATAAATGAACCCTAACCGCTTCCTAAGTTTCAAATACTTCTTACACCGGCAACGAGAACAAGCACACCTAATTACCCCTTCATTTTGAAAAGGGTGAAGTGACATTGTATGTGTGATAAACTTGTCAACAAATTTATCATGTACACCCACACGATCACTATTATTTATGTTATACATCCATATACGATCCATTAACAAAAATATACCCACAAATTATTGAGGTTATAGAAATATATTTTAACTTAAGGATTCTAACTTAAAATATAACTTAAGAAAACACAATCCAACCAATTCTAACTTTGAATTCTCAATAACAATTCTAACTTTAATAACTTTGGATTCTAACTTTAATATAACTTTTAAAAGCACAATCCCAACCAATTCTAACTTTGAATTCTCAATAACAATTCTAACTTTAATAACTTATGAATTCTAGCTTTAATTCTAAAAATTGATAAGTAAACCTAGTCAAATAAAGTCTACATTTTAGTTTAGAGTTTATAGAAATATTATGGCTTAACAATTCTAACTTTGAAAAGCACAATCACAACCAATTCTAACTTTGAAAAGCACAATCAATTCTACCTTTAATAACTTATGGATTCTAGCTTTATTTCTAAAAATTAAAAATTAAACCTAGTCAAATAAAGTCTACGTTTTAGTTTAGAGGTTATAGAAATATTATGACTTAACAATTCTAACTTTGAAAAAAGCACAATCGCAGCCAATTCTAACTTTGAATTCTCAATAACAATTCTAACTTTAATAACTTATGGATTCTAACTTTAATATAACTTGGAAAAGCACAATCCCAACCAATTCTAACTAAGCTAACACAAATACATTGACAATGAACATAAAAAATAGCACTATATATATATATATATATATATATATATATATATATATTCAACATCAATAATTTTTAAAAGCACAATCCCAACCAATTCTAACTTTGAATTCTCAATAACAATTCTAACTTTAATAACTTATGGATTCTAACTTTATTTCTAAAAATTAAAAAGTAAACCTAGTCAAATAAAGTCTACGTTTTATTTTAGAGGTTATAAAAATATTATGACTTAACAATTCTAAATTTGAAAAAAGCACGATCACTGCCAATTCTAACTTTGAATTCTCAATAACAATTCTAACTTTAATAACTTATGGATTCTAACTTTAATAACTTATGGATTCTAACTTCAATATAACTTTGAAAAGCACAATCCCAACCAATTCTAAAAGTTGAAAAGTAAATCTAGCCAAATAAAGTCTACATTTTAGTTTTGAGGTTATAGAAATATTATAACTCAACATTCTAACCTTTCTAACCTTGAAAAGCACAATCCCAACCAATTCTAACTTTGAATTCTCAATAACAATTCTAACTTTAATATCTTATGGATTCTAACTTTAATATAACTTTGAAAAGCACAATCCCAACCAATTCTAAAAATTGAAAAGTAAATCTAGTCAAATAAAGTCTACACTTTAGTTTTGAGGTTATAGAAATACTATAACTTAACAATTCTAACTTTGAAAAGTACAATCTCAACCAATTCTAATTTTGAATGCTCAATAAAAATTCTACTAACTTATGGATTCTAACAAATAGCACAATCCCAAAAAAAAAGAAAAAAAGAAAAGAAAAGTAAACTAGTCAAATAAAGTTTACATTTATTCACTAACAAAGCTAAATAGACTAACATTAGGCCTAAAATCTACAAATAAAACTAAGATTGAAAGAATTTTAAAAGCCCCCATTTAAAAAAACTACCTCAAATTACAAGTTAAAAACGGGGCTGGGGTAGGTGGGGTTGGGCTGCGCAGGTGGCGGCGGGTGGGCGGTGGCTAGCAGCAGGTGGCAGGCGTGGGCGGAGGGAGGTGGACGGCAGGTTAGGTTTTTTATTCTAGAGAGAAGTGGGTATTTCTTTTGGGGAAGATGGCAAATGATATGCCAAACCCGTTTCTATCATATTGTTAAAAAAAAAAAAAAACAACGGAAAAACCGACATGGTCCATCAGTTTTTTTAAAATATTGACCAGCCTTTGACCAAAAAAAGAAATTAAAAATCGATGTAGTCCGTCGGTTTCTTTAAAAAAAAATCGTTTATTAATATTTTAAAAAACCAAATGAATTATAAATTATTTAATATATTTTTAAAAATAAAACCGACGTTGTCCGTCTGTTTTTAATTAATTAATTTTTTTTTATAAAACTGACGTGGGACGTCGATTTTTGTAATTTTTTTTCCGGATAATTTCAAAATTCTGTGGGAAAAACCGACGTTGTCTGTTGGTTTTTTAATTAAAAAAATTAGAAATACACAAAACCGACGCACTGCATCGATTTTTCGTTGGTTTTTCTAAGCGACACAATCTGTCGATTTTTTGTCCGCCGAATTTTGGCAGTTTTTATTAGTCTTCAGCCATCAAGGGTGAATGCCACTCCTTAAAAATGCCCAATTTGACCATAATCCAGCTCCATTCAATTCAAATCCCAGTCACCTTAATCTGCCAATGAAACTGTGCCTTTAGTGCACAACTCAATTCCTGTCTCTCAATCCTTTTTCAAGCCAATCTCAGCTATTGGGCAATTGATTTTGAGATATTGAAATGATGCCAAATCTTTTGGGTCAAGGACATGATATTGAGCATTCTTGTTGACCTTAGCTAGGGGTATACAAAGCAAACCGACAAACCGCACCAAACCGATAAACCGAGTCAAACCGAGAAAAAAACCCGACTAGTGGTTTGGTTTGACTTGGTTTGGTGTTGGAAAAAAAAAACCCGACCATAATTTGTTTGGTTGTGTTTTAGCTAAAAAAAGTCAAACCGAACCAAACCGACCCGACATTACGTGTATTCGATTTTTAAAATATTTTATACATAAAAATATTTACTTGTAATGTAATTTGTAAATATTTCCTAAATGTTTTCATAGTTTTTTGTCTTTTATCATATTATTTTAAGCTTGAACTTAGAATTTTGAATGCCAATAAGTTTTATATCCCATGGATGTTAGTAACTCAAATAAATTCCAAATCAAAACCAACTCGACACTACTGCTAACAAAAGAAATTCAATTCTAATAGTAGGAATGACAGTAGTGTTGGATATCTATTCTTTAGTCTTGCATAATTGGTTTAGAGCGTAAAAATACATAGCTTAATTTTTTTCTTTGACAACAACAACAGCAGCAACATACCCAGTGAGTCCCAAAATGTGGGGTCTGGGGAGGGTAGATTGTACGCAGACCTTACCCCTACCTTAGGTAGGGAGGCTGTTTCCGGAAGACCCTTGGCTCAAGAAAAAGCATAGGAAAGGTTAGATATGGGTAAACAATTCAAAGCAATTATGAAAATGAAAACAACGAAAGTGAATAAGCCATGATAAACCATTCTGTGCAAACAGATGCTTGTAGAAATCAAAGGGCAAGAAACTATAGATCAATGCAACTACTCGCAAGAAAGGATAAACGTGACTACCTACAAACCTTCTACCCTAATCTGAGCCCTCCATACCCTCCTATCTAAGGTCATGT
Organism: Lycium ferocissimum; assembly: GCF_029784015.1. Lineage (NCBI taxonomy): Eukaryota > Viridiplantae > Streptophyta > Magnoliopsida > Solanales > Solanaceae > Lycium > Lycium ferocissimum. The sequence continues at coordinate 19,056,514 of NC_081350.1, forward strand.
CCTCGGTAAGATGAAGATGCGCCATGTCCTGTCTAATCACCTCTCCCCAATACTTCTTCGGCCTACCTATACCTCTTCTGAAACCGTCTATTGCCAGCCTCTCGCACCTCCGCACTGGGGCATTTGTGTCTCTCCGCATCACTTGCCCAAACCATCTCAGCCCCGCTTCCCGCATCTTGTCCTCCACCGAGGCTACTCCTACCTTATTTCGGATAACTTCATTCCTAATCCTATCGCTCCTAGTGTTCCCACACATCCATCGTAGCATTCTCATTTCCGCCACTTTCATCTTCTGAACGTGAGACTTCTTGACTGGCCAACACTCCGCCCCATACAACATAGTCGGCCTAACCACCACTTTTTAGAACTTACCTTTGAGTTTTGGTGGCACCTTCTTGTCGCACAACACAGCCTCCATTTCATCCACCCTGCACCAATACGGTGTGTGACATCATCATCAATCTCCCTATTTTCTTGTATAATAGACCCAAGATACTTGAAACTAGCTATCTTTTGTATGACCTGGGTGCCAAGCTTCGCTTCCACGTCAGCCTCATGTACTATATCGCTGAACTTGCACTCCAAGTACTCTGTCTTGGTCCTACTCAACTTGAACCCTTTAGACTCTAGAGTTTGTCTCCAAACCTCCAGCTTAGCATTAACTCCGCTATGAATCTCGTCAATCAGGACTATGTCATTCGCGAATAGCATACACCATGGCACCTCACCTTGAATTTGCCGCGTTAATCCATCCATCACCAAGGAAAATAAAAATGGGCTAAGAGCTGATCCCTGGTGCAACCGCATCATAACAGGGAAGTGCTCCGAGTCTCCCCCCATAGTCCTTACCCTGGTCTTGGGCCTATCATACATGTCCTTGACCGCCCTACTGTACGCCACAGGTACATCTCTAGCCTCCAAGCATCTCCACAGAACCTCTCTCGGCACTTTGTCGTATGCCTTTTCTAGGTTGATGAACACTATGTGTAAGTCCCTCTTCCTCTCCCTATACTGCTCCACCAGTCTCCGTACAAGATGAATAGCTTCTGTGGTGAAGCGGCCCGGCATGAATCCGAACTGGTTCTCTGAAATGGACACGTCTCTCCGCACCCTCATCTCCACCACCCTTTCCCACACTTTCATAGTGTGGCTTAGCAGCTTGATCCCTCTATAGTTGTTGCAACTTTGAATGTCGCCCTTGTTCTTGTACAATGGAATCATTGTACTGCATCGCCATTCTTCGGGCATCTTAGCCGTCTTAAAGATGACATTAATTTTTTTTCTTTGACATGTAATTAATATTTATTAGCCATACTTATTTAGCATAACCTAGTATTTATATTAAAGTAATTTTGTTTATGGCTTATTAGTTAGCAATACTTATTTTAACCGATTTTATTATCTTTTTTGTTGAATATTTTAATACAATGTCATCACCCATCTCACATTTTGTGTTATTTTCTTAAGAAACACTTTAGTTATATAGTTGTATCTTACTAGGACTAAAGAAATATTTGAAGTAAAAGTCATATGATTTGTATGAAGACTTTTTTTGGAAAAAAAACCCGAAAAAATCGAATAACCCGAGAAAACCCTAAGTTGAAAAACCCGAATTTTATGGGTTTGGTTTATAATTAAAAAACTCGACGCATTTGGTATGGTTTGGTATTTGAAAAATTCGAACCAACCCGGCAAATGTACACCCCTAACCTTAGCCATTTATTTCTATACATCATTAATTCAAACTAAAATTAAAGATAAAGAGCGATTATCATTTTTATGAGTTGATGAGATTTAGGAACTTGGAAGCATCTGAATTTTAAATTGAGGTGTTATAATCTAAGTTATACAAAATGACAAAGTAATATCTTTTCTAATAAAAACTTGAAGCGGACAACCTTTTGTCGAGAGGTGATAAGAAACTAAGAGTAGAATGAAGCTGAAAATTGAGACAAAATGGATAATGATGATTGTGATATGAGTGAGGAAAAACACGAATTTGATCTTAAGGGGGATGATTTATTGAAATCATGATTAGAACACAATAACCAACGTATTAGATTAGGAATTTAACAATACCACACAAGTGCAAAACCTACTTCTCAGATATCATACGTTTTCAAACATAGATAAGAAATATTTTATGTTCAAATATATTCCCAGAACCAAATTTATAAGAAAGGCCTCCAAAACTTTAGTTCAAAACTTCAAATATATTGGAACATTAGGAGTATTAAGAGTTAAGACCAAATGTGGTGCTTCATAGGCGTATAGCTTGTTTGGTCAAACTATAGAAATTTATTTATTTTTTAAAGTATTTTTTTGGTCAAAATGGAAGAGTAATTTTTCAAAATAACAGTTTGTGTTTGGCTAATCAATTTCAAAAATACTCTTGACGATACTAGAGCAGTAACTTGTGAGGTCATTTGCACTTTTGTCCCTATTTTGTGTTGGCCTTTAATTTTTGTCGCTCATAATAAATAACTTTTTCGCGGGGTATAAATTTATATTTTCACATCATAATATCTTACAAGTTATGCCATTAAAGAACGTATGCATTGCTAAAGGGAAAAACTTAAAGACTGGTACATTTGAAGGCAAAAAATTAAACGAAAAACAACGCAAAATACCCCTAAAATGCAAAATGTTTACCCACTCATGCCGCCTCCTAAACTAATTTCACTTTTACCCAGCCGCCTAAAAAATTTAGCCGATTACCTCCTCGCCCAAAACTCTTCCTCCATGATACTATCTCAGTATATTTATATACCACGATGGTATTATGGAGGATTGAGAGAATGACTAAAGTAGTCCTCCATGATACCATCTCAATATATTTATATACCATGATGGTATCATAGGGGACTCAGACAATGTCTCATTAAAGGACTGAAGTAGTCCTCCAGAATACCATCTCAACATATGGAATATCATGATTGTCACGACCCGCCTAGAGGGCCGTGACGGGTACCCAGAGCTGGCTACCGAGCACCACACATCATGTTGCTATCGTCTTAACCTGTACACACATATATGCTCCATAAAACATGTACACATATCTACATATATAAGCACTCGCGGCAGCAAAAGAATAATATGCAGAATATACATCAGGAGTCACATAACCTCTGCTACCCACATATGAGTATCTACGAGCTTCTAACTGAAATTCTGAGGTCATGAAGATGGGACAGGACCCCATCATATCCAAATATATACACAAAAGAATATGTCAGAGACGGCACCTCCGGTCTATGGAAGTGCTCCGGTGCAAGCGGATCTGACTCCTAGGAAGCTAGGTCGTCTCCCTGTTCACCCGGGCATGAGCACACACTTCAAAGGAAAAGGATGTCAGTACGAACAATGTACTGAGTATGTAAGGCATGCATCATAAAGTAACAGGAGAACAAGAAGATAAAATAAAGATGAGAAGATAACTGGTGACTGCTTGCCTCTTAAGGCGGAGCCATGCATGCATATGCGCAAAATATCATATCATGTATTGCTGCGGAACGTGCAGCCCGATCTATATATCAATGTATTGCCGTGGAACGTACGGCCCGATCCATCACCCATATAGCCCGCGTCCGGGCATCCCGCTTCCGGGATGATGTCATAATATGCCAACTGATCAGGTGGCTATGCGTCTATAGCGCCTCACCTTTCCCCATATCCCCTGTATACATATATATACATATAATATACGTAGTATGCATGAGAGCCCAAATAAAAGTGCACTCTCTCGGAGTGACGTAAGGTCGTAAACCTCCAAGTTCCTTCTGGCGACATCATCATCATTAGTCGTGTCTTGGGCGACCCATGACGTAAACTGAGGCCATATGTTATATAGCTCACTCAGACATAAGCTGAAGCCATATGCTTTATAGCCTGAGGCCATATGTTATATAGCTCGCTCAGACACAAGCTGAGGCCATATGCTTTATAGCCCACTCAGTCACGTCATGAAATCACTTAGAATTTTTAGCTTGAAAATCTTTCGAATTGGAGTCATCGTAGGATTCCTCCGACACTATAGACTTCTGGCATTTCTAGGAGTAAAATATGGGGAATGACATGTATGGAACCAAAATACGGGGGGGGGGGGGGGGGGGGGGGTCATGCCTTGGAGAGGATAAGGGGATAGCCTTACATACCTTTGTATCTCCTTAACGACGTCGACTAAAAGCTTTCCTTCCGACTTACGATTTTACATACAAAGGGATTCGTACGAAGGTTAGATTGTTGAAGGCATACTTAAGCTTAAACTAAAGCGGATAAGGCTAACGAAAATTGGGCAGCATTTCGTTTGTTTCGACAACTTTCCCTTATATAACAAAACAACTCCCAAACAGTACAACGACATCCATAATATCATAATACGCAAATTCCCTCAAGTTAAATGTTATTCAATTTCCAAACTCATTTCCGGAATTCCCCATGACCATAACTGTAATACAACTTCATGCTTATCATTTACATAATACTCCCTCAACATCATTAATACCAGGAAATAATTGTAAAACTCACCTTTGTTCACGTAAAGATGGTCTTTGGATGAGAATACTTCACTTGAGAAGAACTTCACTTCAATACCGAAGAGATTTTCGACTTCTATTAACCCTTAGGAAGCATTCACACCTTTGATTCTACCGACTTTTGGTGTTTGATTCTTTAATTTCCCTTCTTGGATATGTGTTAATGTGATATGAGGAAAGTTCTAGAGGTTTAAAGAGTGTTGGAGAAATGAGAAGTGAGAAAAAGAAGGGAAAACCGTGCCTATATAAAAATTACACTCGGACCCGACCCGAAATATACGGTCCACTATACGGACCGTATAATTTATACGGTCCGTACATTGGACCGTATGTTTCCTCCAGAAGACCACCCCTCACTGGAAGGGTTCTACGGCCAGATATACGGGCCGTATAAAATATACGATCCGTATATATGACCGTATAATTCCCCAGTTTTTTCGATTTCATTCTCGTTGCTTCGTTTGATCTCAAATCCTTATGGAACCTTCTTGGTACTTGTATAACACTTCCTTAACGATCTAACGGAAATTATAACTCGTCCTCAAGACCTTACTAAATATTCGTTAGTTCGATAACCATGAAATCCTTCCCAAACATGACTTAAGCTTCGCTTTCATGACGAACCTAGTTTCGCCAAGCCCGATGACTTAAAAATCTTATCGTATATACCTTAAGGCTGCCAATCACCCTCTTGTAGTCATGAAGGTCTCGTGTCCGCCTTGACCGACGTCAGTCCATTCACGACGCAACGTCACGAAATTACCGAGGTGTAACAATGATGATAGCATGGAAGTCCGAGGAGTGTCTTATTCAAGGATTGAAGTAGTCCTCCATAATACCACCTCGCTATATCTATATAAGATGATGATATCATATAAATTTTCTTTTTAGGAAAGTGTGTTTTTTGAATAAATGCACATGGTTTTCTATGATACCATGTAAGTATATTATATATACTAAATGGGTTTCATAGAGGGCTGCTGAGTATTTTTGAAGAAATAAAAATCATCTGTGATTTTATCATGGTATATAAGAGACAGGGAAATACCATGTTGGGATCATAATTTTGGGGGCATTTCGGATAAATAGTTTTGGGGGCATGAAAATAAGAGGGTATGGGCGGGTAATTATTTTATTTTCAGGAAGCATCTACGTTTCCCCCCCAAAATTAAAGCCCAACTCGTTTGATGTGCAAGTCGTGCAATTTCTTCTAATTTTTGGAATTGGTCAAGGTTTCAAAAGTGCTTCTGGAGAAATTTAGCTTCTGAAAAACAACTTTGTTGCTACACAAAAGCACTTAGCTTTTCCAAAAATCTTGACCAAACACCTCAACTCTCTAAAATTCAAAAAATAAAAGAAAAGAAAATAAGCACTTTTGATTTCCCAAAAACTACCATCTCAAAGATATGGAATATATCATGATGGTATCATGGAAGACCGAGGAGTATCTTATTCAAGGATTGAAGCAGTCCTCCATAATACCACCTCACTATATGTATATAAGATGATGATATCATATAGATTTTCTTTTTAGGAAAGTGTGTTTTTTGAATAAATGGACATGATCTTCTATGATACCATGTCAATATATTATATATACTATATGGGTTTCATAGAGGGTTGATGAGTGTTTTTAAAAAAATTAAATAAAAGAAGTCATCTGTGATACTATCATGGTATATAAGAGACAGGGTGATACCATATTGGTATCATAATCTTGGGGGCATTTCGGATAAATAGTTTTGGGGCATGAAAGCAAAAGGGTATGGGCGGGTAATTATTTTGTTTTCAGGGAGCATCTACATTTCCCCCCCAAAATTAAAGCCTAGCCCGTTTGATCTGCAAGTCGTGCAATTTCTTCTAATTTTTGCAATTGGTTAAGATTTCAAAAGTGCTTCTGGAAAAATTTAGTCTGAAAAACAACTTTGTTGCTACTCGAAAGCACTTACCTTTTCCAAAAATCTTGGCCAAACACCTCAACTCTCTAAAATTAAAAAAAATAAAAGAAAAGAAAATAAACACGTTTGATTTCCCAAAAACTACTATCTCAACATATGGAATATATCATGATGGTATCATGGAAGACCGAGGAGTGTCTTATTCAAGGATTAAAGTAGTCCTCCATAATACCACCTCACTATATGTACGTAAGATGATGATATCATATAGATTTTCTTTCTAGGAAAGTGTGTTTTTTAATAAATGAACATTTTTTAATAAATGAACATGATCTTCTATGATATCATGTCAATATATTATATATACTATATGGGTTTCATAGAGGGCTAATGAGTATTTTTGAAGAAATAAAAGAAGTCATCTGTGATCCTATCATGGTATATAGGAGACATGGTAATACCATGTTGGTATCATAATTTTTGGGGCATTTCGCATAAATAGTTTTGTCGCATGAAAGTAAAAGGGTGTGGGCGGGTAATTATTTTGTTTTCAGGGAGCATCTACGTTTTCCCCCCAAAATTAAAGACCATCCCGTTTGATGTGCAAGTGGTGCAACTTCTTCTAATTTTTGCAATTGGTCAAGATTTCAAAAGTGCTTTTGGAGAAATTTAGTTTCGGAAAAACAACTTTGTTGCTAATCAAAAGCACTTATCTTTTACAAAAATCTTGGCCAAATATCTCAACTCTATAAAATTAAAAAAATAAAATAAAAGAAAATAAGCACTTTTGATTTCTCAAAAACTTGGTCAAACAAGTTTTTAACCGTCTAAAAGAGTCCTCAATATTTCTCCGACGGCTCTATAGGAACTTCCCCGTATTACCCTACCAAGATTTTGGTTCTTTGTGATAACATCTTAATACTAATAAGAATATCCCTATACCTGCCATGAGTGTACAATTTTTGTTACAAAAAAAAAAAAAAGAAAAAAAGAAAAAGAAAAGAAAACTACTTTTTTTTTTTTTTAAACAAAGAAAAGCAAATCATAATTACTAATACTAGTGTATCAACGAACTAAAAGATAAAATCAGTTTTTTAAATTAAATAGCTAATGTCATTGTAATTGTTCCTATTGAATACCGATAATAACGAAATCCTCAATGCATAGCCCGCAAACAACTCCTGCAACTCTTCATAGTATTGAATTCGTCCATATGCTATTTGTACATCATGTCATATGACCGTGAAAACATGGAATACTTTCAGCAACACTATGTCCTTTAAACAACATCCCTGGTGTTTGTAGTCCTCATTCATGGTCATTGTTGGCATCAGGGACCTGTTCATTTGAGATTCCATTGATATTCTGATGTATAGATAATTCATTAGGAGCATTTCTGCACATGGCTTTTTTCACCCATGCTAATTCAGATAGCAAGTTCTCTTTGATGCCATTCATCATCCTGTTGAACCTCAGTGCTAGTAGAACTATTCCATTCCCATTATTTATTAGTGCTTGAGAGTATTTATGACCACCATCAATTTCTCAACATAAAGTCGCACATCTTCATGATCAAGTTTTTCAGTTGCCACTACGTTGCCATCTCTAGTTCGTATAATTCCTTCTCCAAAAGGATGTACTTATCTAGCATAAAATTTCGACCATCCACCCGCATAAAACATGAGAAGCTGCCAGCATCAGGAAATGATGTGCCTCCTGAATCAGCACTCACTTTTTATAACTTTGTTATTATCAGTTATAGCCTCAGGATAACCTTGATTATCTTTTTCTATTAATCATCAGTTAAGACTGTGTATACACCACCCTCCTTAGGGTCCCACTTGTGAGATTACACTGTGTATATGTTGTTGTTGTTATTTTAAGATATATTGTGAGCTAGAAACATCAAAATCTTTTGAAACAACATATTTAAAAAAATTATAATTAAGGAATACAAGACTAAGTAAAAATTATATATTTTATATTTAGTTGTTTTAATATTAAAAAAGTTTAAAGTGGTCACGAACATCGACGAGTCAAGCTTAAGTTCATAAAGCCATTTTAATATTGCTTCACCTACCGTCCCTCATTATATTTGCAGCATACAAACAAGGATTATGCAACACCTTGTTTTCTTTATCCAATACTTTAACTCGAAAATGCCAGAGTGTTTCTCTAAGCTTTGATTGTAGCTCCCATATAATATTTATTATCCAACTCAATCCTTTATGCTGAATTGTAGAAATTGTTTGGTTAAATATATGAACACCTTAACACAATCCACTAAAGTAGTGGAGGGATGTAAATAATGCATGCCTAGTAAGTGAGGCACTATCAACTTTTCAGCTACTCAAACCTTAACCTTTATACAACTCAAGAAGTGTAGCTCAAAAAATGTGCCAAACAAATTCTTGTTCAAAAAAGCGTTGACACTTGGATTTTCTTTTTCCTTTTTGTAAAAGTTAGATTTAAGAATATCATTATTTCACCTGAAATGTTTCTCAAGCTAATATTTATATTTAAAATACTGAAGCTTAGTACTTGAAAATTGATCCAAACCAATATTTGCGACTACCAAAGTATTGCGTTTGAAATTTTAAAGAATATTTGATGTCCAAAAGGCCGAGTGCGCTTCCTCTGGTACTTTTTATTTGTTGTTTATGGTTTTGATAGACCCATTAACAAAATTATTTAATAACATTAATTATAAGGTTATTTGACTAAATTACTACTCCATCTTTTGGCTCCTCTCCATTACACTTTCTCTCCATTTTGTCAAGTACATACTTGGATGAATGACACCTGTATACATCATTTATTGCAATGAATATAAATTTGAAAGGGAAAAAGAACAATAGGCGTGCAATTTTTTTTTACATAGAACTAGAAAGCAATGGAGTAGTGGTAATTTACCCAACAAAACATTTACTTATTTTAAACTAGCACATCCCCAACTTTACAATATATTTCACGCTCAAATTAAATGGACTCACCTACTCCACTAAAACTTTGTCTATAAATTCAATCTTTGAGAACATTGCATAAGCAGCATCCCAAATCCAATCCAGTGTAAGAAGATCACTAATTTCTCCAATACAATGGCTTTCTCACAAATGCAAAAAAATTCAGCATTTTGTTTCCTCCTATGCATGGTGGTAATTTCATTTTCATCAGTACCACATGCAGAAGCTGCAATCTCATGCAACACAGTGTACTCTAAGCTAATGCCGTGCCTCAGCTACCTCATGAGGTAGCAAACGAGCGTCGCCCGGCTGGCGCTAGCGGGGATTAAGTCCTCTACACGACCGCTAGAACCACCGGCCACCGGCAGGTGTGTACTTTGAAATCAGGAGCGGCAAGTCTTGGCAGCAGTATTGATACTAACAAAGCCGAAACACTTCTTAGCAAATGTGGTGTCACTGTTCCTTACAAAGATTAGCCCCAACATTGGTAACTGCTCTACGATCGAATGGGGGAACTATTTTTATCACTCAATGTAAGATTTGCTCTCTAGTCTTGAAGAGCACTACTTTATGTCTATGATTGAATAATTTGGTTGAAGTGGCATGCATGTACTGGAGTTTTACGTATTTGGTGAATATATACAGTACCACTTCCTGATCGATATGTGCTCGTTTTGTCTCTCTATCTCATATTAATTTCTAGTCCTAAATTGGTAAAATCTAATAATTGATGAATTATTTGCTTCTTCAACCTCAAGTAGAAAATATATGTTAAATAAATACATTAAGATTAAAGAGAAGATTTAAATGTTTAATAAAGTATCAATGATAGAACATGTGAGGATTAATTGATTACTGAAATGGAGCATAACACCTTGGTTAATTTGTTTGATGCTGATCTGTGAAGGTGATTGGCAAGTAGATGGAGGGAGAACACATAGTAATATTGTAATTAAGTCAACACATAGTAATATTGTAATTAAGTCAACTTGCTCTGAAAAGAAGGAGCAAATAACATTTCGTAATTCCAAGGTATCATATAATGTATGTTATTAATCTTATTGAGAACCTCACAATCAAGTCAACCAATGTTTTAGCCATTTGAATCTTACTATTATGATTATTACATATCACTCCTTAAAAAGTCCAACGCCCTCACTACAGTTTACTTTTCTTGAAGATGTTTTATCTTTTTATTTCCCTACCACCTTTGCTAAATAACATTAGAACCACTTTGAATACTTAAACTGAAAACAACTCAACGAATTTCTCTCCTTTGTCATCCACCTTCCATTCGTTGAACTACATAAATTGTACAGTTTTATAATATTCTGATTAAACAAAATGAGAAAAGTTATATAGGCTAGGGCGCTCTTTAGGAAATAACAACAAACTAATTGCAAAATAATTTACCACTGGTGTGTTTTATTATCTCAGATACCCGTTTGATTTGGGGCTACATCAACTTAGATTCCTCTAAATTTGTAAATTTGCATTTTCACTTCCCTAAAACAACCCCTGCTTTACAAATTCTAAGCTTTGTTTCTGTCTAAGGTCCACTAAATGATGCGGCTGCAAATATTGAAGAAGAAAACTACAAAGAAAACTAAGTTAACTAGGGCAAAATAAGATAGAGTTATGTAATTGATATTGATAAGGCTAAACAGCCGGGTACTTGTACTACAAAAGCCCTGCAAAGGTGCTGACACTGTAACTAATTACTGGGCCCCTCATATAGAGGAATAAACAACTAAGGGGTCAATCTACAAATAACATAACTTAAACTATAAACTTATTTAGGGCTCAATTGTAACTCTGTAAAACTTAATATATCCAGACTCCTTAACTAACTTAACTGTCAAGTGCGACTCCTAATGCTCGATGTACAACTCCGCAAGCATTCGACTTCTTAACTCGTATCAGTTCTCCCTTGTTAAAATCTCCGTTGAACTCAAGCAAGGAAGGAAGGAAATCTGACCCCCAATGCATTATAATCTTCCCAAGTCGCTTCTACAGGTGTCAATTGATCCCATTGAATCAGCACTTGAGCCACTGCCTTATTTCCTTTTTGAACCGTATGCCTGTCCAAAAGTTGCTGAGGTTGTGGGCAATAGGGGCTGGCATGATTTAGGACAGAAGGGTGTGAAATATCTGATGGTAACTGATTGCATTTCTTTAATTGTGGGGGTAACTGGAGCCTATAAGCAACAGGTCTTGCTTTTTCCTTGATCAAGTAAGGCCCATAGTACTTAGCTGAAAGCTTATTGAAATAGTACAGTACCGTATGGTTACATCTCACCGAATTATCCAGATCCGTAATACGTTTGCTTGTTTTGCCATCTGGTGTTGATCTCTATTGAGGTGATGTTTTAATAGTTGTAACTTGAATTCTCTGGTAAGAAGGCTTCTGTCCACTTCATCAATAGCTGAGTCCCCTGCTGCTTATGGTAAATGAAGTGGAGGAGGTAGACCATAAAGTGCTTTAAGGGAGATGTTTGGATGGATGAGTGATGAGTGGTGTTATAACATCATTCAGCTGCAGACAAAAAGCTAGACCAATTTGTTTGAGAATCTGAAAAGAATCATCTGAGTTAAGTCTCCACACATCTATTCACCACCTCTGTCTGCCCATCTGTTTGGGGATGATAGGCAGTAGAGGTATTGAGTGTGACACCAAGCACAACTCTATCCATACTTAACTGGTGAAGATGGGATCCCTATCACTTATAATGTCCTCTGGCATTCCATTTAACTTATACACATTATTCATGAATAACTTAGCCACATCAGTAGCATATTATGGATTGGACAAGCTCATGAATTAGCATACTTTGTCAACCTGTTCACAATTACCCATATCACTATTTATCCTTTGGATTTAGGTAGACCATCAATAAAGTCCATACTAATGCTACTCCAAGCAGCAATTGGTACCTTGAGTGTTTGCAACAAGCCTGGATAAGAAGCATTATCATACTTGTGTCTTTGGCACACATCACATCCCTTTACATGTTCTTGGATATCATTTCTTAGTCCTTTCTAATAAAAAATAGCAGCCACCTTCCTATAAGTGTTTTCAATGCCAGGGTGACCACCTACAGGAGAATTGTGCCACAATTGGATAATATCCTTCCTCAGTTGCTTATTAGGACCCACTACCAGTCTATTGTTCTTCCTCAACTAATCATGCAAAAAAGTGTATCCTGATATTTCAGCCTTCTTATCTTTGATTGTTGTTATTGTTTCCTTAAGTGTCTTATCCAGTTCCCAATTATGTTTAATCATTTCCAACCAGTCAGTTCTGACTGTGGAGAGAGTGAGAGCAGCTAATTCTACCATAGGCAACCTAGACAAGGCATCAACTACCTTGTTTTCTTTGCCCTTTTTGTACTCAATAGAGAAATCATATTGCATAAGCTTTGTGATCCATTTGAGTTGTGATCTAATGTGTAACTTCTGCTCTAAAAGGAATTTTAGAGCCTTTTGGTCTGTTTTCACAATGAAAGATCTCCCAACTAAGTACTGGTTCCACTTGTTTACAGCCATCACTAATGCTAGTAGCTCTTTGTCATAGACTGAGAGAGTTTGGTGTTGCATCGATAATCCTTTACTTAAGTAAGAAATTGGTTGTCCTTTTTGCATAACTACAACTCCAATTCCTACATTGCAGTTTCAACCATGAATAGTAGTGAAAAATCTGGCAACACCAAAGCAGGTGCAGTGGTCAAGGCTGCTTTGAGCTTGTTGAAAGCTTCCTGAGCTGTTTTGGACCACACAAAACTATCCTTCTTGAGCAAATCTGTAAGTGGCTTATGATGACCCCATATCCTTTTATGAATCTCCTGTAATAGCCTGCTAATCCCAAGAATCCCCTCAGTTGCTTCAAAGTAACAGGTTTAGGCCATGATTTGACTGCTTTTATCTTCTTTGGGTCTGTAGAAACCCCTACAGTAGTGATATGTGCCCCCAAATACTCCACTCTTTTTGCTACAAATACACACTTGCTTCTTTTAGCAAACAACTGATGTTGGACCAATAGATCAAATATAGTTTTCAGACGTTGCAAGTGTTCCTCCAAGCTTTTACTGAACACCAAAATATCATCAAAAAACACAAGTATAAAGTTTCTCAAGTGTTTTTGAAAAATATGATTCATTAGCCCTTGAAAACTAGAAGGAGCATTAGTAAGGCCAAAAGGCATAACTAAATACTCATAGTGTCCAGAATGAGTCTTAAAAGCAATTTTAGGAACATCAGAAGGAGCCATTCTGATTTGGTGATATCTGTTACGGTTCGCTTTTACGCAGGTTAAAGCATAAAAGTTACTAAGAGGTTGTTGATGCTCCAATTGGATTTTAGTATTTTAGAGTTGCCACCTAATTTATTAAGGGAAGTTAGGAAAACTGGCTTTAAAGAGTTTTTCAAGCAAGCGAAAAGGTCTTATTGGACCAAAGTTCGAGGTAAGGGTTCTGGTGATCCCCTAGGGAAGGTTTTACGCACCCTAGTATTAAAGATCCGTAGAATACGGTTGACCTACGAGGTTTAATGTGTGATTTACTGTATTTATTTGCTTAAAAATATTTAGTTTTCCGCAAAAATGTCATTCATTTCTTTATCACAATTTAGGAAAAAATTGGCAAAAAGTCCCCTTATGAAAAGGGTTTTTGATTTCAAAATCCGCGTAAGTGTTCAACTCACTTTATTACCGGACTAGGACACACCCAAGATTTCTCTCAAGTAGAGTCACTACTATTCTAGTCCTAATAAAATGAGTTTAGTTCTTAAGGGTTTTATTATACGTATATATACAAAAGTATGGAGTATATCTCCGTGTATATATATATATATAAAAGGCAATACAATCTTTATTTATCCAAGTCCAATTTTATATCACTGAAGCCCGTTTCGATCAACCCATTTCTAAGTCCAAATCCAACTTAGTCTCAAAATCAGTCCAAACAAGTAAAATCTTATTTCAATCCAAATTTTAATGTTGAGCTTCTAGGCCCAAAGGCAGTCCCTTTTACAGATTTTCCAAGTCCATATTTAGCTTTTCCATCTCACGAAATATTTAAGTTTTTCATTGAAGTCTAATTTCAGTCTAGTCTAATGCTAAGGCCCAAATGGCAAAATAATTATACATTTTTGCCTTAGAAAGCAATCCATCGGTGAGCTTAAGGCCCAAAATTAAATTTGTTCTTGTTATTTCGTTTCCTTATTTTCACAAGGGGCGGAAGGCCCAAAAATACAAGTTAGTTTCATATTAATCACGCCCTCAAACCAGTTTTAAAATTTTGAAAGGGAAAACTTAATAAGAAGTTTAAATACTAATTTCATGCATGTGTTAGAGATTAGCCAATTTTTTGAAAATGATTCAGGTTAAAACATGTCCAAACAATTTTAATTTTTTAGAAAATGAGTCAAGTACCGATTATCATACTAGATTGAGGTTTACCCGTGTTTGAAAGTGTTTTTGAGCGTCTTCCTAAAATACTAAGTGTTTTCCTATGTTCTACACATACATAAGGGTTTCAATATTTTTTCAAGTGTTTACAATTACATACACATCTGACATATAAATGTAAAATGAGGGAGAAAGGAAGAGAATTAAGCTGGTGGGCCTACCCAAGCCCACCAGTATCCATTTTTACCCATGGATGGGCCTTCAATAATGTTAGCTTTCGTTTCTTCTTATTTTCGGACTCGATCAAGGAAAATGGTTGGGCCTCAGGTCCAACAAGCTTATGCAAGTAAGAATCGACCCGAGCAGAAATCCCATGCAACGCAAAGGGGGGAAAAGAAGGTAATGGTTAGAGAGTACCTAGGCCTTAACCACTAAATAAATAAGAACACTAAGAGGGTAACTATAAAGAAAAACTTAAACATGTTTCAGATGTATTTTCATGCTTAATGGACTGATCAGATAAGAAGATAAAGTGTAACGAGCCCAAATAAAACTTGGCTAGGATGAATAAGATGTCAGGCCCAACACATGGAAAAATAAAGCCTAAACGCAACAAACAAAATAAAGGCAAGTCTAAGTAGATTTTCAGTGCATAACTATCGGTTCTGAGACTAACATGGGGGGGGGGGGGGGGGGGGGGGTATACCACACCTATACCAAATATACTAATTCCCATATACCAAAGCATATAGAAACTGCATATACCCAATATATCTTAGCTGTATCCCTTGTATATTCAATTAGGAGCACCACACTTAAAATAAAATAAAAAGAAGGGGTTGTCATCATTCTCCACTCAGTATATCCCATTTTTATACAAATTCCCAGGTAAATACAAATTAAGAATTTCATGGAGAAGAGAAAAGGCAGTTAACTACTCAATTACAGTCACAAACATCAGCTAGGACCCTTTAATCATGATAGAATTCCCAAATTTTTGGAACAGATGACTGCGTATACTAGATGACCTATCCCTTATAATACAATTTATATACTAATGCTAAGTCAGCTGTTTAGGATAAAGTTTAAGAGAGAAAAGGTATCTATTCACCTACACATTTACTTTGTATATAGCAACAGACCAGATAATGTGAAGATATTTGACTTAGAGCCTGTTTGGATAGGCTTAAAAAAAGTAGCTTATAAGCTATTTCCAGCTTATAAGCTGCTTTAGATAAGCTAAGACAAATGGACCCAATTATTTTTTTGAGCTTATTTGAAGCACAAAATGGCTTTAAGCTGGCCAGCCAAACACTCAAAAAAGCTGAAAACAGCTTAGAAGCAACTTATAAGCTAATCCAAATGGGCTCTTTAATCAAATTCAAATAGTGTACTGGATTGATCCCTTTAAAATTTAACTAGTGATTAGTTGACTACTTAAGCTTTCATATTATCAAATGCAGGACTCCAACTATCATGTCAGTTTCAATAGTAAACCAGTGACTAAAACAAGTACCAAATAGGACTCAAGATCACAAAAATAGGACCAACCTTTCTTTAAAATCTGACAACACAACATAAGTGTGTAGATATGTAACGACCCGTTTGGTCCTTATAGTCTTTTAAGCATTTTCACCTTTTTTCTGAGCTTAGTTAGCTCATTTTGACCCGAGGGACTGTTGACACGCTCCCCGAGGTGTCTAGACTTGATTCAGGCTACTTTTTTTGAAAAATGGACTTTAAGCAAAAAAGAGTTGACCCACAGTTGACTTTTGGGTAAACGAAGCTTTTTTAGACTTCTGTCAATTTTCAGAGATCCGGATGGTCATTTATAACTTGTGTGTATATTTGTTTCAGTTCCCAATGCACTCGGATGCATTTTGAAACTTGGTTGGGAAATTGGAAATGAGGTACCCGGGGTTGACTCAGTCAACGAGACCTCTGTTGGAAATTTCGAGGCCACGAATGCATTCGTAGCGTATTTTTATGTAGGTCTATATGGTTTGTGAGCAGATGGCCTTGAGAGTGGTTCGGGATTTCGGTTGAGACTTAGGAAAATTATTGGGTTCTGGTAGCTGGTATCCGCCAATGCGGCACCAGTGCCGTCCCAGCGGCACCGCTTTTGGCCTAGACCGTCCCAACGGTCTGTTGGGCGCTATTGCGGCCCCGTTACCGCCGTGGCAGTAACGGGCCTGTTATTTCATTAAGTGTGTATTAAATAAGTCCTTAGTCTATCATTTATTCTTATTTCGAAAATTGAGCTCTTGGGGACTGTTTTAGAAGATTATTGGAGAGAACTCTTAGTGGTAAGTCTTGCTAATCCCTTTACTAATTCCTTGTTCCTAATCATCATAGATTCCTCCTTCCCTTAGTAATTTCTTAGGAATGGAAGATAAAGGTGGAGATAATGAATGTTCTACCTAGGCTAATTAATGATGAAATTGATGGAGTTTATGCTAGATTTTGATGAATCTAAGGTTATTGATAATTTATCTTCCATTATTAGAGTTGAATTCTTGAATCAAAGATTTAGGGTTTATACCCCAAATTGGGAGGTTTGCTTCAAATTCGAAACTGGGTGAATCCATGAGTTAAATCAGCAATTAGTTGTTGGGTTATGATCACCTAGTGCTTAATTTAATATTTTACCTCCGAATTTTCCATTTTGACCTTATTAGGCCTGTTTCCCCAATTTCTAGGGTTAGAATTGACCTAAATTGAATGATAGCAATATTAGTTTCGTTCTTCATGATTTCTAATCTAGATTTCGAATATGCCTAGACTTCATTGATCTTGAGGCTCAGCGGAAAGGCAAGGCAAAGGAGTGAGTTGTCGGTGTTTGTTGTTCGGCCATCCAGGTAGGTTATGGCTTACCTTTGGTGAGACTTCGTATAGCGAAGCATATATTTAGATTATATTGTCAGAGGAAACATGTAAACCTTCGGGTATGAAATTGGATTGGATATTGTTTTAGGTTGGGCCCTGTTGCGTGATTGGGGCTAGCCACCCCGTTGGGTTGTGATTTGATTGTTCTATTATATTGGCCTGATGCCATGTGTTTCTAGTAGATATTGGAATCTATCGTTCCTTCTTGATTATGATATTGTCGGTGTACCCGCTGTTGGTACTTGTGACACTGATTTATTGTTGGCGTCCCCCTTTGTTGGTACTTGTGATATTGAGCATGATTATTGATGTTGATACAAGCATTGCATGAACTATTATTCTTCATGATATACTGTTGAGACACTGTTGATACTTGATGAAACACTGTGATGAGAGCGGGCTCCGTTTTTAAATGAGAGTGACGTGAGAGTTCGATGTTCGATGTTAGTTCCGGAATCGTGGATTGAGTGATTGCATGGACTCCGCAGGTCCCCCAGGGTGGTGCCGGTGAGAACCCCCCCTCCCCCCCTCCGTGGGCAAATATTCGGGGTCTCGTCTGTCTTTTGGGCAAAGATCCGGGACGAGTGCCACTCAGGGACGCGAGTCACTTTGGGTTGTGCCACCAAGATGTCGATATTTCCGTCCGGAGTACATGTGTACATAGCATTTACATGGCATTGCATTGCATCCATACATTATTGCATTGCATTGCATGGCTTACATTGAGATATTTTGGTGTTGTATTTGTGATGTTGGATTCGGACTTGATATATTGAGACTTGGCACATTTGAGATTAGATGCTCTACTTAGACGATAACGTGTACTTGGCTTCGATTATGTTTGACTTATACTTGTTGGTTTATCTGCCTATTTTGCTTTATTGTCTGATTTATGTTAGCTATGCTTAGTCGGCCAATGATGCCCACCAGTACCGTTGTATTGTACTGACCTGCACTTGTTGCGTTCCTTTATGAATGCAGAGTATCAAGTTGGGTCTGCTTCCATCTCACGTGGTTGATCGTCGTCATCAGTATATCTGCGAGTTTCCAGGGTGAGCACGAGCGTTCGCTGCCTTGAAGACTCTTCCCATTTTATGTCTTACTATTCCTATTCAGAGACATAGACATATTTATGTATTATTACTCCAGACTTGTATATTTTCATTAGATGCTCTTGTATGACTTAGACTAGACCCTAGGGGTATTTTCTTGTTCCGCACTAATTCTATTATATAATATTGTGAGACTTACGTATTTATTCTTTCCGCTTGCTCGATTATTTATTATGTCTTTACTTATCGTTGGGTTGAGGGTTCGCTTATCGAGGAGGGAAAGGTAAGTGCCCGCACGACTTATGTCAAATTGGGTCGTGACAAGATAGTTCATGAAGACAGAACAAAAACCTCCTAGATGAGATTAAGAACTTAAACTTTCTCCCTTTTTTTTTTTTTTTTTTTTTAAATTAACACAGATATATGACCAACAGGGGAACTGAACTGACCTAGTTAAAATAATGCACCCAATTTAATAGTGTCCAAGCAAGGGGTGAAAAATAAAGTGAATCATGGATTAAAGTCTAATTGACTATTTAGTTAAAATCGTTTTAATAGCAAAGTTTCAACCATAACACTAGGGAAACAACTCCTAATGTATAATGGAACTGTACATGATCACTAGCTTCTAATGTTAGTTTGGAAATGTAGACTCTCAACACTTTAGACACCACATCATACTACAACAACTTTAGAATAGTAAAACTCATTACAGTTTCATGAAACTCCAATAGACACAGACTTAACAGTTTTGAAACCTTCTCTATTATATCCTTAGACAGGTGGTTAGAGACAAACAAACTAAACCAAACCAAACATGAACCTAGATAAAGGCTAGACAAGTTCCCTCATTCTCTGATCAATCAACAAAAGGATATATGGAACATACCAGTTTTAGGTTTTAACATGAACAAACTCAACATGGTATTACTTATTCAAGTTGTTATGACTTAGATAAAATGGGATTAGACAACTTAATCATGGTTCAAAGCATATATATGTATAGGACAGTCTCTTAGCTTTTAAAACAAACAAACAATCCCAACATAAATCATCTTTTATCACATAGAGACCGTATCAACCAACACTGTTAACAAGGATGTTTTAAGCATATATTATCTAACATGAGAGCCATTTAACACACTTCTAATCATACTTATATAATGAACATCTATCTAATACATGATTCTACACAGCCTTATACTAACTATAACATTAAATTAAGCAAAACAGGCTAAACAAACTAAACGCATCATAATAATGAACATCTAGATAATACATGACCCCTCACATCCTTATACTAACTAACTACAATATTAAACCAAGCAAAAAGGCTGAACAACTAAGCATATAACAACTAGCACATGATTAAGCAAACAAAAACACAGATAGAACAAAAAGATAGAATAGTACCTTTTCTAGGTGCAGCCTTGATCGAGAATGAACTTGTATGACTCCCTCGTTCCTCAATCTTCGTACTCAGCCACATACGAATCCAGAAAACAAGAGAAAACAAGCTCTTAAAATTTTACTTAACTCAGAAAAGTTAAAGATCTCAAATATTTTGAAATCTTAAGTATTTCGAGTTTTGTGAGTATATTGAATTTTCAGTATGCTCAAACTTTTCCAAATAACGGAGAATAGGGTTCTTTATATAGAAATCCCTAAATCCCCAAA
Source organism: Lycium ferocissimum (assembly GCF_029784015.1). Taxonomy (NCBI): domain Eukaryota; kingdom Viridiplantae; phylum Streptophyta; class Magnoliopsida; order Solanales; family Solanaceae; genus Lycium; species Lycium ferocissimum. The sequence goes on from NC_081350.1 coordinate 19,076,929, forward strand.
CCCTAATTTGATTTCGATGTGGGACAACTTCCAATTCTGAGAATTGGCATATCCTCACAACAATCAAAGGTTGAGATTAAACCAAACACGTATTCAAGGGCCACATCTGACCCAAAATGAAGTAATCCAACGGGTTCTTCATGAACCAATCAGGATTGGGGGGATTCAAATGAGTTTGTGCTCCTTTGACCATAAAAAGCAAAAAATAAAGAAAAGTGGAAGGTAATACCTTGTTTGGTTGAGATATGGTGGAGAGAGGGCAAAGCAATTAATGTTTTGCCCGAAATCAGCATACCACGACTGCGAAGAGCCTGCCATACTGTAAAATTTTGCCATTTTCAGGAGTATATGACCGAAGAGAGAGAAATCTCCTAATGGCGGCCAGGGTTTCTCAACGGAAACCTTGATAAAAACAAATGACCCCTAAGGGGTTCATTTGGCTGAAGGAGGGAGTATATATGTTTTGCCACTTGGGTCGGGTCTGGCCCTATTTTGGGCTGGACTCGGCCAATTCTAAAATGGAGTAAAGGGACAGCCCATTATATACATATAAACACATATATATATGTTATACATGTATAGACGTGTACATCCATGTATATGTGTGTATACGACAAAACTCAAATGTTCAATTTGACAAATGGTCACAATCAAAACAAATAATCAAATAAATTCTTTCAATAATGGCTAAATATGACTTAATTAACCAATTAACAAAACTATTGATCATGATTATTATGCTAATGGACTTAAGTTGCAAATACAACCTCAATTTACTTAAACCAAGAGATTGGCTATTTCAATTAAGGCCAGATTTAAACTCAATCAAACCATTAAAGGCTAATATTACAATAGTGACCGTAATCAACTTTAGGCCATGCAAATTAGCTATTTCAATTAAGGCCACAATTAGCCAACAATTGAATAATTTATGGAATTAACCATAATTAAACAGTTTACTTATTTATGATTAACTCTAATAAATTGCACATTGGGTATGCAAAATTAAGATTTTAGGGATAAACTGATTAATTCATTTAATTAATCAGATTTTTTGAATTAAATAGAGTGAAATACTTACTAATTGACAATTTAACAATTTAAACAATTAATAAATAATTGCGGTAAATTATTTTCTTTCTTGGTTAAATTTGGCAAAAGTGCCATAATTGTAAAAATATGTAAATTAATTTCCAGATGATTTATAATATTATAAAAATTATTTTACCAAATAAGAATGGTAAAATATTATCTAAACAATTTTATAAAATCATTTTGACTTCTAAAAATACATATTTCACTCTGTTTATTATTTAAGGATTCTGGATAATTATAAAAAATTATGGGAGGTCAAAAATTAGGTGTCAACAATATCCAGCTCTTAAATCTATCTTAGAATAGATTTTAGATCCCCCTAGTTCATCCAAAAGCTCTTCAATGATGGAAATGGGAAATTTGTCCTTCACAGTCACCTTGTTCAATGCTCTATAATCCACACAAAGTCTCCAAGATCCATATTTTTTTCCTACCAAAACTACAGGTGATGCATAGGGGCTTGAACTGTATTGCACTATTCCCTAGCCCAACATTTCTTGCACAATACTTTCAATGACATTCTTCAGGAGAGGGGAATACCTGTATAGTTTGGAATTGACTGGTGCACTTCCTTCTAACAGTGGAATATGATGGTCAAATACTCCTCTTGTAAGAGGAAGTTGTTGAGGTTCCTGAAATAGTCCTTGATACTCCTTCAACAGTGATTGAATTTCAGGGCGGCTCTTCTTGATCATGTCACACCTCTACCAGGAGTATGGCGGGCTCCAACCCGTAGGCCGGGAACCACCTGACTTATCCGTTACTTTGAACATTATAAACCATAACTCAAAGAACACCTGTACGCAGAAAAGGCCCAACATAGGAATATCTGATCATTCAGCACATGTATTCATATGCGGACTGACAAGGTCGCCACAACATAACATATATCATAAAGCCGGCAAGGCTAACAGTAAAGTATCAAGAGCTCAAAATAAGGTAGACAAGGCCACCAATATATTATACAACAATATGAACCAGTAGAGCTATAAAACATCTAACTGTACACACATGTCTACGAGCCTCTACATAGAATACAAATGATCATACGGACAATACCAAATAGACTGCAGCTCCGAAATCAGTGGAGTGCTCTTGAGAATTTGCTGATAGAACACCTACGGGTCTGATCCGTCTCCCTGCCTACCTGCGGGCATGAGTGCAGCGTCCACAAGAAGGGACGTCTGTACGAATAATGTATTGAGTATGTAAGGCATGAATAACAACATAATACAGATATGAAAGGTAACATGGAATATGAGAGATAACCTGTACATCTGGATGCCTCATAAGGCAGTGCCATGCATGCTTAGCCTTTTTAAAAAAAAATATATCTTTATACATATATATAGTACCATGCCCGGCCATTAAGGCTCGGTGTCATATATATATAGTATCATGCCCGGCCATTAAGTTTCGGTGTCATATATATATAGTATCATGCCCCGCCATTAAGGCTCGGTGTTATTATCATTAGCCCGCATCCAGGCCTCCCGCGTCCGGGCGATCATGACATGCCCACTGCAGTGGTGTGCACATCTACGTGCCATGCCCGGCCGACTATAGCGCGGTGCGGTGTGAGAAAATATAATTCAGCTATTATGTTATTAAAATAGTACTCCCTCCAGATAAAAAAAAAGTGTCCACTTATCAAATCAAGAAATAATTAACCTTATTTTTTCAGATTTGCCCCTATTAAGTGTTATACGATCAAATCCCAATGCTTATTTAATTAGGGGTAGTTTAGTCAAATTACCTATTTTTGTCTAGGAGTTAGTATTTTCTTAAGGGGTGTGCAAATGGCTAAGTGGATCTTTTTTTGATCCGGAGGGAGTACTATTTAATTAGATAGATAATTAGTGCAGGGGCAAAATCGTAATCCAACTTTAAAGGTAGAAGCTTCCCACTTTTAGTATAACTAATCTCTATGTACGTGCCTCGCACGTAAATCCCCATCTATAATATGAAGATTTCAGTCTTAGCACGATCTTAGTTAATATATAATTTTCTTACTGAAACTAACGATTCTGCAATAGTTTAATAAACGATAAACTAAAATTGATACAATTAATCTACAAAAAATGATATAATTGATATAATTTTTCTTTCTATAAACATTTTTCCTCTCATTTTTCAGGTCCATCTACAAAAAACAATCTTCCTCTATTAGAATCGACTCTTTACAATATAATTTTAAAATTTTGATTCTGTTCAGAATTTAGCATTAACGCATATTGAAATTTTTAAGCATGTATTTATAGACCTTTTATCGATTATTTTTCTGTATTTTTGTGCAAAATTAGTATGCAGCTCATTATCAAGTTTAGAAATATCATATTAAACACTGTTATCTGTACTTTCAAGGAAATAATTAATACTCCTGAGCCGATTTTATTATTTTAATAGATGTGGTCTTGTAATTCCAATAGGATTCTTATTAGTATTTGTTTTTGTACCAATAGAAAACTAATTCATATTTAAGTTCAAATGCGGAAGTATTAGTTCCTCCATCCATTGTAAATTTAAAGTTCTGTCAAAATAATAATAACAATCGAAGGCATATATGACACCACAAATCCTTAAAACTCAGCATAGTTCATTAGTAAAACCAATGAATATACATGCAATCCCAAATTTTAAGCGCATCAAACTTCTCGTTCAGATATAAGTACTATCATAACTTTAACTCTTTCGTGAATATCGCCCACCTCTACCACAATTTTTCATCATAAAGTGTTTCTCAATTATGTCCTTCCTAATAACAATTCTTCTCCTATTGCAACAAATAAATGAAATTAGCCAAGAAACAATTTTGAATATAAGGAAGAAGAAAAAGCGCATGACCATAATATAAAGAAAAGAAGAGAACGAAAAGAATAGTCCCACTAACTTGGGTCATGTAATTGAACGCTATAATTCATATTTAACACAAATATTATAGTTACTTTGGAAGGGGGCTGCAGGGTCGTATTCTGAGCACTCCTTTAATCATTAAATCTAACATATATCCCTTCGAAGCATGCATAAGTACTTACAAAAATTGAAGCCAATAAAGATGTGGACAAATTTATCAACCAGCATGCATATAATTACAGGAAAATATGATACTAAAAAAGACGAAAATCATTACTTCTAAAAAGATCGGAGTAGCCGGGTGGTGTTTGCTTTGGCGTGAGTATAATGGAACTCCTTAAATAGAGGTAATGTGTTTCACTGTGCTATTGTCCAGTTGGAATTAATATAGGACTATAGAATTTTACGTTTCATGGAAGTATAGAATTCAATTGTTTGTTGGTTTCAATCAAATACCAATAGATAATCTGATAGAGAATTTAAAGCGATAGCAATATGATAGCTATACCATACTAATTAGTATACTATACCTACGTAATTCCAGGCCCTTGTTGCTGTATTCTTTCGTATCAATGTATAAGTTGCAAATCTCTCGACTCTGGAGCTACATTCCCAGGCAACTGAATCTTCCATGTTTCACAACTGAAATAAGGCATCTAAAATCTTCGGCTGTCGATATTAATGTCATTGTGTGGATTGGGTAGACACTATGACGCTCCTACCAAATAATTCTCTTCATTTATTCCTATTATTTTACCTTTTTTTGGTGGCCTCTTTATTGATTGGTGTCCAACAGAATTACAAAAAAAAAAAAAAAAAAAAAAAGCAAAACCAAACTATGATAGGAAAATTTATACAGCAGTAGCAATATACATATTCAACATTAACAGCAGAAGCAATATCTATATTCAACATTAAGAAATAAAGGAACGGCAAAAAAAATCAAAATCATACTTTGATAGGAAAAACGACTTGGCTTGGTCGCAGTACCCAATTTCTAATCATCATCTCTATTTCTAATTCTTATATATGTGTTGTACTTAAATCGGACGCAGTACTCAATTTCGGGAAAGAAAAAAAAGAACTAATAATATCTGACGAGAACTTTGTCGAGTTTTGTTATCTTCTTCTACAAGAATAACTTCTGAAATAATTTATGATGAATAATATTGAAAAAAGGCTTCTTTTATAGAAGTATTTGGTTTATTCTTTTATTACGTGGACTCATATTTTAAATTAAAATCCCATACAAACCGGAGAATCATTGTCCAAAATCAAGTAGGGCACTATCTTTTGAATAGCGTATCTGCGGCGATGAATCGGCGTCTTTCTGTGTCCTGCCACTGAAAATAGAGAAGAAAGGCCGACACTTGCTGAAAGCACTAAAAAAAAAAGGCCGACACTCGCTTTTGAACCTCGTAACTCAAAACACTGATCAATTGAATTTAACTACTTCCTCTCTGGATTTTCATTACGTTATTCATCATATAAATTTCCTCCCTTCACCCAAATATGTAAAACCAATCGTCTTTCTGTTTCCCTTCACCCAAATACGTAAAATCAAAGTAGATAAATTATAGGACTCTAGATTAATTCGAAAAATATATTTTAGGGGTGATTACAATTTTATCCTGACTTAAGTTAAAATTTTAAGGGCATAAACTTCTATCAACATTTAGAGGATATTTTCGTCGTTCAATATTTAACGTAAATTATTCATGATTTTAATAGATGTAGATATGCTATGATGTATGTTGGGGAAACTACCTAGAATGGTCGAATTTATTAGGAAATCGCAGGTTTGGCCCATATTGTATTTCTGGAGGGTGTACTCTCCTAGTGCTGGATGTTTTAGTATCAAATGAAAGTGTTTACCTTATCACAAGAAAATGGACACTTAACCAATATTTATAGAAACCAAATGGTCAAAGAAATGTCGAATGGTAGCATCCAAAGGCGTGACCTAGTAGTCATTGAGAATCATGAGGTCTCAGGTTTAATTCTTAGCGGAGGCAAAGCACTAGGTGATTTCTAGCTTCCAATCTGTCCAAGTTTGAGTGGACAGAGTTAGCCGATACCTGTGTTGGTAGGAGGTACAAGGTACCTCATGGAATTAGTCGAGTGCCCACAAGTTGGCCCGGACACCATTCGTATAAAAAAAAAGTAGCATCTACGTTTTTCCCCCAAAATTAAAGACCAGCCCATTTGATGGGCAAGTCGTGCAATTTCTTCTAATTTTTGCAATTGGTCAAGGTTTCAAAAGTGCTTCTGGAGAAATTTAGCTTCCGAAAAACAACTTTGTTGCTACTCAAAAGCACTTATCTTTTCCAAAAATTGTGGCCAAACACCTCAACTCTCTAAAAAAATTTTAAAAAATAAGCAATTTTAATTTCCTAAAAACTTGGTCAAACAATATTAACCTTCTAAAAGACTCCTCAATATTTCTCCGGTGGCTCTATAGGAACTCTATCCCGTATTACCCGACCAAGATTTTGGTTCTTTGTGATAACAACTTAATACTAACATCGACGAGTCAAGCTTAAGTTCATAAAGCCATTTTAATATTGCTTCACCTACCGGCCTCCCTCATTATATTAATTTGCCACATACAAACAATGATCATGCACCACCTTGTTTTCTTTATCCAATTTTTTAACTCGAAAATGCCCAAGTGTAAATTGTAGTTGTTTTGGTTAAATATACGATTGACACCTTAATACAATCCACTAAATTAGTGGAGGGATGTAAATAATGCATGCCTAGTGAGCGAGGCAGTATCAACGTTTCAGCTACTCATTTACCAAAAAAAAAGAAAAAACGTTTCAGCTACTCAAACCTTTACACAACTCAAGAAGTGTAGCTCAAGAATATGTGCCAAACAAATTCTTGTCCAAAAAAGTTTGACATGACTTACTTGGATTTTCTTTTTCCTTTTTGTAAAAGTTGGAAATTTAAGAATATGATTCACCTGAAATGTTTCTCAAGCTAATATTTCAACATTTAAAATTCTGAAGTTTAGTACTTGAAAATTGATGGCCAAACCAATATTTGCAACTACGAAAGTATTGCATTTGAAATTTTAAAGAATATTTGATGTCCAAAAGGCCGAGTGCGCTTCCTCTGGTACTTTTTACTATCTCCGTTCACTTTTATTTGTCCAAAGATTCCAAAAATAGATTTCACTTTTGCTTGTCACTTTTAGCATATCAAGATAAGATAATTTGTTTTTTCCTGTTTTACCCATAGTATTAATTACTCACTTCAAAACATTTTTAAAATCTAATAAAAATATGCATCAATTAATGCGGGTGCATTGGTAAATTATGTACTTCATTTATTATTTCTTAAACAGTGTGAAAAGTCCAAAGTGGACAAATAAAAGTGAACGGACGAAGCATTTGTTGTTTATGGTTTTGATAGACACATAAACAGAATTATTTCATAACATTAATTATAAGGTTATCTGACTAGATTATTCTATATTTCTCCTCAAACTTTATCTGAAGAGTGGGAAGACTTTTTGAAAAATTGTATACATCATTTATTGCAATGAAGGTAAATTTGAAAAGGACAAAGAACAATAGGCGTGCAATTTTTTTTACCTAGAACTAGAAAGCTATGGAGTAGTGGTAATTTACCCAACAAAACATTTACTTATTTTAAACGTAACTAGCACATCCCCAACTTATATTTCATGCTCAAAATTAAATGGGACTCACCTAATCCACTAAAACTTTGTTTATAAATTCAATCTTTGAGAACATTGCATAAGCATCCCAAATCCAATCCAGTGTAAGAAGATCACTAATTTCTCCAATACAATGGCTTTCTCACAAATGCAAAAAATTTCAGCATTTTGTTTCCTCCTATGCATGGTGGTAATTTCATTTTCATCAGTACCACATGCAGAAGCTGCAATCTCATGCAACACAGTGTACTCTAAGTTAATGCCGTGCCTCAGCTACCTCATGGGAGGTAGCAACAAAGGCCGCCACCGATCTATGTAGCGGATTAAGTCCTCTACACAGCCGCTAGAACCACCGCTGACCGACAGGGGGTGTGTACCTGCCTGAAATCAGGGGCAGCAAGTCTTGGCAGCAGTATTGATACTAACAAAGCTGAAACACTTCTTAGCAAATGTGGTGTCACTGTTCCTTACAAGATTAGCCCAAACGTTGACTGCTCTAAAATCCCGTAAATTTATTTATATCACTCAATGTAAGATGTGCTCTCTAGTCTTGAAGAGCACTACTTTATGTTTATGGTTGAATAATTTGGTTTGAAGTGGCATGCATGTACTGGAGTTTTTTGTATTTGGTGAATATATATAGTATCACTTCCTGATCGATATGCTCTCTTTATGTCACTCTACCTTATATTAATTTTTAGTCCTAAATTGAAATCTAATAATTGATGAATTATTTGCTTCTTCAGCCTCAAGTAGAAAATATATGTTAAATACATTAAGATTAAAGAAAAGGTTTAAATCTTATCAATGATAGAACATGTGAGGATTAATTGATTACTGAAATGGACATTACACCTCGTTTAATTTGTTTGATTCTGACCAGTGAAGGTGATTGGCATGTAATGAGGGTCAACACATAGTAATTATTCTAATTAAGCAGACTTTCTCTGAAATGAAAGAGCAAATCACTTTTACTAGTAGGTATCATATAATACTTGTCTTGTTGAGAATCTTACAATCAAGTCAACCGATGTTCTAGTGATTTAATCTTACTATATTCTGATTATTACATGTCACTCCTTAAAAAGTTCAAAGCCCTCACTACAGTTTACTTTTTTTGAAGATGTTTTATCTTTTTATTTCCCGACCACCTTTGCTAAGTAACATTAGAAGTACTTTGAATACTTAAAACTGAAAAAAATTCCACGAATTTCTCTCCTTTCTCATCCACCTTCCATTCGTTGAACTAGATAAATTGTACTCCATAAAATTCTGACTAAGCAAAATGAGAAAAGTTATATAGGCTAGGGCGCTCTTTATAAAATAACAACAAACTAATTGCAAAATAATTTACCACTGCTGTGATTTATTATCTTAAATACCTATTTGTTTGGGGCTACATCAACTTAGATTCCTCTAAATTTGTAAATTTGCACTGTCGCTTCCGTTAAACAACCCCTGCTTTACAAATTATTCTAAGCTTTGTTTCTTTCTAAGGTCCACTAAACTTCTCTACTTCTTGAGGCTTAACCCCTCAATATACTGAACCACAAATTCACAAATCTCTTCCTTGCAATAGCTTTAGAATGTTTTTGCTGAATTCGGGTAACCAAATGTAGAAATGACATATAAGGAGGATTTGAGGATTTTTACCCTTGAGAGAGACCTTGTGTTTGGCACTTTGGTTGAATACCAGCTATCCAAAGATCCACAGAGGCGGATCCAGGATTTTAAGAGGATGAGTTCACCTTAGAATCTATATATATAATAAAGCTAGGCATAGATAAGGTGATGTGGCACCTCTCTATGGCCTAGAAACCTATTTATCTATTTTCTCCTTTTTTTTTTTTTTGGTCATTTCTCTTATTTTTCATGTCAAATATTCTATATTTCTCATCCGTTTGAAGTAATGAATTACATATTGGCTGGTCAATTAATCTAATAAAACTGAAAAACTTGACCACTTAATTATATGTAAGTTGGAATGGACATAATGTCTTCTGTAACCGTCTGATTTTGTTGTTTTTTCCCCTCTTTATTTTGCTCATTTAATGTATTTAAAAGCCCATAATATGTCTATCAAATAAATAAAAATCCAGCCCTACCCGTTAGCCTTCCATAATAGTCATTGATAACTGTTTGCTTTCATTACCCTCCCTTAATAAAGTCATCGATAGTTGTTTCCTTTTCATAACCTAGAGTTCATAATAAAGTCATTATATAAGTTGAGAAAATCAGGTTGTCAGGATCCTCCTTTTCCAATTTGTTCATCCAATTAAAACCATGCATGAGATAGAGTAGTATTACGTTCATTTGCTATTCCAGTGATTTAGGATAGTAATATTCTTTACTTTTTGTTTGTGATATGTTTTAATTTGTTATGTTTTCCTTGGGGTTTTTACTTGTGTGATCCGTTGATAATCTATTGTTTTGGTGTATTGAATTTCGAGTGTTTGTTGGCATTGATCTGCCGGACATACAATTTGGCATCATGTTCATATGGATCAAGGGGCCGATCTGTTCCATATCTTTTCCATGTTTTGCTTCTATGATTGGATGAAAGAATTTGTAAATCTTGTGATCTGAAAATTCATTGTATGTTTAAGCTCTGTTTCCCATTTAGCAATGAATTAACTAACTTTTTTCTCTATGACTGATTCTTATACTTATTGGTGATGTCAATCTCAACTACAATTATAAGCTAACACCAACCTTGGCTACAATGAGACTTGGCCTTTTTACACCTACCAAGGATCAGTTTTGTCACAATAAAGCGTAATTTATAACGTGTTAAAGGTCTTGGCATACTAATTATTCCGGCAACAAAGTGGAGATTTGCATATATTTTTGTTCTTGCATGCAGTATAGGAGTGAGTGCCCTCTTATTGGAAATAGTTACTTGGATTAATGTAGTGTTAAGGAGGAAAACTAACAAATTCACCAAACCTTATGATGAGTTTGACAATGGTCAGTGAAGGATAAAGAATAGGAGAAACGGCCAAGAAGAATCCAAGTCGAATAAATCTTCGAACGAAGAAGAAGACGAAGGTCGTGAAGAAGCTATGGTGCTTTTTATTGCCTCCGCCCGTTCCTAATTTTGGACTACGTACTAAATGTTAAATTACCATGAAATGAACTTTCAAATAAGAAACTAAAAGATTCAGATTTAGATTTGATCAAGTGTAACCGTCTATAAGTAATGTTAGTGGAGTACAAAGTTCATGATGCAGAACTTCTTTGGTTCATTCTATTAGAGTGACCCATCCGAAATAAGTATCTTCCGGTGAATATAAGAATTCAAATGATTTTTAATTGTCTTTTTTTTAGCCTATTGATAATTCGAATGAAATAATTTTAGAAAATAATGAAATTTTCAAATTAATCGAGTATTTGATCTTTTCCATATTTGGAAAATATTTTTTGGCAATTTAAATTATTTATTTTATTAAAACTAATGTCCATTTTATTTTTAAACGCAATCTATTTAACTGATTAGCTGTGAACTACGATTCATTTAGATGAAGTTAGAAGTATTATATTTGGAGGTTTGACTTTCATGTTTGAGAGCTTATAGAAGAGATTTTAAAATTATACTATACACTAACATTAAAAGTAAAAAGATATTTGTTGTCTCACTATTAATGTATTTTTACCAGTTGTAATGGTTCATGGTAAAATCAGAAAGACATATTAGATTAATGAATATTAATTTTTTCAACAAAAACTAATATAAATATTTTGAGTATCTCTATGACCGCGCAAAGCGCGGGTCAATTCCCTAGTTTTTTTTTTTTTTTTTTTAAAAAAAGACGCGAAAGTGCATTTAGTAGGGTTTGATCCCACAACCTTAAGGGATTAAACCCTACACTTAACCAAAGGCTCCACTTGGTCTTGTTTGACTATGTGTTCCTTCAGTTAATAGTAAATATATTTTAAAAATTATATACATAATATACTGAGTTTAATCGGATGACCATGGGTTCACGTGACCTACATTCAATACATAGAATCGCCCCTGAGTATCCATAGACAACCAGACACTGATCTATCACAATATCCAGAAAACAAACAGATGAAAGCAACTCAATGGCAACATCACTGGACATCAAATATTGAAACAAACGATGTTTTCAAACTCAGGAAGAGACTGCTTTCCAGATTCTAGATCTGAAAAGAACAAGAAAAAAACAAATGTTTACTATTTCCACTTTCAGAAGGAGTGTCAAACTGTTCTAGCTGGTCCAACAAAATTGCAAAAAAATCTAAGTTGCTTCGCAATCAACATATCACCTAACATGTTACATGAACAAGTTGTTTTTTGTCACAACCCAATCGGAGGGCCATGACGGGCACCCGGAGCTAATCTAATGAGCGCCTCTTATCGTACTCTCATAATCGTATCTAGGTGAGCCACATGGCTAATTCCTAATCACCACGAAATCAAAAGACACAAGTTTCATCGAACATAGGCACATCTATATAAACATCATTGACTATGCCTATATATACAAGCCGACAAGGCTACCAAAAATGATATACAAAATATAAACCGATAAGGTTATGGGATATCCAAATATGTACATCTGTCTATGAGCCTTTACATGGAGTATGTAATATCATAAAGACGGGACAGGACCCCGCCATGCCCAAATATGTGCACAAAAGAATAGTACCAACTAAACTGCAGCTCCGGATCAAATGAAGCACTTCTATACAATCACTGATGAAGCTGCCTAGGGGTCTGGTCTGCCTCCCTGTCTACCTGCGGGCATGAACGCAGCGTCCACAAAAAAAAGGACGTCAATACGAACAATGTACTGAGTATGTAAGGCGTGACTAACAACATGATGAAAACATGAAGATATATAACATAAGAATAAGAGAACAATGTATACCTCATAATACCTCTTAAGATGACTATCTTACATACTTAACCTTTTTCTAAAGGAGACGTTTCATACATACATACATACATATATATATATATATATATATATATATATATATATACAACAACAACAACAACAACAACAACCCAAATGGATATATATATATATATATATATATATATATATATATATATATATATATATATATATATATACAACAACAACAACAACAACAACCTGAAGAAATCCCACAACGCGAGGTCCGGGAGGGTAGAGCGTACGCAGAGACCGACTCCTACCAAGGTAGACTCCAAGCTTCCGAAAGACCCTCTACCAATAGAAAGCATAAAAGCATAAAAGCATAACAAGAGGTCAGATAAGGCCAAGAGATTCAAAGCGATATGGAAATGCAAATAACTAAAGCGACTAAGCCATGATGAAGCAGTTTGTAAAGGAGCAGTAGCTATCACGTATAAAATAAGATAATCAAAGTACAGGATAACAAATAATAGCAGAAACCAAAGCACAAATGTGACTACTAATATGAAAGGATAAACGTTACTATCTACTAGCCTTCTACCCTAATCTGAGTCCTCCATACCCTCCTATCTAAGGTCATGTCCTCGTAAGTCAGAATTGCGCTATATCCTGTCTAATCACCTCTCCCCAATACTTCTTCGGCCTACCCCTACCTCTTCTGAAACCATCCATGGCCAACCTCTCACACCTCCGCACTGGGGCATCTGTGCCTCTCCTCTTCACATGTCCAAACCATCTCAGTCTCGTTTCCCGCATCTCGTCTTCCACCGAGGCCACTCCCACCTTGTCCCGGTAGCCTCATTCCTAATCCTCGTCACTCTTGTGTGCCCACACATCCATCTCAACATTCTCATCTCGGCAACTTTCATCTTTTGAACGTGAGAGATCTTAATCGGCCAACACTCCGCCCCCATACAACATGGTCGATCTAACCACCACTTTGTAGAACTTGCCCTTAAGTTGTGGTGGCACTTTCTTATCACATAGCACTCCCAAGCGAGCCTCCATTTCATCCACCCTGCCCTAATACGATGTGTGACATCATCGTCAATCTCCCCACTGTCTTGTATAATAGACCCAAGATACTTGAAACTACTTGTCTTCTGAATGACCTGGGTACCAAGCCTCACTTCCACGCCAGCCTCTTGAGGTGCTTCACTGAACTTGCACTCCAAGTACTGTCTCGGTCCTACTCAGTCAATCCTTTAGACTCCAAAGTTTGACGCCAAACCTCCAAACTTAGCGTTGACTCGCTACGAGTCTCATCGATCAAGACTATGTCATCCGCGAAAAGCATACAGCATGGCACCTCACCTTGAATATGCCGCGTCAATTCATCCATCACCAAGGCAAATAAAAACGGACTAAGAGCTGATCCTTCGATGCAATCCCATCACAACCGGGAAGTGCTCGAGTCTCCTCCTACCGTCCTTACCCGGTCTTGCTCCCCATACATGTCCCGATCACCCTAGTGTACGCCATAGGTACACCTTTAGCCTCCAAGCATCTCCATAGGATCTCCCTTTGGAACTTTGTCGTAAGCCTTTTCTAGTCGATGAATACCATATGTAAGTCTCTCTTCCTCTCCCTATACCTGCCCACCCGCCTCTCTTACAAGATGGATGGCCTCCGTAGTCGAGCGTCCCGCATGAATCCAACCGGTTCTCCGAAATAGCTACACCTCTCCTCACCCTCATCTCCACCACCCTTTCCCACACTTTCATAGTATGGCTTAGCACTGATACCTCTATAGTTGTCGCAACTTCCGGATATCGCCCTTGTTCTCGATGCAGGGATCATTACACTCGACCTCCATTCTTCGGCATCATTGCCGTCTTAAAGATGACATTAAACAACCTAGTCGCCACTCCAAACCCGCCGAGCCCGCAAACTTCCAAAATTTCTCCAGAATCCATCAGTCCCGTCGCTCTTCCCTCGCGCATCCTACGAACAAGACCCTTAACCTCCTCAACCTTAATACCCCGCAATACCCAAAATCGCGACGCCTCCCTGTAAGTTCTAAATCTCCCAACACAATGTCCCTGTCCCCTTCTTCATTCAAGAGTTTGTGAAAATATGACTGCCATCTCCGTCTAATGTGAGCCTCTTCTACCAATACTTTGCCATGCTCGTCCTTGATGCACTTCACTTGATCCAAATCACGTGCCCTCCTCTCCCTTGCCTTGGCTAGCCATATATATATATATATATATATATATGTATGTATGTATGTATGTATGTATGTATACACCACGTACCACGCGCTCGGTGTCATCCATACCCGCCATAACAAGGCTCGGTTGTCCATACCCAACTCAAAGCAGGTGTGCGCGCAAAAGATATCATAACTGGCCATATAAGCTCGGTGTCACAAAATAGCTATATACATTTATGACATACATGAGTATCGAAAGGAAACATTACAACTCTATCTGGGTGACATAAAGTCAGTAAATCCTTGATTTTTGTTATGGAATCACCATCATCATCATCGTCATCACTATGAAGAGCTTTTATCAATAATATCTTAAGAATCTTGAAAGTCATGAACTTCTAGCATTTTCTAAGAATAGGACATTACTGATATCTAAGATGGATTCACAATAAGGAAATCATGCCTTTGGAAAGAAAGGGTTAGCCTTAACATACTTTTATGTCTCCTTAGTTACTTAACGTTCTCCTCCCAAGCCCGCAAATCTACATTCAAGAGGATTCATACTAAGGTTAAGTCTTAAAATCTTTCTTAAGTTCAAACTAGAGTAATTTGTGAGCTAGCGAAAATTGGGCAGCATTTCCCTTATTTCATCTACTTTTACCAAATTCCAAAACAACTCCCAATCAACAATAACATCATCAACAATACCATAATTAAGAGACTCATTCAAGTTATGCTCCATTCAACCCCAAAACTCCTTTTCATAATCAACCTATAACAATAATTTCAACACAACTCCATATATACTTGTATACAACACTTCCACATCATCATTATTACCACTCATAACAAGATTATACTCATAACTCAAGTTAATTTATAGCTCAAAATATCCTCAAATTCATATTTGAACTCTCTTTTCATTTTCTCCTTCAACCAAATTGTATAACAATCAAACAACCTTAACAACATGCAATAGATGTGAAAACTAACCTTAATCACACAAGAACAAGCCTTGGATCAAATTACTCCATTAGAATGAAACCTCCAACTTCAACACCAAAGGAATTCTTGAACTCTACAAACCCTAGTAAGCTTTGTAGCACTTGAATCTCTTGATTCTCTTGAGTTTGACCTTGATTAGCATATGAACTTGAGGAGAGGGTTTTGGAGAGTATTTGGATGAATTTTGAGGTGGAAATGGTTAAAAATGAACCTTGGGTCAAATTTATAACATCAAAAAATTTGCCACCAACTTACTTTTTGCGGTCACTTTGACGGACCGCACAAAATTTGACACTCCGTCAAATGGACCACCTAAAATGTACTCACTGGAACTGCTTTACGGTGGGAAAAAATTCATTTGACGGGCCGCAGAAAGTTTTGCGGTCCGTCAAACTGAACTGTCAAATTTCTCTGCCCGAGCAGTCTGTTTTATAATACCCATAACTTTCTACGCCGATGTCACATTGACAAACGGTTTGTTGCGTTGGAAACTAGACTCAATGAACTTCAATTTGAAAAAAAATTACACACCAAAACTCCTCATATTCTAGGAGATATACCTCTCTCAAGTTGGACCAAAAATCCTGTCCAAAATTCTGCCAAGTTTTCCTTAATTTCCGACAAACTTAATTTCCTTAATTCTCTTGTTCTCAAATCCTTCCATAACTTATTACATCAACTTAAGCCCTCAAAACCATAAAATAGGCACAATTAGGACAACTAACACCTAACGAATCTCATCGTACAAAACTATGAGGTGTAACATTTTTCTCCAGTTTTTTCAAAGGGGGAGCCACACTGTTTGAGCTAGCACAACAATATCACAGAAATTCTAGGTTGCCTCTCAATCATCACGAAACTGTTTTGCATGAACAATTGGGTCTGGTAGCTAGCCTTGTATGTCTTCTTGAGCTTTATGGAAGGTGGCCTGACCTTATTGAACACTAGTGGGAACTTGATTTTGAGTCATGGAACTGTTTGGTGCTCTCCCTCTTGCAAAGCTTGGCTGGAATAGTTGTTGTCTTGATAATCTGGATGCAAAGGGTGCCCTATGACGAGAAGCCATTTCAGTGTGCATCTGCTCTACAACACAGTTCAAAGTAGTATCACCGTACTCTTTGTACATGTTGTGATAACCATTTCTACTTTGGTAACATAGCCATATACCATAATACTTGATCTTCGTTGGATTCTTCTCAAAGATCTATAAACACATATAACGTTTGAATCAACCACATAAAAGAATCGTATCCCAATTCTAAGAGGAAGTTTATCAAACGACGTTACATAAAACCATAAAAAGAGTCCTCAGAAGAAACAAAACTTGGGAAAGAAGATACAGGTCCAGACAACCATTGAAATAAAGATAAGGTAAATACTTAGCTTTAAGACTTTAAATGGGATAAAACTTTGAGGAAGGACTATGAACCGCTGATTAAAAGGGAAACAACACTGCTTTTGCAGCAGAAAAAATATTACTAAACCAATGCCCTAGAAGAAGCAAAAAATGAACACAAAAGCTGCTTTTCAAACAAAGACAAATTCAGATACCAGAGGATGCCCTAATTCACTCGTGTCTCAAATTTCAAAGCGTTGGCCGAGTTACAGTACTAGACGTAGATACTTAACTATTGATGGCATTGGGTGCATACTCTGATTTTACACAACTGCTTTACACTGTGAAGTAACTGGAAAACTTTTGCCAATTTTTTTTTTTTTTTCACAAGGAAACCCGCAGTCACTACTCTTTGGGTGCGCACAAGGTAAACCCCTATCCAGTGTAATAGCCCGCAAACCACACAGGAGAGGTAAACCGTACTAGGCAAGCCTGGGGCGACAAGCTCGACCTAGAAAGCCTACAAGGGGTTTCGAATCTAAGAACCCCCATTTGGGAGATCACCTGCCCAACCAACTCGGCCATCATTTCTTCAACAACTTTGGGATAAAAAGGGTCATGCCTGCAACGAACAAGTATTTTTTTTTAGCAGATTGCTATTTTACAAGGGCAACAAGGAGCTGAAGAGGTTTTAGAGATCCATCTCGGGCTGTGTTTTTTTAACAATTGGAGAGATAGATATTAAAGATGTTTTGAGATTAAAGCTGTGCCAGATCATATATTGAAATACAAATGTTTATATAATTTAGCCTCATGGTACAATTAGGTTGATACGTATGCTCATGATATCTGTGAGAGAAGAGATAAGAGTCAGATACCAATTCGATTTTTCCAGATGCCAATTAGAATAAAGTAGCATTAAAGAATGAAAGAAAGTGAGATTTCCTAAATGTCCTATAGCCTCTCCATGAGATAAGTACGGAGCTCATCATACCGATCTGTGTGACTCTACTAGATACGCTCTTGTATTATAGATCGGGTAACACAGGTCTCTGATACCAACTTGTCCATGTTGACATAAGTCGTGCGGGCACTTACCTTTCCCACCTCG
Source organism: Lycium ferocissimum (assembly GCF_029784015.1). Lineage (NCBI taxonomy): Eukaryota > Viridiplantae > Streptophyta > Magnoliopsida > Solanales > Solanaceae > Lycium > Lycium ferocissimum. Next base: position 19,095,100 of record NC_081350.1, read on the forward strand.
GTAAGCGACCCTCAACCCAATGATAAATAAAGACATGAATAAATAATTGATCAAGCGGAAAAGAATAAATGCGTAAGTCTCAGAATATTATATAATAGAATAGAGCGGAATAAAAAATACCCCAGGGTCTAGTCTAAGTCATACAAGAGCTTCTAATGAAAATTGTGCAAAATCTAGAATAATAACACATAAATCCGTCTATGTCTTAGAATAACAAAATTAGACATAAAATGGAAAGAGTCTTCAAGGCAGTGAACATCCGTGCTCACCCTGGAAACTCGCAATAGTGGTGAAGACGACAATCAGCCACAAGAGATGGAGGCGTAACCAACCGATACTCGCATTCATAAAGGAATGCAAAGAAGTGCGAGTCAAGACAATACAACGGATCGGTAGGCATCATCGGCCGACTAAGCATAGCTAACACAATTCAGATAATAAAGCAAGATGATAGGCAGATGAACCAACAAGTATAACTCAAACATAATAGAAGCCAAATATGCGTCAATGCCTAAGTAGAGCATCTAATCCCAAATGCGCCAAGTCTCAAAATATCAAGTCTGAATCCAACATCAGAAGTACAACATCAAATCATCTCCAAATCAAGTCATGATGCAATGCAATGCAATAATGTATGGATGCAATGCCATGCAAATGTTGTGTACACATGTACTCCGGGTGAAAATATCGACATCTCGGTAGCACAACCCAAAGTGACTCGCGTATTCTAAGTGCCACTCGTCCGGGATATTTGCCCAATAGACAGACGAGACCCTTGATCTTTGCCCACGGGGGTTTCTCACAGGCACCACTCTGGGGGACCCGTGGAGTCCATGCACTCGCTCAATCCACGATTCCATAACTAACATCGGATATCAGACTCTCACGTCACTTTCATTTAAAAATTGAGCCTAGCTCCTCATAGTGTTTCATCAAGTATCAACAGTGTCTCAACAGTATATCATGAAGAATGAGAGTGCGTGCAATGCATGTATCAACATCAATAATCATGCTCAATATCACAAGTACCAATAATGGCACGCCAATAATATATTAATATCACAAGTACCAACAGTGGGTACGCCAACAATATTATGATCAAGATAGTAAAGCAGATCCAATATCTACCAACAACACATGGCTTCAAGCCAACACAATAGAATAATCAATCACAACACAACGGTGTGGCTAGCCCCCAATCACGCAAAATGGCCCAACCTAAGACAATATCCAACCCAAACTCATACCCAAAGATTTACATGCTGTCTTCGACAATATCATCTAAATATATGCTTCGCTACACGAAGTCTTACCAAGGGTAAGGCATAACCTACCTGGATGGCCGAACAACAAACACCGACAATCACTCTTTTGCCTTGCCCTTCCGCTGAGCCTCAAGATTAAAGAAGTCTAGGCATATTCGAAATATAGATTAGAAATCATGAAGAACGATACTAATATTGCTAGCATTCAATTTAGGTCAAATCCAACCCTAGAATTTGGGAAAATGGGGCCCACAAGGTCAAAACGGGAAATTCGGGAGCAAAATATCAAATTAAGTACTAGGTTATCATAACCCAATAACTAATTTGGAAACACAAAATTTTCTACAAAATCAAGAAAAAGAAAGGCGTTGCTGATTAGCGATTGGAGTGCAGTGGCTATTCCAACCATAAATTCTATACTTGTCTCACTTATGAAGAAGTACTGTTTCAATTTTAATTACCCCATCTTTCGTATTCTTCGTTGCAGAAAGCTTAACAGTCTCTAATATTGTTATTACTTTATCTTTTGGCATTCCCCTCCATTATTGCTATAAAGCACTTAGTGTTTTCGGTAAGTATTATTAGGGAAACTAATTTGGGCCTAAATAATGTTCAAGGAACTCTATTCGACATGGCAGAAATATTGGAGGTTTTTATGTATGTCAAACGAGATCTTCAAAAGGTTTATCATTTTTATTTATAGATGTCTACAATGTAGTTTCTTTAGTATGTGCACTCATCTTTATTATATGTTATATTTTACCTAAATCTTATTGTGAATCACTTAATCTTGTATGCCTTAAATTTTTGTTCCTCAAATTATCTTGAGAAACTGATATTGGAGGAGGGATCCATACTGATTCCATGACTTTGGAGCCTAAAGTAAGGATTGGTTATGCTTATTCATTTTTTCATGTGGTCTTCTTTATATTGTTGTTTTTATACTGTTAAAAAATTGTGAAATAAATAAAATTTAACTCTCTACTTATGGAAAAAATAGATAATACAAAGAAAAAAAATTATATTTTAAAATATGAATGTCAATCATAGATATATATCTTACCAATCCTATTGGTTTTATTTTTTCTAAACGGAGCCTGGATATTTCATTTTTTTAGTCCAACCAAACCAACCATAAATTATTTTAATTGATAATAGTAATATGAATCCCCCTAAAAAATGGATCTAATTGCACTTCATGCTCCAGATTTTTTATGATTCAATGTATCGTTCTTGTGTGAAACGGGACATATCGGGGAAGAGAACAAGAAAATAGCACATGAGCCCATATATCTGACAAGTCGAACTACACGTTCGACCCGAGATGCATCTTCTTCTATTTTTGTAAACATATAAGCTTATATATATTTTAGATAGACAAAGAAAAAAATATGTATGTTATACGCATACACACATAGAGAGCTTCAACTTTTTTAAATGATATATATTACTTTTTTGACAAAAATAAACGGGGTAGTTTCAACTATCCAAAAAGCATCTTCAGAAGAACAAAGACTCTTAGGCAATTCAAGTACAAAAAGTTGCAAAAATTAAGTATATATTAATAATAAAATAATTTAAAACTCGATAAAATCCTATATATTTGGAGTTGAACACTAAAAGAATCTTTAGAATATTTTAAGCACTCAAATGTTTAAAAAAAATTCTGTAAAAAATTAGCTATGTATTTTACAACAGCGCGAAGCGCGGATAAATTCACTAGTAATTAATACTCCTGAGCATATTTTATTATTTTAATAGATGTGGTCTTGTAATTCCAATAGGATTCTTATTAGTATTTGTTTTTGTACCAATAGAAAATTAATTCATATTTAAGTTCAAATGCGGAAGTATTAGTTCCTCCATCCATTGTAAATTTAAAGTTCTGTCAAAATAATAATAATACAATCGAAGGCATATATGACACCACAAATCCTTAAAACTCAGCATAGTTCATTAGTAAAACCAATGAATATACATGCAAACCCAAATTTTAAGCCCATCAAACTTCTCGTTCAGATATAAGAACTATCATAACTTTAACTCTTTCATGAATATCGCCCACCTCTACTACAATTTTTCATCATAAAGTGTTTCTCAATTATGTCCTTCCTAATGACAATTCTTCTACTATTGCAACAAATAAATGAAATTAACCAAGAAACAATTTTGAATATAAGGAAGAAGAAAAAGTGCATGACCATACTATAAAGAAAAGAGAATGAAAAGAATAGTCCCACTAACCTGGGTCATGTAATTGAACGCTATAATTCATATTTAACACAAATATTACAGTTACTTTGGAAGGGGGCTGCAGGGTCGTATTCTGAGCGCTCCTTTAATCATTAAATCTAACATCTATCCCTTCGAAGCATGCATAAATACTTACAAAATTGAAGCCAATAAAGATGTGGACAAATTTATCAACCAGCATGCATATAATTACAGGAAAATATGATACTAAAAAAGACGAAAATTATTACCTCTAAAAAGATCGGAGTAGCCGGATGGTGTTTGCTTTGGCGTGATTATAATGGAACTCCTTATATAGAGGCAATGTGTTTCACTGTGCTATTGTCCAGTTGGAATTAATATAGGACTAGAATTTTACGTTTCATTGAAGTATAGAATTCAATTGTTTGTTGGTTTCAATCAAATACCAATAGATAATCTGATAGAGAATTTAAAGCGATAGCAATATGATAGCTATACCATACTAATTAGTATAATATACCTACGTAATTCCAGGCCCTTGTTGCTGTATTCTTTCGTATCAATGTATAACTTTGCAAATCTCTCGACACTGGAGCTACATTCCCAGGCAACTGAAATCTTCCATGTTTCACAACTGAAATAAGGCATCTAAAATCTTCGGTTGTCGATATTAATGTCATTGTGTGGATTGGGTAGAAACTATGACGCTCCTACCAAATAATTCTCTTCATTTATTCCTATTATTTTACCTTTTTTTGGTGTATATAGTTGGCCTCTTTATTGATTAGTGTCCAACAGATTTACGAAAAAAAAAAAAGAAAAAAAAGCAAAACCAAACTATGATAGGAAAATTTATACAGCAGTAGCAATATACATATTCAACATTAACAGCAGAAGCAATATCTATATTCAACATTAAGAAATAAAGGAACGGGAAAAAAAAATCAAAATCAAAATCAAACTTTGATAGGAAAAACGACTTGGCTTGGTCGCAGTACTCGATTTCTAATCATCATCTCTATTTCTAATTCTTATGTATGTGCTGTACTTAAATCGGACGTAGTACTCAATTTCGGGAAAGGAAAAACAGAACAAAAAAGAACTAATAATATATGTCGAGAACTTTGTCGAGTTTTGTAATCTTCTTTCTACGACAATAACTTCTGAAATAATTTATGATGAATAATATTGAAAAAAGGCTTCTTTTATAGAAGTATTTGGTTTATTCTTTTTCTACGTGGACTCATAGTTTAAATTAAAATCCCATACAAACCGGAGAATCATTGTCCAAAATAAAGTAGGGCACTATCTTTTGAATTGAGTATCTGCGGTGATGAATTGGCGTCTTTCTGTGTCCTGCCACTGAAAATAGAGAAGAAAGGCCGACACTTGCTGAAAGCACTAAAAAAAAAGGCCGACACTCGCTTTTGAACCTTGTAACTCAAAACACTGATCAATTGAATTTAACTACTTCCACTCTGGATTTTCATTACGTTATTCATCATATAAATTTCCTCCCTTCACCCAAATATGTAAAACCAATCGACTTTCTGTTTCCCTTCACCCAAATACGTAAAATCAAAGTAGATAAATTATAGGACTCTAGATTAATACGAAAAATATATTTTGGGGGTGATTACAATTTTATCTTGACTTAAGTTAAAATTTTAAGGGGCATAAATGTTACACCCCATACTTCTGAAGAAGCACTTGTTAAATTTAAGCGTAAGTATGTTGAGCCATGACTAAGAAAAATAACTTTGGAATATATGAAGCGAAGCATTATTAAGTATATTTTATGAGTAAAGGATGTATATAAGGTATACCGGAAGGTTTTATAAGGAAATGAGTGGAAGAAATGGAGTAGTACGACCTTGGAGAAAGGATGGGTAAAGTTTTGTGTGTGAAAATTTTGGTCCAACTTGGGGGACGAATATCTCTTAGCATATGAAGTGTTTTGGAGTGAAACAAAAGCCTAAATTGAAGTTCGTCGAGTCTAGTTTCCAATGCAATAAACCGCTCGTCGATACGACATCGAAGTAGAGAATTATGGACGTTACAAGTTAGGCTGACAGAGCAGAACCGCGTGCTACAGTAACTGCTACAGTAACCGACTTGCTACAGTACTGCTACAGTCCGACCTTGAGCTCCTATTTAAGACCAAAAATCTGGTCATTTGCTTCATTTTTTTTCCCACTCCTCTCCACCAAAAAAAAGCTTCCAAGCGACCCAAGAAACATTGAAGGATCATATTTTTTAGCGGATTAAAGTAACGGGACTACATCCGAGGTTCGGGAAGCGTAGAGAGTTTTGTAGTTCTTGTTTTATACATCAAATTTTGATGGATCAAAGGAGCCTATTAAAGATAAATAGGACTTCAAGTTCTTCCAACCTTGATTGAGGTAAGGATATTCCTTATTATTGATATTACGAATTGTATCAAGGAGATTTAGTTGTTAGAGCTTCGTAAAGTCGATTGATTGGTTGAGAAATTGAGTAAACATCGCGTGGGACATTTTATTGAGTATATTTTGGTATTGATGATGATGTTGTTGATGTTAGCGCTGTTGTTGTTGTTGTTATTTTGTTAGTATTGTGATTTCGGGCTAGGGATATAAACAGGGGAGATGCTGCCCAAATTTCGGCAAATTTTAAGAGGATTTAATTTGAAGGCTTAAGACAAGCATATGATAATGAACCTAACAATAGTATGAATGGCTTTATATGTAGATTACGGGATTACGAATGATCTTATGTAGATTGCAAGACAGAAAGTAAGTTGGAAAAGTCGAGAACTAAGCTTCCAGGTATGTTAAGGCTACTCCCTTTCTTTCTAAAGGCATGGTTCCTTTTACTATGAATGCATACATGGATTCTATAATATCCTTATTTCCAAAAAGCCTGAAGCTCATGATTCTCAAAGTGCTTATGATGCTAAAGATAGATGTTTCTATGAAGGTAACAATGATGATGAATCCATTTCTTAAGATTTCTACTATTGAGACCCTTTTTGACTATTCGCAGAAAGGTGCGCTATTCACGAAGATTATACTTGGGTTACCATAGCCCTAGTGTAGTACTCCTCTATAGTTAAAAGCTAGTATAAGAATAATTGAGTTATATGAGATGTTGCCTTCTAGTTATCATTATATGTATACGCCTGGCCTACGGGGCATGGAGTTATCGCCTGGCCTACGGGTCATGGAGTTATCGCCTGGCCTACGGGTCATGGAGTTATCGCCTGGCCTATGGGTCATGGAGTTGTTGCTTGACCGACGGGTCACGGAGATGCGCATACCTGACCTACGGGTCATGGAGTTGATTATACCTGACCGACGGGTCACGGAGTTGCTTATACCTGACCTACGGGTCATGGAGTTGATTATACCTGGCCTATGAGTCATGAAGTTTTCTTTATGGAGTTATGTTATCTATGCCTGACCTTCGAGTCATGAAGTTATATCTATAGAGTGATGTTATCTTGCCTCAGATGAGAGGCAACCCAGATAGAGCACCTCCAGATGCTTCCTTAAAATATCCAGAGTATAGGTTGTTATTTCATTTCAGTTGTTATCTTGCCTTACATATTCAGTACATTATTCGTACTGACGTCCCTTTGTCTGGAGGCGCTGCGTTCATGCCCCCAGGTTCAGGTAGTCGGACAGACGATTCAGCTCAGTAGGCCTTCCAACCAGCCGCAGTCAGTGCACTCCACTTTGTCCGGAGCTGCAGTCCCTTTGGTGATATGCTATTTTGACATGTATATATGGATGTGACGAGGCCTTGTCCTGTCCTTTCTGCAACTTGTATTCCCTAGAGGTCTGTAGACAGTTGTATGTAGTTGGGATATTATGAAGCCATGTTGGCTCTCAGTTTCGTTGTTCAGCCTACATAGCAGCCTCGTCGGCTTGCTCAGTTGTGTATATATGTTGGGTGTGTGTATGCCCAGTTCAGACGAGACAGACAAAGATTTGTTTATATATATCCAAATTACGGCCTCGCCGGCTGGTTGATATTGTCGGTGTGCAGGTAGGCCTTAGCAGGGTTTCAGATTTAGAGTGGTTCGCTCGGGGCCTAGTTTGGCATCGAGTGCCGGTCACGCCGCTCCAAATTTGGGGCATGACAATAAACTTCTATCAACATTTACAAGATATTTTCGTCGTTCAATACTTAGCGTAAATTATTCGTGCTTTTAATAGATGTAGATATGATATGATGTATGTTGGGGAAACTACCTAGAATGATCTATTAGAACATCGCAGGTTAGACCCATATTGTATATCTGGAGGGTGTACTCTCCTACTGCTGGATGTTTTAGTATCAAATGAAAGTGTTTACCTTATCACAAGAAAATGGACACTTAATCAATATTTATAGAAACCAAATAGTCAAAGAAATGTAGAATGACGGCATCCAAAGGCGTGACCTAGTGTTCATTGAGAATCATAAGGTCTCAGGTTCAATTCCTAGAGGAGGCAAAGCACTAGATAATTGGAAGCTAGAAATCACCTAGTGCTTTGCCTCCTCTAGGAATTGAACCCGAGACCTGACGATTCTCAATGAACACTAGGTCACGCCTTTGGATGCTGCCATTCTACATTTCTTTGACCATTTGGTTTCTATAAATATTGGTTAAGTATCCATTTTCTTGTGATAAGGTAAACACTTTCATTTGATACTAAGCTTTAGTGGACAAAGTTAGCCGATACCTATGTTGGTAGGCAGTGGCGTGTCACGACCCAACCCCGTGGGCTGTGACTGGTGTCCTACTTGAACACCCGTACGTACCTACTTAACAAATCCCATGTGCCAAGTAGCTAATCCAATCAACATACATAAATCCATACAGACATAAGGTGCGTCGCGCAAACATACATATGCATATGTGTACATACTGAAACCTGTACAGAAGCCGTTAGGGCTATCATAACAGACAGAGTCGCACCCTCGAACATACATACCTGACCAATGACAACCCTCAACCCACAACATGTCTACAGGCCTCTAACATACATAACAGAATCAGAAGACGGGACAGGGCCCCGCCGTACCCAAGTGTCCATATGTACAAAGCAAAACAAGCAACAAAAGATATATACCAAAAGTGTCGGCTCCGATCAAAAGGAGCTCTCCAAACAACAGACGATGTCCTAAATCGGCGGCGTATCACGCGGCGCGTTCGTACCGTGGGCATGTAACACGGCCCCGAAAATAGGGGGTCGATGCGGAAATGTACCGAGTATGTAAAGCGGAACAGTAACGAGCATAATCATAATCAAGGACAGGAGTACAGAAGTATAACTGACAGAACTCAAATCAGAATCTGAGATACAAAAGGTAAAACTTTGTCCGAGACCTCAGAACAACATGATGCCGAAAGCTAAGTCATGCATATCAAATCATGTAATGTCATGTAACCATGTATCGTGTCCCGGCCCTTTGATAAGGGACTCGGTAGGTTGAACTATGCATAACAGAATCATGTATCATGTGTGCAGATGTCGTGTCCCGGCCCTTTATTAAGGGACTCGGTAATATGGAATCATACCTGTCATAATCAGATATCATGCATACATAACATGTCCCGGCCCTCTACCGCGGGTCTCGGTAAATAGTAATCATGTGCCCTCCGGCCACCATCTCCGTATCATCATATCATAATCACATACAAATAACGTGTCCCGCCCAAGTACGAGGGACTCGGTGAATAGTGCGGATAAGCGCGCACGAAAACATGTCCCGGCCCGGCTCGGTGAAAAGACATATCATAACTTGCACGAACGAGTAATGCGAAACATATGCATACAAGTCCGGACCCAATAGACAAATCACACAAATAGTCGTAATACGTACCTTTCGGATACCGTGACGATTATATCAAATCAGAGTTTCTAGGATCGTAACACATGTCCAAACATATCGTAGACTCATCATATTCACCGTTCGCCGACGGTACGATGGTCAAAAGATTTCTTTAAACATTATGCCGAAGTAAGTCAATTAAAACCATAGCAAGAGGTTTCGGATTTTGTGGGCCCACCTCGGGTCAACTCGAGGCGGCGGGCATAAATTATGGATCATAGTCTTTATAAAGTCATTTAAAAGCGCTTGGGACAATCCAGGTTCGATGGGAAGGTTTCGTACATATAAGTCATCTTGATGACAACTTGTGAAGAAACAGGTTCAATCTTACTGAACGTTTTGACGCTATTTTCAATCTTAGATTATGAAACGCAGAAGTGCAATCAAGGCTCACTTTCAAGCCTATTACACTCGAACATGCCAAAGAAGGATAGGGGAAGGCTTTACATACCTTCGTTACGCCTTACGCTCGTTCAATCTTAATCCCCGTTTCGCCAAAAATCTGCAAATGGTCATCTTTACCAGTTACTATTCATGCAAGCTAACATTTCAATCTTGGGGTTATACTTGGCTACCGAAATTCCGGCAGCACCTCCCCTATAAATGTGACGCCCCGAGAATTTGACTCGGCTCAAAATATCAACACAGCACCCAACAACAACATCAATAACAACAACAAGTATCATAAAACACATAATATGGCTTAACTAGCCATTTTTCCGGCATAACATAACATCTTTCACTCCGACCTTACACTTCCAAATCAATCTTACCCTTTTCTTATTCATCACTTATCAAGATCACTACAACATAATTCGGAGGTACATCATATCGTTTTTCACCAAATATACATAAGGTATACACAATATACAAGTTTCCCACCGAATTCATAATCCATTCAGAACCTCCAAATTTCAACATAATTATTCATGACATATTTTTATCCTTCAATTTCGTTTATAACAACCACCATATACATCTTACAACTTCATTCTTCCCAATTACATAATTTATAATAAAATCATATACTTTCCGACAACAACTTAACGACAAATTTTCCATATTAACTTAAACCATTATTCCTCCATCTTCATCACAAGACTTCAACAACACAATTGACATACTAAATAATTCAATTCAATTTCATTTCATACCAAACACCACACACGGCCACACACTAAAATTCTCAACTTCCACTAATTCATTCAACTTTCATTTCTAATACAGATTCCACCATAACTACAACTAATTTACCACATAAAATTCAACTCATATTATTTCTACACCCACACACACTCACGGCCAACATGCATACACCCCTAACACACAAAATTTTCATGCTTTTCATTCAATTCCACATACCATAACATATACATAATCTTCTATAACATAAGAAAGCATGAAATCCTTACCTTTTCCAATTCTTTCCACTCGCCAAAAGGAACACTTCCTTGCCAAGATAATTATATCGCTTTGTAGAGGATCTTGCACTTAATAATAATCCCACAAGAAATGAATTTTGAACCAAGGATTTAACTCCAAGAATTTTTTCTTCTTTTCTTTTCTTTCTTTTCCTCTCTAGCCGTGCTCTCTTTCTTTTCTTTTTTCTTGATTTTTCTTTGTTTTTCTTGAATGTTCTAAGGCTATGGATGAATATATAATGTCACATGGAAATTAATTAATTCCATGGACTTAGGCCATAAGTGGCCGGTTGGGCCTCCCTAATTTGGGCCTCATTTTTTTTTTTTTTTTGAGCCCAATTCTTCACAAATCATAATTTATAATTCCCGAAACAAATTTCCAAAATTCCAATTTTGCCCTTAGGCCTTCTCCTTTGATTCCGCATGCAAGCTTCCATATCCGACACACACCTACTAAGAAAATTCAAACATGGCCTCCTTTCTCATAAATCACAATTATTTCGAATTTTCCGATTATGCAAAAAGGCGGGATATAACATGGCGGATCCAGGATTCTAAAGTAATGGGTGCTCGCTATATTTAGAGCACGTGGTGTATTGTCGCATATAATCAATGGGTTTAACTAAATCCTACATTTTCGTCACAAAGTATAGATATATATAAGTAAAACAATCACTAATTTTTTTTTTTTATTAAAAATGAACTATTAAATTTAGAGCTTATATCCAACTGATAGCGCAGAATCACTACTACTAGCAAGTATAAGAGCAAACATATTTTTTCAGCTAATATTAAAAATATTTTACTATATGTATAATAAATATTACTGTCAGTTTTATCAGAAAAAGAAGAAGCTGTCTATACATTTATTCTCGATGTTTTCCTATTTTGAAAATAAATAAAGAATATCATCATTGATTACACCAACTTTGCTTGCAAAACAACTATTAAGTACAAAATTAATATTAAATTGAGCATAAATTATATAATTTGATTCATCTATAAAAAATAATAAACATCTTTTTTATATATAAAACGGTCTTGAAATGTAACTCATAAGAGAAAACAAAAGGGGAGGAAAAGTTACCTCAAAACTCAAAAGATAGTAGATTCTAGTATTAGGAATGAAAGTAAGAAAAGAAAAAGAAAGTTAAAAAAAAATCAAATAAAGAGGAGAAAAAAAGAAGGGAGGGGAAGGAAAATGTTGAAAAGAGTACATCAAATGCTAGATATGGGAATCGATCTCGCGTCAGTGAGGCTAAAAGGACTAAACAATTGTGCTTCCGACCAAAGCACCCACCCCCTATTTGTTGCTATGGGTGCTTCCTTATACATTTGTAAAGGTTTTATCAGTTTTCTATATAAATTTATGGATTCCGCGTTGCAAGTTATGGGTGCTCGAGCACTCACATAGGACTATGTGGGTCCGCCCCCTGTTGGTAGGAGGTAACAAGGTACCCCATGGAATTAGTCGAGGTGCCCACAAGTTGGCCCGGACACCATTCGTATAAAAAAAAAAAAAAAAAAGTAGCATCTACGTTTTTCCCCCAAAATTAAAGACCAGCCCATTTGATGGGCAAGTCGTGCAATTTCTTCTAATTTTTGCAATTGGTCAAGATTTCAAAAGTGCTTCTAGAGAAATTTAGCTTCTGAAAAACAACTTTGTTGCTATTCAAAAGTACTTATCTTTTTCAAAAATCTTGATCAAACACCTCAACTCTCTAAAATTAAAAAAAAAAAAAAAATTAAAAGAAAATAAGCACTTTTAATTTCCTAAAAACTTGGTCAAACAATATTAACCTTCTAAAAGACTCCTCAATATTTCTACGGTGGCTCTATGGGAACTCTATCCCGTATTACCCGACCAAGATTTTGCTTCTTTGTGATAACAACTTAATACTAACATCGACGAGTCAAGCTTAAGTTCATAAAGCCATTTTAATATTGCTTCACCTACCGGCCTCCCTCATTATATTAATTTGCAACATACAAACAATGATCATGCAACACCTTGTTTTCTTTATCCAATATTTTAACTCGAAACTGCACAAGTGTTTCTCTAAGCTTTGATTGTAGCTCCCATAACTATTAACCAACTCAATCCTTTTTGGTGAATTGTAGAAGTTGTTTGGTTAAATATATGAGTGACACCTTAATACAATCCACTAAATTAGTGGAGGGATGTAAATAATGCATGCCTAGTAAGCGAGGCAGTATCAACGTTTGAGCTACTCATTTACCAAAAAAAAAAAACGTTTCAGCTACTCGAACGTTTACACAACTCAAGAACTCTAGCTCAAAAAATGTGCCAAACAAATTCTTGTCCAAAAAAGTTTTGACACTTGGATTTTCTTTTCACTTTTTGTAAAAGTTAGAGATTTAAGAATATCATTATTTCACCTGAAATGTTTCTCAAGCTAATATTTCAACATTTAAAATACTGAAGTTTAGTACTTGAAAATTGATGGCCAAACCAATATCTGCGACTACCAAAGTATTGCATTTGAAAATTTAAAGAATATGTGATGTCCAAAAGGCCGAGTGCGCTTCCTCTGGTACTTTTTATTTGTTGTTTATGATTTTGATAGACCCATAAACAGAATTATTTAATAACATCAATTATAAGGTTATCTGACTAGATTATTCTATATTTCTCCTCAAACTTTCTCTGAAGAGTGGTAAGACTTTTTGAAAAATGGTATACATCATTTATTGCAATGAAGGTAAATTTGAAAAGGAGAAAGAACAATGGGCGTGCAATTTTTTTTTACCTAGAACTAGAAAGCTATGGAGTAGTGGTAATGTACCCAACAAAACATTTACTTATTTTAAACGTAACTAGCACATCCCCAACTTTACAATATATTTTATGCTCAAAATTAAATGGACTCACCTACTCCACTAAAACTTTGTCTATAAATTCAATCTTTTGAGAACATTGCATAAGCATCCCAAAATCCAATCCAGTGTAAGAAGATCACTAATTTCTCCAATACAATGGCTTTCTCGCAAATGCAAAAAATTTCAGCATTTCGTTTCCTCCTATGCATGGTAGTAATTTCATTTTCATCAGTACCCCATGCAGAAGCTGCAATCTCATGCAACACAGTGTACTCTAAGCTAGTGCCCTGCCTCAGCTACCTCATGGGAGGTAGCAAACAGGCATCGCCAGCTGGCTGTTGTAGCGGGATTAAGTCCCTCTACACAGCCGCTAGCACCACCGCTGACCGACAGGAGATGTGTACCTGCCTGAAATCAGGGGCAGCAAGTCTTGGCAGCAGTATTGATACTAACAAAGCTGAAACACTTCTTAGCAAATGTGGTGTCACTGTTCCTTACAAGATTAGCCCCAACATTGACTGCTCTACAATCCAGTAAATTCTATTTATATCACTCAATGTAAGATGTGCTCTCTAGTCTTGAAGAGCACTACTTTCTGTTTATGATTGAATAAGTTGGTTGAAGCGGCATGCATGTACTGGAGTTTTATCTATTTTGTGAATATAGTAGTACCACTTCTTGATCGATTTGCTCTCTGTGTCCGGCTATCATATAGTATTATTTCTAGTCCTAAATTGAAATCTAATAATTAATGAATTATTTAATTCTTCAACCTCAAGTAGAAAATATATGTTAAATACATTAATTTAAAGAGAAGAATTAAATGTTTAATATATAGTATCAGCGATAAGGCGGGTCATTTGCACTTTTGTGCCTATTTTGTGGTGGTCTTTAATTTTTGTTCCCTCAATGCAAATATTTTTTCGCGGGGCATAAGTTTATATTTTCGCATCATAATATCTCACAAGTTATGTCTCGCGTCCTTAAAAAACTTATTCTCCGCTAGGCATAAATTCAATTTTAAAGGGTAAAAATTAAAGACCGGCGCATTTGAAGGGAAACCGTGCAATTTCTTCTGATAGAACATGTGAGAATAATTGATTATTGAAATGGAGCATAACACGTCGTTTAATTTGTTTGATTCTGACCTATGAAGGTGATTGGGTTGTAGATGGAGGGAGAACACGTAGTAAATATTCTAATAAATCAATTCGCACTGAAAATAAATAAATAGCAAATAACTTTTCGCGGGTACAATGTAATGTGTTACTCCCTCTGTCATTTCCTTTTTAATTTATACCAAAACGAATGATACTGTTCTATATTTAAATAATTTAACTGAAATTTTTTTATTTTATTCTTAATGAATGATTTAGAGTGAGACAAATATTCATGACTTGTTTTTTATCACAAATTTCAAAAAAAATTCTCTTTCTTTTTTAAATTCTGTGCCTAATCAAACTATATTATATAAATTGAGACGCAGGATACTAATCTTTTGAGAATCTTACAAAAGTCAACCGATGTTTTATTAGTTTGAACTTTGAATCTTATACTATATTGTAATTATTGCGTGTCACTCCTTAAAAGGTTCAAGGCCCTGACTACTGTTCACCCTTCTTGAAGATGTTTTATCTTCTTATTTCCCTACTACCTTTACCAAATAACATTAGGTGTAATTTGAAAACTTCTACAGGAAAACAACTGAATGAATTTGTTTCTCCTTTCTCATCCTCCTTCCATTGCAACCAGATAAATCGTACAAAGTTATAAAATCCTGATTAGGGAAATTGAGAAAAGTTATATGGGGTATGGTGCTCTTTGCGAAATAACAGCAAACTATTTGCAAAATAATTCACCACTGGTGTGTTTTATTATCTAGAAACTAGTAAAGTTACCTGTGCTTCGTGCAGGCATTAAAATCATTGAATTTACAAAACGGAAAAGGGTCAAATATACCCCTGTACTATCGTAAAAGGGGTTAAATATACCCGTCGTTATATTTTGGGTCCAAATATACCCTTCTTGTTATACTTTGGGTCCAAATATACGCCTCTGTTATACTTTAGGTCCAAATATACCCTCCTCCGTTAAAATTGTTCATAAAGGACATGAAATATGACGTGTCTTTTAGCTTGTAACTTGGTGAGATGGGCCTTTACATACGCGACCTCACCACGCCAACCCATTTACCCCTCTCTTCCCATTCATTCTTACCAACAATGTGATTTTTGTATCTTGATCCTCAGCTAATAGCAGAAAGAAAAATTTATTGCATACTCCGAACTTGATGGGTGCTGAACATATAGTGCCGTGACTCTTGCTTAATTATTTTCTTGAATATCGTTGTCGAGGCTCCCCCTGCTAAGAACCTTTGTGTTCCGTAAGAGCTTCCAGGGTTGAGGAGATGAAAAGTTGACAGAGAGCATTCAATTTGCTGAGTCGATAAGTTATTAAACTGGTTGGAGATTTAAGACACAGCATAAGTACTGGAGCTCTAGATCAAATTTACATAACAATATTTTTAATGTACTCTGCAGTCTTGCGCCATGCCAATTACATATGTTTTAAAGTTTGTATTTTGCATATTTCTGAATCTAATTGTAAATCCCCAACACACACACACATACACCTAACTGTCACAAAGGTTGTGGAGGGGAGGAGATGATAGTGGCGGAAGAAGAAGGAGAAGGAGAAGAGATGGGTTGGGGTGGTGAGGTGGCACGCCATGTGGTGTTCACCTCACCGAGTTATCAGTGCCACATCATATCTCATGTGCACCATGGATAATTTTAACGGAGGAGAGGTATTTTGAACCATATTTGGACCCAAAGTATAACAGAGAGGTATATTTGGACCCAAAGTATAACAAGGGGTATATTTAACCCTTTTCTGATAGTACAGGGGTATATTTCACCCTTTTCTGTTTACAAAATGATAGTTAGGAAAATATTTCTCTGAGAAAGGAAGAAATGAATATTTCATGTAATCTCTGAGCCAGATTAGTCATACTTCTCCCTTAGCTACCTTGAAGACCATACATCTTGCCAAGACAACAATATATTTCATATTCATAAAATGCAGAGTTTCACTTTTCGAAATAATAGGAAGCCGTTCTTTCTCGTTGGTCGATCAAAACTATTCAGTTGGACTGGCAATATCATTTTTAAAGGGTGAAAAATTCTCTGAAACTTTTAAAGTATATAAACGTTAATCTTCCCCACTTGTGGATTACACTGGGCATGTTGTTGTTGTTGTTGTAGATGTTAATCTTACGTCTCTACGGAATGAAACTGGAAAACAAAATATAAACATATATCAAGAAAACTTCTTTACAACTAAACTACTCTTACACCATTAATTGAAATGTAAATTATTCTTATAAACATAAAACACTCGAGAAACTTTTGATAGTTAAAGTGATTCTATGACATAAATTGCAGAATGTTATCATGTTTCAAAATGAGGTCTACACAAATATTTATGAAATGAAAAATAAATTTATAGTTAGGCAAGCAAGAACCTATGTATGTACACAGATCTCGGAAAGATCTATTTACAAATTTGAAATCGATTAGCATGTGTAAATATTTTAATACTAACAAAGAAATACATACAGTTATAAATACTTGTTATACTTAAAATTTACCAGACTCTCATGCCCTTAACCAAAAGTTGAAACTGAAGAAAGATTAAAACTTTTAAATCCCTATCAAGAAAATAGTACTAATATCAACCCAAAAAAGCAAAATTCTGAAACACGGGAATGAGAATGAAAGTGTCAAAAGCAAAGCAAGTAGACTTAGATAACAAAGGAAAACATTAACAATTAATAGAAATAATGGGCAATTAAAACGGATGAATAAGACGAAAGGAAATGATCATGTAACGGCTGCTTCAGTTATTTTGTATTAAAACGTTACAAAAGGAGCATGAGCCTTTGATGTTACAAAAGATTAGTTACCCAAAACATAGTCTGCTTCAGTTTTTAACGCATGTAAATCTAAAATGTATAATAACGGCTGGACCATACCATAACACACCCATTAATGGCACTATTTCTTTCGTTAATTAATGTGTGAATATTTTAAAATAAGGTGAGAAGTCAAAACAATGACAAAAAGAAAATACAAATTCTAGCCTAAGAGAGGAGCCATCTCACTTCTCTATTACCTTCAATTATATAGAGAAACAACAAAGCAAGTGTATGAAATCTAATTACGTGAATAAGCATAGATTCTTCTACAAGAAAAAATAGAGAAATATCACGACATCTTCATGAGTGATAATGAAATAATTAAGAATACACAGAAAGTGTGGCGGTACCCCGTGGGAATTAACTGCAGAAGCCTAGCCATCTAAATCTTGCCCTACATCTTCTTCAGAAAATCCAATCCTTCAACTCTGTCCAGGAAAAAGTCCAATCAAAAAGGGAAAAATAAATTAATTAATACGATGATAAGATCTTATTGTTACACCTCGGAAATTTTTTGCGCCGTTCATATCGTAAGTTGGTTAATGTAAGCTCGAAAATGAGACCATACGTGAAAAAAGATAGAAAAATTGAGTCCCTGAAATAACTCCACTGGATGAACAGTACACGGATGAACGGTAACCGGGTGAACAGTAAAAATCAGAAAATTAAAAACGGAAATCTATTTTTTTTTTTCAATCATTTTTACCCCTCTCTCACCCCTAAACTCTCTCTAAACTTTCCCAAAACCCTCTCTACCAAGTTCATGAAAATCCAAGAGCAAATCCAAGTGTTTTCATCCAAGATTTACATTAAAGATTAATTAGCTTAGGTTAGGGATAAAGCTTCTATGGTGTTGTGGTGACATTAAGGGTTGTGGTGAACTAAGGGATGCTTGGATTTCGAGCAGTAGTAGCTGTATAAGGTAAGTATATTATCTCTTTTCTTGTGCTTAAGTTTATTCAAGTGTTGGTTGAGTTGTTTGAATGAAAACTACAAGCTAGTGCTTGAAATAGCATGAGGTGTTGTTGTCTTCTTATGGACTGTTTTGGGGTTGTGTTCTTGTGGTAATTTATGGATGGAAATTGATGGAATAACTTGGATATTCTATTGTCAATGTTGTTCTTGTTGTTTTGGTGTTGATTCAAATTAGAGGGGAAGCAAAAGATATAGGAAAAGTGCTGCCCGATTTGTTTTTTAAAATCGTAGTTTTGTTGTTGTTGTTTGTTGGACTATTTTGAAGATGTAGATATGGTTTCTAATTGCTGGAAATTATGGAATATAACCTGACTATTTTTTGGCTATTGTTGTTAATATTATTCATGTTTTAATTGAAGGAAGTGAAAAAGGAAAACATGTAAAACTAGGACACGGAAGTGAAGGTTGAAGAGTTAAAATATATGGACTGCATAGAGATTATCTTTAGGATGTTTTGGGTCGAAAAAGTATATGGTAAACACAATTATAATGTTATGAAGGGTGTGGACTAAATTATGAAAAAAGAATTGGGTTCAAATTGTGCTTTGTTATTCGTTAAACGAGTTTGCCGCTCGATATGATTCTTAAAGTAATAGAAGAGGTTTATATTAGATTATATTGTAGTTGTTTCTATTGTTGGTTGTTGTTTTTGTTGTTGGGCTATTGATGAACTTTGGTGTCTTTTGGGATGTAGTATAAACAGGAGAAATGCTACCCGTTTTTTTCCATCGGATATAAGATTAGCAAAATACGATAGTCATGACCTTATATGTGGACGAAGATATCATTTCACTTATTGTAGATGCGAGAGGATTATGTTAAGTTTGGTTATGGATTGAGAAGGAGATTATCCATGTATGTTAAGGCTATCCTTTCTTTCATTTTGGCATGATCCTTATGATATGAATGAACGAACGTATGAACAGACTTCCATATTACTCTACTCTTAGAAGCATTAGGAGTACTCTAATCTTTGATGTTCCTGTACCTCTTTTATGATTATTCCTTCTGTTCACGGGTCTTGAGATTACGTATGTTGATGATGTTAGCTCAAAGATATTTATCGGAGGTAGCACGACTTTATGTCACTCCGAGAGTTCTAGGTATTCATCTTATTTATGCATTGCATTTATTTATACATATGCACATTGACCCATGACCAGAAGGCGTTATATACGCATATGTTATATGTATATGGGGTATGGGGAAAGGGATAGGCGTTATATACGCATTACCACCTGATCAGCTGATACACAGTGATGATGATGATATATGGATTGGGCCGTACATTCCTCGGCACTAACATATGGGATATGGATCGGATTGTACGTTCCACAGCATTGACAGTTATATTATGACCTATGCATATCATATACCCTCAGAGGCACTTTCAGTTATACAGAGTTATGCAGATATTTACAGATGTTAGTCACAAATGTATTCAAATATTCAGATTAGCTTTCATGTTTCAGATGTCTCGCATATTTCTTATGTACTTGATGTTCTTATGCCTTACATACTCAGTACATTATTCGTACTGACTCCTGTATTGCCTGGGGGGCTGCGTTTCATGCCCGCAGGTCTGCAGATACAGGTTGGTGATCCATCTAGTAGGATGTCAGCTTAGCGGTTAAGATTGTTGCACTCCATTTGCTTCGGAGATGCCAGCGGTCAACATGATTATATATGTACAGGTATGGCGGGGCCTTGTCTCGGCCACATTATGTTATGTTTTCCAGTAGAGGCTTGTAGACAGTTATGTACAGTTAGATAATGTTCAGTCCTGTTGGTTAATATATTGCCAAACAAATGATCATGACAGCCTTGTTGGCTCATATAGTATGTTCAGCATATCTATATAGAAAAGTCTTTCAGACTATTTAATATAGACACGTTTTCCTTATGAGTCTATTGAGTATCATATGATGGTGTCACGACCCAACCCCGTAGGCCGTGACTAGTACCCGAGCTGGGCACCCATACGCACTCATTAACTAGAATCGGCATACAAATAACTTACACAGACATAAAGGTCAGACGTGGTTCCAAACTGTCACACACAACATATATACTGCACAGAAGCCGACAAGGCTATCGTACTATACATAACATATCGAAGCATACATACGCGCGCGACCAACAAGGCTGCCACGGCGGATGGGCCGCCCAAACACAAATCAAACGAACACAACCGGACGTAACTAATTACAACCCACTTATATGTCTACAGACCTCTAAGAGTAACAACAGAATCATATGACGGGACAGGGCCCCGCCGTACCCCTGAATATATATAAGTATATACAATAAAAGTGTCTGTACCGAAATGTGGAGCTCACTCGCATAAATATAAATAATCACATATGATCTCGGATTAGCGCATAATAGCCAACATATGTCACAAAAGCCGGCGAGGTAATAATAGTATGCACGAGTATGTAATATGTACATATCATATCAAAATAAGCATATGCCAAGACAATAGTCAAATCACTTCCGAATGACCTCGGGACGGGAATTTCGGGATAAGACATATGCATAAGAATCCTCATTTCCCAAACATAAAACGTACGACACATATATGTCGGGAACAACCATAACCCACATACATGTCTACGGACCTCTAAACGGTAACAATAGAATCATATGACGGGACGGGGCCCGTCGTACCCCGAATGAATATATACATATGCAACGAGAAAAGTATATATACCAAAATATATATACCAAAATATAGCTCGGATGAAGGAGCACTCCCCGAAAAACGAGAATAGGTGTCCTAGGTGGGTGGATCACCAAGGCGAGCGTACGTACCTGCGGGCATGAAACGCAGCCCCCGAAGAAAGGGGGTCAGTACGGAATATGTACTGAGTATGCAAAGCAAGAAATACAGTAACAGAATCATAATCGAAACAGAAGATACAAAAAATAAGTACAATATGCAAAATGTCAAATATTTAGTTTAAAAACATAAATCATGCATAGGCTCTTAGAACGATGGTCGCCCGCCTGTCGATGGCGCCATACCACATCATACTCCAGAAGATTTCATATCTCCGAAACCCGACATATCATATCACATCATAACGCCGTAACACCCCATAACGCCAAATATACACGGTACCCGGCCAAGGGGACTCGGCGTACCGGACACATCATACTCCGAATATATCAAAGTGCGCACGAACATAACCGGCCCGGGATCCGGCGAAAGAAGTACTAACCATATGCACGAGCGGAGTCGTGAGTAACAATATGCATAAAATCATAATCATAAACTCATTAAATAAATAAGAAATCCATGCTCGGGAGTTAAGGTGAAAGTAATACTAAGTCTTTCCCGAAGGTCATTAAGAACGAACATAGAAAAGTCGCGGGACCCACGGACGGGTGTCAACCCCATCCGAGCCCGCTTATGGAAGTTAGGGGATGTTATGCCTTATGGAATCCCCTACGAAAGTTTCGGGGCGATCCGAGCTCGTCTACGAAAGTTACGAGCGTTCGTAGTTTCGGAATCTTTTAAAAGCAAAATTCTTTACAAAACTTTTGAACCTCAATCAAATGAAAACATAAAGACCTTAGTTAGGCTACATTAAGAGAGTAAATCTTTAGAAGCGAATAAGACGCACATATGAGCTCGGATCTCGAGAGTGGAGTTACCCGAGGTTCGTGTCACAACCTAATTAATTCTAGGACATGCCAAAAGAAAGAAAGGATAGGCTTCGCATACCTCGTCCGCTCTCAAGCTAAGTCAAGCCTCAAGTCTCGGGCACTCCAAGATCTACATAACGCCAATATACCAAACATTAGCTAAACATTTAGGCATTCAATTCCAAACAAACATCAAATTCTACAGAAATTTGGGCAGCATTTCCCCTGTAAATACACCAACCCCGAGATTTCAACTCGGCCAAATTCAACAACAACAACACCAACAACCAAACTACAACATCAATAATCAATTCAAAATGCATTTTTAACATTAGTAGCTCTTTTACATAATTCAACAACATTCATAATATTCCAATATACTCACTTCAACTACTTACATTCAAACCAATATCAACGTTTATACATTCGATTACTAATCCAAAACCATTCAAACAATATTCAAGAACGCTTTAAACAATTCACACAATTTTCCAAACAACCCAAACCATACTCCAACTCACCCGAATTCTTCCCCAAACCCGAGAACAACATAATCCACATCCTTTTCTCTCCAAATTCATGAATTACACCAATAAATCCACACATTAACAATGTCACTTCCATAACTACAAAAATTACATAAAATTCACATTAACTTCCAAATCAACCCATAACCAACACAACATCACTTTGAGTCATTAAACTTGCATTTTTCATCATAGAATCCATAACGACGACAACTAAAATACTAACGACGATTGTTCATTCTCAACTACACAAAGGGGGACCTATTCGGCCAACCCCACATACACACATAAAGATGATTTTCATTCTTTTCTTCACACTACAACAATCAAAACATGCTAACTAGAATTAATTCATTGCTTTCAACACAACACACACACACACGGCCAACACCATATACACGGCCTCAACTTCAACATGATTTCTATCATGAATTTCTTCCATTTTAGCATACTACAACACATATAAACCATTCATAACACATAAAACAAGATTAAAACTCACCTTTCTTCTTCAACTTCTCAACTTGCCTAAAGTTGGCCAAGGATGAAAACGAGTAATCTATCGCTTCTAACAACACTTCCACGTTAATAAGCACCCTTCAATTAGTAGGTTTGCTTGAAGAAATAATTTTTTTGATGGCTTGATTTTTGGTCTTGAATTTTTGGCAAGATGGCCGAACCCTCTCTCTTTCTCTCTCCAAAGTACGGAGAAATTCTTGATTTTTCTAGAAATTTTGAAGTGTTGGAATGAAATAAGATGACTAAGTCATCTTTTAAATACCAAGTATTGACCATCCATGTGGCCATGGCCCACACCAAGGTGGCCGGCCACATGGTCCTTATTTTTTTTTTTTTTTTTTTTTCATTTTCAATACACTTTCCAAAAATAGCATACTTTCCAAAAATGGAATTTGACCCCAAATGTTTCCTTAACACTTCCATGCCAATAAAATCATACACAACTTAAGCCTTTAAAGCAACAAAAGTCTCTACTTCGTATCTCGGGATAGTCTTGTCCCCAACTTATCGTAATTCACTCAAATTGTCCCGTTGTTCAAAATACGGGATATAACATCCTCCCCCCCTTTAGAACATTCGTCCTCGAATGTTAAACTAACCTTACGGGCCTTACAAACAGTTCGGGGGAGTTCTTTTATAGCTATTACACACAATTCATTTATTGATCAACATAATCAAGTAAAGGAATTTAGATTACCTGTGGGCACCGGAAATAAGTGAGGATACTTCTTCTTCATCTGCTCCTCAGCTTCCCAGGTCATTTCCTCCCGATTGTTGTTCCGCCACAGCACCTTAACGGAAGCTACATCTTTGTTCCGCAACCTTCTTACCTGCCGATCCAATATAGCTACAGGCTTGCTCTTCGTAGGATAGCTCCTCCGTGACACTGGACATCATCTACGGAAATATTCTAGAAGGGTCACCAATGCATTTACGAAGCATAGAAACGTGGAATACCGGATGCACTGCTCCCAAATCAGCTGGCAGATCCAATTCATAGGCAACTTTGCCTATTCTCCGGATAACCTGATAAGGCCCAATATATCTTGGACTGAGCTTCCCTTTCTTGCCGAATCTCATAACACCTTTCATAGGTGATACCTTCAGGAATACCCAATCACCAACCTGGAACTCCAAGTGCCGACGTCGATTATCTGCATACGATTTCTGTCGACTCTGGGCCGCTAATAATCTTTCTCGAATAAGCTTCACTTTGTCTACCGCTTGCTGGATCATATCTGGACCAATTAATTTAGTTTCACCAACATCGAACCAGCCAATTGGTGACCTGCATTTTCTGCCATATAAAGCCTCGTACGGTGCCATCTGGATACTGGAGTGGTAGCTATTATTATAGGCAAATTCAATCAATGGCAAGTGATCATCCCAGCTACCTCTGAAATCAATAACACAGGCCCGTAACATATCTTCTAGCGTCTGGATAGTACGCTCGGCCTGTCCATCGGACTGAGGATGAAATGTTGTGCTAAGACTCACCTGGGTCCCCAATCCTTCCTGAAATGATCTCCAAAAATTAGCTGTAAACTGGGCACCTCTGTCGGAGATAATAGATATGGGAACTCCGTGAAGTCTTACTATCTCCTTAATATATAATCTGGCATAATCCTCGGTGAATAAGTAGTCCTGACGGAAGAAAATGGGCTGATTTTGTCAGCCTGTCAACGATAACCCAGATGGAATCATATTTCCGTGGAGTGCGAGGCAAACCTGTAATGAAGTCCATATTAATTATCTCCCACTTCCAAGTCGGAATCTCCATCTCCTGTAATAATCCACCGGGCTTCTGGTGCTCGATCTTAACCTGCTGGCAATTTGGGCACTGAGCAACGAACTCCGCTATGTCCTTTTTCATACCATCCCACCAGTACAGACATCTGAGGTCGTGATACATTTTTGTAGCTCCCGGATGAACAGAATAACGGGCATAATGTGCCTCGCCCATAACTTGTCGCCGTAACTCGCAACCCCAGGTACGCACAATCTGCCCCTGTGTAATAATACTCCATCCGGTGTAATCTCGAACGGAGTCTTCTCCTTTTCACGGGCTGTGTCTCTGTACTGCACCAGAACAGGATCTTCATATTGGCGGCGCTTTATTTCTTCCAGAATAGAAGATTCGGCAACTTCTCGAACAGAATCCCGGTATCCCCGTTTCGGCCAAACGGACTCCAAGACTTGCCAGCTGATGAATTTCACGAACCATTTCTTTCTTTTCTGATGGCACGTCCGCTAGGCTGCCCATAGATTTACGGCTGAGTGCATCTGCTACCACATTGGCTTTCCCAGGATGGTATAGAATATCAACATCATAATCTTTCAGCAACTCTAACCACCTTCTCTGCCGCAAATTCAGCTCCTTCTGCTTAAAGATATATTGGAGGCTCTTGTGATCGGTATAGATATCAACATGAACGCCATATAAATAATGTCTCCATATCTTCAGAGCATGAATCACCGCTGCGAGCTCCAGATCATGAGTGGGATAATTCTTTTCGTGCTTTTTGAGCTGTCGGGAAGCATATGCTATGACTCTACTGCCGTCTTTGCATCAATACACACACCCCAATCCAACACGGAAGCATCACAATATATAACATACCCGTCCGGTCCCTCGGGAAGTGTCGGAAGCTGGAGCCGTAGTCAATTTCTCCTTCGAAAGAATGGAAGCTTCGTTCACGAGCATCGGTCCACGGAACTTGGCTCCCTTCGAGTTAGCCTTGTTAAAGGCGGCTGAAATTGAAGCAAATTTCTCCACAAATCTTCTGTAATAACCAGCCAATCCCAGGAAGCTACGTACCTCAGTAGGCGTCGTAGGTCTGGGCCAATTCTTCACGGCTTCGATCTTCTGGGTATCCACCCGGATGCCGTCGGCTCCAATAATATGTCCTAAGAATGCCACTGATGTCAGCCAGAATTCACATTTAGAAAATTTAGCATATAATTTTTGATGTCGAAGTACCCCAAGTACCGTCCTCAGATGATCCGCGTGCTCTTCTTCGACCGAGAATAAACCGAATATCATCAATAAATACGATCACGAACATATCCAAGAACGGTCGAATACCCGATTCATTAGATCCATAAATACCGGCTGGAGCATTAGTCGACCCAAAAGACATCACTCTGAATTCATAATGCCCATACCGGGTCCTGAATGCTGTCTTGGGAATATCTGCCTCTCGTACTCGCACCTGGTGGTAACCAAACCGCAGGTCTATCTTTGAAAAATATTTAGCTCCCTGCAACTGGTCAAACAAATCATCAATCCTGGGGAGGGGGTATTTATTCTTTATAGTTACCTTATTCAGCTGCCGATAATCAATACACATCCGCAGCGACCTGTCTTTCTTTCTCACGAACAACACCGGCGCTCCCCAGGGTGATGTGCTTGGTCGGATGAAGCCCTTCTCTAATAGATCTCTCAGCTGCTCTTTCAATTCTTTTAATTCTGCCGGTGCCATTACGTACGGAGGAATAGATATAGGTGAGTGTACGGCGGCACATCTATCGTGAATTCTATCTCCCGTTCGGGAGGAAGACACAGGAAGCTCGTCGGGAATACATCGGGAATTCATTAACCACTTGGGACTGATTGAATAGTCGGTGTTTCGACTTTTAGATCATGTACACGAACCAAATGATAAATATAGCCTTTTTATCATTTTTCTTGCCTTGAGGTATGAAATAAACTTACCCCTCGGCGATCTTTGTATTACACCCCATCTATAACCGGTTCACCTGGGAATTGGAAGCGGACTACTTTCTTTTGACAATCAACATTAGCATAACAAGAAGCCAGCCAGTCCATACCCATAATAACATCAAATTCGGTCATATCTAGCTCTATCAAATCTGCCTTAGTGCAACGGTCACAGATAATTATCGAACAATCTTTATATACCTGCCTGGCTATAACAGAATCCCCTACCGGTGTAGCTACCTCAAATGGTTCTATTGGTTTAGGTATCCCAATTTTATTAGCAACAAGAGGAGAAATATATGATAAAGTAGAGCCGGGATCTATCAATGCATATACAGCTCGAGAGAAAACCAATAATGTGCACAGTAACCACGTTAGGCGACGCCTCCTGGTCCTGACGGCTGGCCAAAGCATATATGCGGTTCGAAGGACCGCTAGAACTGGACGCTCCGCCACGGCCTCTACCGCGGCCCGCTGGTGCCGGCATACCTCGCCCCGCAGGGCGCATAGCTACTGAAGATGAAGAAGAACCAGCACCTGAACCTGTGGGCTGAGCCGCACCCCCTGCACTGCCCCTGAGCGGGCAATCTCTCATCACGTGGCCCTGACGGCCGCAGGTAAAACAGGCACCTGTGGCACGGTAACACTCCCCAGGGTGCTGTCTCCCACAATAAGTGCATCGAGGTATGGGTGGCCTCGACTGGCCGGAACCTCTGCCCGTCGACGAAGCCCGGAGCTCGACCCGCTCCCGAATATCCGGCACCGTCGGGTCTCTCCTGCTGTAGGCCGGGGGGTGTACTCCGGCCGGGCCGGGAGGAATATCTGTTGTCTTCTTCTTTGGAGGCCGTCGCCTCGAGAATCTCCGAAATACCGGGCCGACCTAGCCCTCTTGGGGCGGCTCCCATCATAACTCTGTCGGGCCGGCGCCCCTGTGTCGCTCCTCCATGCCCTGGGCGTACGCCTGTACTCGTGCAATGTCCATGCCGGGCTGAGAAGCCATCGCCATACAGCTGTCAATCAAATAAGTATCCAGCCCCATCACATACTGGTGCACTCGATCAGCCATGTCAGCCACAATATGAGGAGCGTATCTGGCCAAAGAATCAAACTCCAGGCTGTACTCCCGGACACTCCTACCGCCCTGCCTCAAATGTAAAAATCTGTGAACCCTGGCTCGTCTAGTCTCTGGGGGTAGAAAATGGCCAAGAAAGGCCTCCACGAACTCATCCCATAGAGTTGGCGGAGCACCCTCACCTCTGGACAGCTCCCATGACTCATACCAATTGGCTGCTATGTCGTGCAGCCGATACGACGCCAACTCTACCGACTCGGTCTCGGAAGCCCTGACAAGCCGCAGCGTACGCCGCATCTGTCTGATAAACTCCTGAGGGTCCTCCTCGGGCTTTGACCCGAAGAACTCTGGCGGATTACAGGTCAGGAAATAACGAGCCCTCTGACTATCACGTCCGCCCGCATGATCATCCTCTGCTCCGTGCCTCTGGACCTGCCCTGCTACCAGTCTGGTCAATAACTGGACTGCGTCCCTCATAGCCCTATCCTCCGCCCCGGGCTGAGGAGCTGGAGGCTCGGGCACTCGAACCTCAGGGGCGGGCGGTGGAGCCGCCTCCTGTCCTGCAGCTGCTGCTGCTCTATGCCCCTCTGATGGTGATGGAGTGGCCGGCGGCCGACCGGGGCACAATCTCCGGCTCGAGCTGAGCACGGGCCCTAGTAACTCTCTGGGCCCCTGCGGTCTCTCCCGCGCCAGTAGACTTGCCCTTCTGGGCAGCTGTCGCCTTTCTCGGAGGCATCGCTGAAAACATAGCAATTCGTTAGAAAGAAGTCATCCTAATAATACAGCTCTATCGCACGATCTAAGATCAGAAAGAAAGATAACATCCTAAATGTCCTGTAGCCTCCTGTTTATAGATGTGGTGCACAACACACCGATAAACAGGACTCTACTAGACACGGTCTGTAGACATTCCGAGGACGAACCGCTCTGATACCACTTTTGTCACGACCCAACCCCGTAGGCCATGACTAGTGTCCGAATTGGACACTCGTACGCACACGACACTCGGAATTAGCATACTAACTCGCATAAATATAAATAATCACATATGATCTCAGATTAGCGCATAATAGTCAACATATGTCACAAAAGCCGGCGAGGGGCGTCGTAATGTACATAGCATATCGAAATAAGCATATGCAGCCGACAAGGCTGCCACGGCGAACAGGACCGTCCAAACATAAAACGTACGAACATATACGTACGGGAACAACCATAACCCACATACATGTCTACAGACCTCTAAACGAGAACAACAGAATCATATGACGGGACAGGGCCCCGTCGTACCCCCGAATGAATATATACATATGCAACGAAAAAGTATATATATATAAAATATAGGCTCGGATGAAGGAGCACTCCCGAAAAAGCGAGAATAGGTGTCCTAGGTGGGTGGATCACCAAGGCGAGCGTACGTACTGCGGGCATGAAACGCGGCCCCCGAAGAAAGGGGTCGATGCGGAATATGTGCGAGTATGCAAAGCAAGAAATACGATAACGAGAATCATAATCGAAACGAGAAGATACGGAAAATAAGTACAATATGCAAAATGTCAAATATTTAGTTTAAAAACATAAATCATGCATAGGCTCTTAGAACGATGGTCGCCCGCTTTGTCGATGGCGCCATACCACATCATACTCCAAAAGATTTCATATCTCCGAAACCCGACATATCATATCACATCATAACGCCGTAACACCCCATAACGCCAAATATACACGGTACCCGGCCAAAGGGGACTCGGCGTACCGGACACATCATACTCCGGAATATATCAAAGTGCGCACGAACATAACCGGCCCGGGATCCGGCGAAAGAAGTACTAACCATATGCACGAGCGGAGTCGTGAGTAACAATATGCATAAAATCATAATCATAAACTCATTAAATAAATAAGAAATCCATGCTCGGGAGTTAAGGTGAAAGTAATACTAAGTCTTTCCCGAAGGTCATTAAGAACGAACATAGAAAAGTCGCGGGACCCACGGACGGGTGTCAACCCCATCCGAGCCCGCTTATGGAAGTTAGGGGATGTTATGCCTTATGGAATCCCCTACGAAAGTTTCGGGGCGATCCGAGCTTGTCTACGAAAGTTACGAGCGTTCGTAGTTTCGGAATCTTTTAAAAGCAAAATTCTTTACAAAACTTTTGAAATTCAATCAAATGAAAACATAAAGACCTTAGTTAGGCTACATTAAGAGGGTAAATCTTTAGAAGCGAATAAGACGCACATATGAGCTCGGATCTCGAGAGTGGAGTTACCCCGAGGTTCGTGTCACAACCTAATTAATTCTAGGACATGCCAAAAGAAAGAAAGAATAGGCTTCACATACCTCGTCCGCTCTCAAGCTAAGTCAAGCCTCAAGTCTCGGGCACTCCAAGATCTACATAACGCCAATATACCAAACATTAGCTAAACATTTAGGCATTCAATTCCAAACAAACATCAAATTCTACAGAAATTTGGGCAGCATTTCCCCTAAAATACACCAACCCCGAGATTTCAACTCGGCCAAATTCAACAACAACAACACCAACAACCAAACTACAACATCAATAATCAATTCAAAATGCATTTTTAACATTAGTAGCTCTTTTACATAATTCAACAACATTCATAATATTCCAATATACTCACTTCAACTACTTACATTCAAACCAATATCAACGTTTATACATTCGATTACTAATCCAAAACCATTCAAACAATATTCAAGAACGCTTTAAACAATTCACACAATTTTCCAAACAACCCAAACCATACTCCAACTCACCCGAATTCTTCCCCAAACCCGAGAACAACATAATCCACATCCTTTTCTCCCAAATTCATGAATTACACCAATAAATCCACACATTAACAATGTCACTTCCATAACTACAAAAATTACATAAAATTCACATTAACTTCCAAATCAACCCATAACCAACACAACATCACTTTGAGTCATTAAACTTGCATTTTTCATCATAGAATCCATAACGACGACAACGAAAATACTAACGACGATTGTTCATTCTCAACTACACAAAGGGGGACCTATTCGGCCAACCCCACATACACACATAAAGATGATTTTCATTCTTTTCTTCACACTACAACAATCAAAACATGCTAACTAGAATTAATTCATTACTTTCAACACAACATACACACACACGGCCAACACCATATACACGGCCTCAACTTCAACATGATTTCTATCATGAATTTCTTCCATTTTAGCATACTACAACACATATAAACCATTCATAACACATAAAACAAGATTAAAACTCACCTTTCTTCTTCAACTTCTCAACTTGCCTAAAGTTGGCCAAGGATGAAAACGAGTAATCTATCGCTTCTAACAACACTTCCACGTTAATAAGCACCCTTCAATTAGTAAGTTTGCTTGAAGAAATAATTTTTTTGATGGCTTGATTTTTGTCTTGATTTTTGCAAGCTATGGCCGAACCCCTCTCTCTTTCTCTTGATTTTCTCAAAGTTTTTCTTGATTTTTCTAGAAATTTGGAAGTGTTGGAATGATATAAGATGACTAAGTCATCTATTAAATTACCAAATATTCACCATCCATGTGGCCATGGCCCACACCAAGGTGGCCGGCCACATGGTGCTTTTTATTTCTTTTTTTTTTTTTGAACTTTCAACTTGACAAAAATAGAATACTTTCCAAAAATGGAATTTGACTCCAAATGTTTCCTTAACATTTCCATACCAATAAAATCATACACAACTTAGGCCTTTAAAACATACAAAAGTCTCTACTTCGTATCTCGGGATAGTCTTCTTCTCCTTAACTTCACAACTTGGCTAGGGTTGTAAACGATGAAAACAAGTGGTTTGTTGACTCCAACAACAACTCCACGTTAACAAGGACCCTTCAATTAGTTGACTTGCTAAGAGAAAATATTTTTGTGATGAAGATTTTTGGTCTTCAATTTTTTCCTACCATGGCCGAATACCCTCCTCTTTTATTCTCCAAGTTTCTCAATTTTTCTAAGTGTTGAAAGATGATGAGAATGTCTTGCTAGTCATCCAACATATACATATATGAATTGTACAAGTGTCCCTTGGCCCACACATGGGTTGGATCAATTAAATTAGGCCAAACCATGTGTGGGAACCACACACCACCACACGGCCACATGGCCCTTGTTGTGGTTCATGACCAATTAATTCTAATTTCAAATTTGCCCTTAATATTCCATACCAATAATATTACACGCAACTTATGCCTTAAAACAAAATCGGAGGTTAAGAGTCTTTAACTCGTATCCCAAAATATTCTTACCCCTAACTTATCATGGTTAACTCGGATTGTCCCAATGTTCAAAATACGGGATATAATAGATGGCCCTACTGGCCCACCCATGTTTATATTGATGTCACAGGTGTATGTCAGATGGTGCTTGACTAGGACGGTCAGGTGCCCGTCATGGCCCTCCAGTTTGGGTCTTGACAGAAATGGTATCAGAGCAGTTCTGTCCTAGGGTTGTCTACAAGCCGTGTCTAGTAGAGTCTGACTTATGAACGTGTTGCATGCCACATTTATAACTGGGAGGGTACAGGGCATCTAGGATGGTTACTTTATTTTCATCTCTTAGATCGTGCGATAAAACCAAGTCATAAGAACTAAGATTCATTCTACTAACCATTGATTGTTTTATAGGTGAAAGATGGTTTTACGCGGGAGAGATGACTAGTGCTTCGGGGGCTATGGGACTAAGTACTCATATGAGACGAATCCATTTTGAGTTATGTATTGTGTGGAGACAAAGGGAAGTAAAGTTATGATTTTGATGAAATGCTATAATGCAATAAGAATACTTCTGAAATATTTGTAAAATGTGTCGGCGATAATGGGTAGAGTTATTAATTTTTTTTTCGAAGGAAGAAGTAAGTGTCCCATAATTGCGATGAGGAAAACCTAAGGGAAGGGGTTAACAAAAGTTAGATGCTATGGCTCGAAGCTGTAAAGAAGGATGTGCAGATGCGCTACATGAGGTAAGTTTTACTACATCGCACTTTTACTCGACATTGATAGCCATGTGTGGCTAAGTTGTAGTTTATATATATATATGGTCCTGTGAGGCATTGGACGTAATTTTTGGGCTGTATGCAGGTTTCGGATAGTGAGAATTACAGGGGAAACTCTGCTGAAATTTTCCTAGAATTTAAGAGAAGCCATGAGATTCTTGTGCATTTTAAAAAGGGTGAAAATGTTATGGCAAGATGAATATGACTTAATAATGAGTGGTTGGAAAAAAGGAGTTCATGATGAGTTATTAAGCGTAGAAGTTAAGAGGCGACCTTAAATAAGGAAGGGTGAATAGTAAGCTAGTACAATAAGAAAATAAGAAGAAGGGCACATGGTTGCTACGAAGTAGGAGTGTTTTTTTTTTATATGATGAAAGAAGGGAAGAGTTTTGAGTGTGTTTATGAATAAGGAGTCGAGGAAGATAATAACCTGAAATCCCTTCGATGCTTTAAGATGATGGATTAGGAAGGATGTCCCCTTGAATTCTGGATTAAATAAGGAATGGGTATGCAAAGGAAGATTGCTATGATTGATATCGAAAGAGTGTTAAAGAAAAAGAAGGGACAATTAGTTGGAGTAAAGGAAAGGGTAAATATATGATTGTAAACATGTTTAGTAAAGGATGTGAAAGCTTGGAGTCGATCGGATTGGAAAGAATACATCCGAAGGAGGCAAATCCACAGTTGGTTTCCATGGTCCATGGAATTTTTTACTGTCCCTGGGAAGGTGGAGCTACCACTGTGAAAACAAAACAGAACTTGAAATTTTAACCTCCTTTTCATGATTCAATTTAAGGGACTGTGGAATTTTTACGGCCTGCGATAGTCTGTGGAAATGGTGTCGGCTGAAATTGTGAAATGTTATAAATTGAGATGCTCGACTTGGGGCATCATTTGTCTTCAAAACTGAACCCTAAGCTCTCCTCAAGCTCTCCAAAGTGCCCTCCAAACATCCCAAGCTACCCCAAAATAAGGAAAATAAACAAGAGTGAACGATTAGGATGTGCAATGGGAGGAAGAAAAGAAATATTGGATAAACGTTGAAAAAAAAAGAAGGAAAGGAAGCGACTAGGAATGAGTAATCCGAACCTATAAGGCATGGTAACTAGAATGACCTTTGACGGAGGAAAGATATATTTTCTTGCAATATTTGGGAAGTAAATCGAGTAAGATACTTCAAAGAAGTTAAGATGGGAATGCAATACCAGAACAAGTTGGTGAATGTTATACTGAGTAGTTAGTAAGTGGTGAATACATCTAAAGTAAAATGTGGAGAGTAGACTTAAGTTTGTGAAATTAAGTGAGAATAAGACCATGATAAAGAAATTATGACAGGAATCTTCGTTATAAGATTTAGCGATAACAGAGGCTGGAGAATAGAAGGATAAGTATCCAGGAGAGAAAGAGAACGTGAATATAAGTGGTGATTTTAACTTAAGAAAGAGAATTTGGAGTAAATAAAGGATATAAGTTAAAGGGATGGCTGTGAGACACAGGACTACCAAATGTGAGCACGATAATTAAGCAATAATTATTTTATGAGTGACAATTAAGGAAAAAGGATGTCAGGAAATGGTTGTATAGTCAGGAGTAAGATGACGACAACATATTGGCGAAATTGCCAGCGATACGACATGAATATAAGAAAAATTTGTGAAGAGTCATGGATTAAATGACGATGATGTACTGATAAGATCAAGGATGATCTAGGATAAGAGTATTAAGGACAGAATTGAAAGGGGAATATGGAAGGGCTTGATGAATGATGGTATGGGCACAAGAATAGAAGTAGTGTGATGAGCTACCACCTTACGGCAGTGTAGATTTGATACAATATGGAATACGTCCACAAGAGCTTACTAATGAGAAATGAAAGACTCAAAAGGATAATATGGATCATGACTCAAAGGGATAATGGCGACATAAGTTTGGAAAGAAAGTTGAAAGGAATAATCAGCAGAACTTAAAGGGGAAGAATGTTCGCAAAGTAAATTCGAGGGTTAAGACAGCTGTCCTCGTATGATAATTGTAGTGATAAAGGGGAAGATAACGGATAGTACTCCACCCTTCACACTACGTATGAGAATACTCAGGAGCTATTCAATTGGTATCACATGGGATATAAGAAAACACCGATAAGAACAAAGATGTGGAAAAAAGATTGTAAATCCAAGTTATGGAAAAAGGATGGGGAGAATAGAAGTAACGGAAGAAACGTTTTAAACGTCTTGATATGTAAAGGATGATCAGTGTAATAGAATACATGGCATTATGGCCTATGAAGAATTCAGAGTTATATGACATGGGTGACGATGAAACAGACTTTGGGATGACAAGTTAAAGGAACCATTAGCCACAAGAATACAAAAGCAACTTGATTCATAACTGGAGAAGAAAGGAAGTGTTCGGAAGTAGAAAGATACAAGATACTAAAACGAAAGAGTATGGGTATCGATGTTAAGTGATTATCAAGAAAGATAAGTGCATCGGGGAAACAGTTATGTTACATGAAAAGTAAGGAAGAAATACCATATAAGGGATATAATCACCAATGGTTAAGCCAGGATATAATGGAACTCCTACGTAACGATGGATGGTACTAAAGGCTACGATATCTCCAATCTATGAAATATATATAGTAATGGCTTAAGAGTGGGACATTACAAAGGACATAGCAATGAATTGTCAGTAACGAATGATGATGGGGAAAATAACAAAGCAGAACTGCAACGGAAACCTTAGTCAAGGGGAAGTTTAATTCCAAAGAATAAAGATTTAGCTCAATGGGAAATGTCATGCGAAGGACAAGAGTTAAAGTAGAATTATGGAGAGCGAAACTTTGTTAAGTGTAGCAGATATGAAATCTCTAAGGTAAGCGTACGTCGAGATGAGAAGTACATACGTAAGCATAATAAAGGGATTCATACAAGGTAGAACTGAAAAGCAAAATAAAGAGAACAGTTTGAATTGAATAAATTAATCAGGTAGGTGAAGAAGAAGAAACTCTAATAAGAGCGACATTACGACCAATATGTAATAATATGGACTGAGATCGAAGAAAGAGAAGGATTATTAAAGGAAAGGGATAATAGGCAAGGACGAAAACCTGTAAGACAAGACCGTGATCGTGAGTTAATAAAATAATGAAAGGTAAAAGATTGGAATAAAGGCGAAAACAGATGTAAGGCGATTAGGTTAATTATGACTTGGGTACAAAGATTAAGCAAGATCAGTGCCATAGGCTTAATGGAAACCAATAAGTGTACAAGAGCAATGTTAGCGCCAGTGATTTAAAGACGAATTGTGATACTACTTTAACATTCGAGGACGAATGTTCCTATGGAGGGGAGAATGTTACAACTCGGAAATTTTTTGCGTCATTCATATCATAACTTGGTTAATGTAAGCTCGGGAATGAGGCCATTCGTGAAAAACGATGGAAAAATTGAGTCCCTGAAATAATTTCACTGGATGAACAGTACGCGGATGAACAAAAGATGCGGATGAACAGTAACCGGGTGAACAGTAAAATCAGAAAATTGTAAACGGAAATCTATTTTTTTTTTCAATCATTTTTACCCTCTCTCGCCCCTAAACTCTCTCTAAACTTTACCAAAACCCTCTCTACCAAGTTCATGAAAATCCAAGAGCAAATCCAAGTGTTTTCATCCAAGATTTACATTAAAGATTAGCTTAGGTGAGGGATAAAGCTTCTATGGTGTTGGGGTGACATTAAGGGTTGTGGTGAACTAAGAGATACTTGGATTTTGAGCAGTAGTAGCTGTATAAGGTAAGTATATTATCTCTTTTCTTGTGCTTAAGTTTATTCAAGTGTTGGTTGAGTTGTTTGAATGAAAACTACAAGCTAGTGCTTGAAATAGCATGAGGTGTTGTTGTCTCCTTGTGGACTGTTTTGGGGTTGTGTTCTTGTGGTAATTTATGGATGGAAATTGATGGAATAACTTCTATATTCTATTGTTGATGTTGTTCTTGTTGTTTTGGTGTTGATTTAAATTGGAGGGGAAGCAAAAGATATAGGAGAAGTGCTGCCCGATTTTTTTAAAAAAATTCGTAGTTTTGTTGGACTGTTTTGAAGATGTAGATATGGTTTCTAATTGCTGGAAATTATGGAATATAACCTGACTATATTGTGGCTATTCTTGTTAAGACTATTCATGTTTTAATTGAAGGAAGTGAAAAAGGAAAACATGTAAAACTAGGACACGGAAGTGAAGGTTGAAGAATTAAAATATATGGACTGCTTAGAGATTATCTTTATGATGTTTTGGGTCGAAAAAGTATATGGTAAACCTAATTATAATGTTATGAAGGGTGTGGACTGAATTATGAAAGAAGAATTGGGTTCGAATTGTGCTTTGTTATTCGTTAAACGAGCTTGCCACTCGATATGATTCTTAAAGTAATCGAAGAGGTTTATATTGGATTATATTGTAGTTGTTGCTATTGTTGTTGTTGTTTTTGTTGTTGGGCTATTGATGACCTTTGGTGTCTTTTGGGATGTAGTATAAACAGGGGAAATGTTGCCCCTTTTTTTCCGTCGGATATAAGATTAGCGAAATACGATAGTCATGACCTTATATGTTGACGAAGATATCATTTCACTTATTGTAGACGCAAGAGGATTATGTTAAGTTTGGTTGTGGATTGAGAAGGAGATTATCCAGGTATGTTAAGGCTATCCTTTCTTTCATTTTGGCATGATCCTTATGATATGAATGAACGAACGTATGAACAGACTTCCATAGTACTCTACTCTTAGAAGCATTAAGAGTACTCTAATCTTTGATGTTCTGTGTCTCTTTATGATTATTCCTTGTTCACGTGTGTCTTGAGATTACGTATGTTGATGATGTTAGCTCAAAGATATTTATCGGAGGTAGCACGACTTTATGTCACTCCGAGAGTTCTAGGTATTCATCTTATTTATGCATTGCATTTATCTATACATATGCACTGCATTTATTTATACATATGCACATTGACCTATGACCAGAAAGTGTTATATACGCGTATGTTATATGTATATGGGGTATGGGGAAAGGGATAGGCGTTATATACACATTACCACCTGATCAGCTGGTACACAACGGACGATGATGATATATGAATCGGGTCGTACGTTCCTCGGCACTATTATATGATATATGGATCGGGCCGTACGTTCCTCAACACTAACATATGGGATATGGATCGGGTTGTACGTTCCACAGCATTGATAGTTATATTATGACCTATGCATATCATACACCCTCAGAGGCACTTTCAGTTATACAGAGTTATGCAGATATTTACAGATGTTAGTCGCAGATGCATTCAAATATTCAGATTAGCTTTCATGTTTCAGACGTCTCTCATATTTCTTTACTTGATATTCTTATGCCTTACATACTCGGTACATTATTCGTACTGACTCCCCTATTGCGTAGGGGGGTTGCGTTTCATGCCCGCAGGTCTGCAGATACAAGTTGGTGATCCATCTAGTAGGATGTCAGCTCAGCGGTTAAGATTGTTGCACTCCATTTGCTTCGGAGATGCCAGGGGTCAGCATGATTATATATGTATAGGTATGGCGGGCCTTGTCTCGGCCATGTTATGTTATGTTTTCCAAAGAGAGCTTGTAGACAAGCTTATGTACGCCGTATAATGTTCTTCGATCCGTTGGTTAATATATTGCCAAACAAATGATCATGACAAACTTTGTTGGCTCATATAGTATGTTCAGCATATCCATATAGAAAAGTCTTTCCGACTATTTAATACAGACACGTTTTCCTTATGAGTCTATTGAGTATCATATGATGGCCCTACTGGCCCACCCATGTTTATGTTGATGTCACAGGTGTATGTCAGATGGTGCTTGACTAATACGGTCAGGTGCCCGTCACGGCCCTCCAGTTTGGGTCCTTACACTTATCATGAGATACACATAAATATTGATGATTAGAATATGAAAATCTTAAAAATTGTACGCATTAAATTTAAATTCTAGATCCGCCTCTCTTTTTTTAATTAAAATTGATCTCTGATGATGACAGTTCACAACAACAATAAAGGATGAAATTCTCGTAATACTATTTTCCCAGAATATTTACATCGTAAAAACATAACATTCCCATTATGTAGTTTACCCAAGCCAATCCTACTACTAATAGTTTTGCCCTATCTTTTGCTGGACAACCAGTCATCTCAGGTATCACATTAGAGATGGAGGCTTCAAGATACGGCCGAAAATCCCATCTAAAATGTTTAATATACTGCATTTTATCAAACTGGTCATTGATTTTCGCTATAATTATGTTGAAGTTCAAAGGCTTCCCCTAAGTAGAAAAAAGCTATTCCTATACCACCAATTAGATTATCTAAAAGCGCCCTAAGCGTTAGAGCGAAGTTAGAAACTATAACATTTTTCCTCATAGGTCGTGAATGCAGAGAGAAAACTCACATAACAAATATTTAGAAGTCAAAGAATAATACTAAATATTAAAACAACCTGGAAAGAATCTCTTATGACAAAGCTTCAAGAAAAATGGCCTAAATCCGACGATCTCGATCAGTAGTTGTAATATCTGTTGACACCCAATTTTAGCCCTCTGTATTTAAAAACTAACTTCTTTAGACTTCCTAGTCATTAAATAGCACAAAATACTGTTTTTATACATTTTTAACTTTAATATAATTTATTGATGATTGTCCTTATTTTTAAATAATAGGATTTTTTATCAATTTATTTTCATTTTAAATAATTATTTTGTTACAATGTCGTTTGTATATAAACAACATGCTAATACGTTTTACTTCAATTAATTAGCAGTGTCTCCTTAATTCAAATCACATTTTTTACTTTATTCACGAAATTACCTTAAATATATTTTTATACTTTATTATTTTAGTTACGTACCTATTATTACATGAAAGTTGGAGGAACTAATTTTAAACACAGATAAAATTTAGCACATGATTTTGAGAAGCCATGGTTTTGAGAAGCCATGGTTTTGTGAAGCCCATGGTTTTGGCACATGGGTTTGGCTAAAAAGTGGTTTACCTTTGCCTATATAAAGGAGGACTTCCCCTCTCATTTTTCTCATCACTTGCACACTACCTCACATACATTTTTCTTCTCTCTACACTCTCTAGATTTTCTTTCTATAGGAAGACTAGCAAGGCTAGCACTTTCTTCCTCTTTCTATATTTCTTTTTAGTTGTCTTTATATTTCATTCATACATTGCTTCTTTACTTATTCTTATATATATTGTCTTTACATTTATTTACTTGCATTGTCTTTATATTTTTTTATCTATATTATTTTTACATTTATTTATATACATTGTGTCTTTAAATTTCTTCATATATTGTTTCTATATTTTTGTATTCCCTATACATTTTTCTTTACATTTTACATACATTTTCCTTATACTCTCCACACTTTTCCTTTATATTATCTTACATCTATCTATTCTTTTATATATTTTTTATACACATACGTTATATACATATACATGTACATATTTACATTACTTAACTACTAAGAAAAGAAGGGAGAAACTTTTCATTAAAAGGAATGCACTTATTGTCTCTACATTTTTTATGCATTATCTTTATATTTTGCTATATTGTCTCTACAACTTTATTTATTTTTAATACATGTATACATTGTCAAGTATTTTCTTTACACTTTTGTCAATACCATCACACTACATGCCTATTCTTTTTATATATTTTGCTATTTACATTTACTCTACATTGGCTATACATCATATTTATATTTACCTATATTTTCTTTTTTATTCTTATGTTCTTTTTACATACATCATCCACCTATACATTTGTTACATTACATACACTACACTAATCTTAGGGTCAAATCAAGTTTCATCATTCTTTTGTCAAATCATATTTTCAAAAACTTTATGTCAAATCATTTTTTCAATAACTTTTTGTCAAATTACTTTTTCAAGGACTTTGGTCACATTACTTTTTCAAAGAATCTTTATCAAATCACTTTTTAAAGACTTTATGTCACATACCTTACTTTTTGACTTTTTCAAATTATTTTAACTAATACTTTTTCTTTCATCTTGCAATTTATTACAAATACTACACTTTTGGCCGATGAAGAAATTTCCGTCGATTTCCAAGGCCTCCCATGTACAAAAGACGGATTTTTTATGTTAAGTTTATTTATTATTTCTTTAATTCATTTGATAGTTATTTAATCTCTTACTAACATTTTTACCAAGTGCTTATACAGGTATGGAGAAATACATCTCAAAGACGATACTCGGAAAGCAACCGAATCACTTTTATATCATAAAATATCCGTTTGTATTTACTTTCCGTGTTCTTTAAACTCGTACATAACATAAACTCGTACTATAGTAGAAATATTATTTTGAATGTCCGGTGAAGATATTTATTTACTTGTCATCTTGCATGCTTAATTTAAAGCTTGTCGTTCGCTTTAGGCAAGAATTAGGCCGTCAATACTTTCATAAATAGATTAAATTGACTTGGTATAAATACTTTGTTAATTAATTCACACTTTTGGTGTTTAGGCAAAGATAATAGTTCATCCTTTATTTTTTTATACAATTTTAATACACATTTTTTACACACAATACATTTTTTACAACATTTATACATTCTTTCGTACACACTAATATACCTTTTATTCAAGTTAAATCCACATTATTGACGCTAGGTACTTATTAGGCTATCCATTTACAATCTTTTATTCTTTAAAGACATTATATCTTTTCACTCATTTTTATACATAATTTCTTATATTTATTTTTTACCAATACTTTTTTTTACAATTCGTTTGTTCCCTATTCTTTTGGTGGGATATTCATTAAACAAACACTCTTTTACGAAACGGTAGAAATAAGTCAAATCGACTTCACTTTTTTCTGAATTCCTTTATTATATAAGCTTTTTACACTAATGAATACTCGGGAGATTCCTTTTACATTCTTTATTCACTGATATACCTAATTATACAATTCTTCATATATTTTATGTTTGATATACACCTTTATAATTGAAATACATTTTCTATATGTTTAATTTACATACATTTTTTATACATAGACACACAGTCTTTATTATATTTTATATACCTATTTTACATACTCTTATATCTTTTATACATTCTTTATATAGTTGTATACATTCTTTATACTAACGGATATACATTCTTTGTACTACCGTATATACTTTTATACTTACGAGGTACACTCTCTTTATACTCTTTTATATATTTTGATCTTTTTTTTACTATACATTCTTTATGAATACTTGATACTTGATATAAATATATTTTTATACACTGTATATACTTAGTATATCATCACCTAGTGTAGCTTTTCATGAGGTCACAATATTTTGAAAACAGGTAATAATAATGATAAACAGATAGATAATCCCCCTCTAGTGTTCAGTTAAACTAAGTTTAAGGACTGTCTTCTTTTACGGACTCTCGAGGGATGCTTAATACCTTCCCCTCGGGGTAAATAAAACCCTTATCTAGAATCTCATAAGTTTCGTGGACTAAAATGAAGCAGACACACAAATATATATAGGTTTTCCTGATTTTTCCTAAAAATAAGGTGGCGACTCTAACCCTTTTAAACCAGTTAGAAGAACCGTGAAGTTGCAAACTATCTTGGACCCGTTCAAAATAGGGCATAACAGAATGGCGACTCTGCTGGGGATTACCTAGGTTTTGACCTTAACAGACATAGTTTAAGTGAGCACTTGAGGGATATGTGATTATTTATCTATTTTTATTATTATTACTTGTAATATATATATATATCTTGAACTGCTACAATATTATCTTTGAAAGGACGCGAGCAAAGCCAAACTTGTGTTCCTTATTTGTTTGAAGACATTACATGTTACTGCTTTCGTTATACTATCCTCGCACTTTCAATTGAGTCTTTGGCCGTACACATACACACATTGTGCACGCGAGTTGTGTTTTGCGCTCCTCCAAACCTTCTTCAAACTCCTTAGTTTCAGAGATTGGTAGGCTAGTCCTACTACTTGCCATCTCGCAGTTGTCCGAATATTCTTTATCAGCTTAGGTGAATCTACTCTTAGAATTCTTAAGCCGTTGTATGTATAATTTTGATCACTGCTCGAGCCGGATTAATTTCATTCTTTATTTGGCACACATTCTTATTTGCTACATGCTCTTTACATATTACATATTCTTTATTTGTTTCACATACTGTATTTATTAGACATTCTTTAGTTGTACATATATACTAGACATACCTTCTTCCGCCTCGTCTACTTTATCAGACAATTTTGGTTGACTTGTGTTAAGCTTGGAACCTTTCCAACCCTCACACCCATTTTTTTGGTCTTTACGACCACCGTCACAGCCATATTATTTTTCACACCCATTTCCGGTCTTTGTACCATTGTTTTGACTTTACCATTCTTTTTTTAATACAAAACGGCCTTGTACATTCTTTTCATCTCCGGAACACACTTTTCCAGATCTGAACTCTTGTTCATAGCCTCACTTCTGTTCAATACAACCACCAATTCATAGAAATCATACAAATCACATACAACACCGTATCTGCCTGAACTACGTCTGACCTGATTCTTGTCCTGACAAGATACGTAGGCAACCCTCAATAAGGTTCGGTCTCCCCACTATTTCCAAATAATTCACCGGAATAAAAACTGGGACAATTATTTTGGAGCAGTTCAAAGACGCTCTCCAAAAAGACTTCTAAGAGCGTCAATCAACCCCTTGAAATCCAAAACCCAACAGCGGCAATACCAGCCTTACCCCAACCATCACCTAGTTTTGGTCCCAAATTCTGGGATATAAGCTTTTCTTCTTCTAAGCATAGCAAGCTATGGAACTTTGGCGTGTCGGCCTTTATTTTTCAACCCCAAAGGTCCAACACAAGTAAATCCTTCCCCCCTCAATTATACAATCTTCGTGCCGACTGACAAGGAGTAATGTTAAAGCTCCGCAAATAGTTTGGTACCCAATCATTGCAATCTTACCGATGAGCGCGAGTATTTTTAAAAACTCGTAAAGGTCAGAATCCCCTCTTACCACCTTGCCAAAGATACGCCGATTGTTTTTAACGCTTCGCCGACGTTGACATTCCCTCATAGCCAACCATGCCAATAAATGCAGAGTAGTATCAAAAGCTCTGCCAACGTCCAACCTTTTCCTCCATCACAATCTTGTCAACGTACTGGAGTAATGTCAAGGCTCCATCTACAGTTGACCTCCTTCTTCTCGGCTGCCTGTTAGAGTATTTTCAATGCTCTGGCTGCGATCGGCTCATTTTTTTCGACCGCCTACCATAGTACCGTCCAAGCTCCGAGCCTATGATTGGTCCCTTCCCCGGATAATTTTCAAAGCCTCGTGCCTACAATCGACACACCCTTCTCCCGTCTGTCAGAGTACTTGCAAAACTCCGCCTTCAACCGGCACCTCATCTTATACCTCTCTGCAAGAACTACGCACACCTGATTCTCTTCTTTGATGAGATACGTAGGCAGCCCTTTTGGGTTCGGTATTCATTATTCAAAAAAAAAAAAAAACCAAAAAAAAAAATCCTTTATTTTGAAAAATCACAAAAAATATTTTATTTCTTTCTACCTCTCTGAACGAACTACGCGCACCTGATTCTCATCAAAGATGAGATACGTAGGCAACCCTTCTTGGGTTCGGTACACCTTATTCAAAAAATACAAAAAATATTTTTTAGATTCATATCTTTGACTTGGTTGGTACCAACACAGTTAGGAATGTGCATAGGAAAGAAACAAGTAACAATCAATATGATGGAGAGGACTGACTTCGTGGTAAACCATAGATTCTTTTGGTACCT
Source organism: Lycium ferocissimum (assembly GCF_029784015.1). Lineage (NCBI taxonomy): Eukaryota > Viridiplantae > Streptophyta > Magnoliopsida > Solanales > Solanaceae > Lycium > Lycium ferocissimum. Next base: position 19,140,085 of record NC_081350.1, read on the forward strand.
CTCATTCACACTTTAAGTGACACTTGAAAAATTCTCTTGCATGCTTGTAAGACAAGAACAAAACCAACCTCATTGTTTCATGTGCATTGTGTGGTGAGCTTTAGATAGCGTTCAATTGCATTGCATTGTGATCTAGAACTTGGCTTTGAATGTCTCTGCGAGGCGAAATTATGAGTAACACTCGGTATAGGAAAGGATCGTAGGCCTTCGTTGACCCGTTTGAGCCTTTCTAGCCTACCAAATGACATTATCCCTAGCATTCCCCCTTTGAGCCTAAAGCCTTTTCTTTGACAACCACATCATAAGCCTATACCATTTCTGAGTGCTTACATGCACTATCCCTCTCTTGGCCCAACCTCCCTGAGCTAGCGTACTAGAAATGTGCAATCGCGGATAAAGATCCAAGCTGAAGTTTCCAAAGACAAAAAGATACAAAAGTCCCATAAAAACAAAGACGAACAACGACCTCCAAAGCAAGAAGAAGCCAAAAAAAAAAATCATCAGTCATCATTCAGGATCTCGGGTATACAACCTGTTATTCCTCTTTATTTTTCACACTCCGGCATACAACCCGAAATTAACATCAGGACTTTGGGCATACAACTCAGGTTCATTCTCTTAATCCCCAAAGAGTCTCGGCATACAAACCGAACTCCAAAAAAAAAAAAAAAAAAAAAAAAAAAAAAAAAAGGGCTCCAACTTGCAAAAGAAGTCACACAAGTACAAAAGAAAGGGACAACAAAACGAAGCAGATCAGCATTAGAGCACACAAATACCAAGCACAAACTAGTGCAATGCTCAGGGAAGGATTAGTCACTCCTTACCCAAATGATATCCTACCCTTTTCCCAAGCCTACATTACAACCCGATAACAAGCCCTACATGATCCTATGCCAAGGGTTCTCACATTAGTGGATACTTACATGACGGCCAAGCTTATGGTATCACAATTGCATGCATTGAACATCTTTCTGAGTATGAGTGTATTTCTCTAGACATCCCAAAGTTCAAAAATACTGAATATGTGTGAAAAAGGGACTTTCTTTCTAGTGAGGGCACTTGAAACATGAGTATAGGTATAGTTCAAAACCTTTACTTGAAACAAGACGAACAAATCTTGTCGATACTTAGGCATGTCTGAGGTACCACTTGAAGCTGTAGGAATTATCCCGAAGTCAATCTCGGTTAGCTAGGAAGAAATTGATAGAATTCTTATGCGCAAAACTAATTGTTGGTACCAACTGAAGTCAAGACACGATTCTCTTCACTTCTTCATTTTCCAATATTCTTTACAACAAAAACAACAAAAAATGCATCCAAAAAAAAAAAAAAACTAATTATAGGCGCCCACCTTCTAATGCGGGTATTTTCATTTCAAGTACATTTTTACAGGCGCCCACCTTCTAATGCGGGTATTTCATTTCAAGTACATTTTTACGGCGCCCACCTTCTAATGCGGGTACTTCATTTCAAGTACATTTTTACGAGCGCCTACCTTCTAATGCGGGTATTTTAAATTTCAACCCACCTCACATTTTAATTTCGGTCAGCACCCACCTCATAATCTATTTTAATTTCGCGGGTATTTTAATTTTAATTTCAGTCAGGCACCCACCTCATAATGTGGGTATTTTAAATTTCAGTTCAGACACCCACCTCATAATGCGGGTATTTTAAATTTCAAATCAGGCACCCACCTCATTATGCGGGTATTTTAATTTCAGTCAGGCGCCCACCTTCTAATACGGGTATTTTTTTAATTTCGGTCGGCGCCCACCTTTTAATTTCTAATTCTAATGCGGGTATTTCATTTCAAGTACATTTTTACAGGCGCCCACCTTCTAATGCGGGTATTTCATTTCAAGTACATTTTTACAGGCGCCCACCTTCTAATGCGGGTATTTTAAATTCAGTCAGGCACCCACCTCATAATGCGGGTATTTTAATTTCAGTCAGGCACCCACCTCATAATGCGGGTATTTTAATTTATGTCAGGCGCCCACCTCATAATGCGGGTATTTTAATTTATGTCAGGCGCCCACCTTCTAATGCGGGTATTTTAATTTCGATCGAGCACCCACCTTCAACGCGGGCATTTTAAATTTCGTGCACCCACCTTCTAATGCGGGTATTTTAAATTTCAGTTCAGGCACCCACCTCATAATGCGGGTATTTTAAATTTCAATCAGGCGCCCACCTTCTAATGCGGGTATTTTAATTTCAGTCAGGCACCCACCTCATAATGCGGGTATTTTAATTTCAGTCAGGCGCCCACCTTCTAATACGGGTATTTTAATTTCAGTCAGGCACCCACCTTCTAATGCGGGTATTTCATTTCAAGTACATTTTTACAGGCGCCCACCTTCTAATGCGGGTATTTTGAATTCAGTCAGGTACCCACCTCATAATGAGGGTATTTTAATTTCAGTCAGGCACCCACCTCATAATGCGGGTATTTTAATTTATGTCAGGCGCCCACCTTCTAATGCGGGTATTTTAATTTCAGTCAGGCACCCACCTACTAATGCGGGTATTTTAATTTCAGTCAGGCGCCCACCTTCTAATGCGGGTACTTTAGTTTCAATCAGGCGCCCACCTTCTAATGCGGGTATTTTACTTTCAGTCCGACACCCACCTTCAAATACGGGTATTTTAATTTTTTTTACAGGCGCCCACCTTCCAATACGGGTATTCCATTTCACAGCTCTGGCACACAAAGCAGAGTATGCATTAGGATCTCGGCACACAACACGAGATTTCATTTCATTTCAAGGCTTCGGCACACAAACCGGAGTATGCATCAAGGTCCTCACACACAATCCAGGACTCCTCCCCATTCAAAGCTTCGGCACACAACCCGATGTTTTCATCAGGGTCCCGACATACAACTTTGTAGTCCATTTCAATCCATGGCTCTGAGTTCGATTGCCCCTCTAGCAATGAATCATTTTCCTCCCCAACAAGTTTTTCCGAACTACAATCGGTCTGACTCCCATTTCAGGGATATGTAGGTAGCTCGAATTCGAGCACGATCGTTCTTCGTCCTACACTTCCTAGGACCACACCAACAACACTGGGGCAAAATTTTGATCGGACGATCAAAATTTGCCATAACATCCATTAGTTATCATTTTTCGAACTACATTGACCTGATTCTCGTGATTGACGAGATATGTAGGAAGCTCTATGTAGAGTTCGGTCACAGTGGGATGAGAATCATTCTTTTCCCAGCAAGTATACAATCTTGCACCTTCCCAGCGTCTCGTAGCTCGACACTGGGGCAATTTTGGAAGCGATGACGCAGGTACATAAATGTTTTTCGGCCCTGAACAATCCTTCCCTTTTTATCATTTTTCTTTTTATCACAACCCCGCCGACGAAAGGAGAGTATTGTCAAAGCTCTGCTCACGTCTGGCTACTTTCTCTGTGCATATCATTTTAGCAATCCCTTGCCGAGCCAAAATTGGCTACACGTCAACGTCTTCGTCCGAACACTCTTTCATCATCTCCGGTCAAAGAGGGACAAGCTGTTGACACCCAATTTTGGCCCTCTGTATTTAAAAACTAACTTCTTTAGACTTCCTAGTCATTAAATAGCACAAAATACTGTTTTTATACATTTTTAACTTTAATATAATTTATTGATGATTGTCCTTATTTTTAAATAATAGGATTTTTTATCAATTTATTTTCATTTTAAATAATTATTTTGTTACAAATCGTTTGTATATAAACAACATGCTAATACGGTTTACTTCAATTAATTAGCAGGCCTCCTTAATTCAAATCACATTTTTTACTTTATTCACGAAATTACCGTAAATATATTTTTATACTTTATTATTTTAGTTACAGCCTATTATTACATGAAAGTTGGAGGAACTAATTTTAAATCGATTTCCAAGGCCTCCCATGTACAAAAGACGGGTTTTTTTTATGTTAAGTTTATTTATTATTTCTTTAATTCATTTGATAGTTATTTAATCTCTTACTAACATTTTTACCAAGTGCTTATACAATATGGGGAAATACATCTCAAAGACGATACTCGGAAGGCAACCGAATCACTGTTTGTATTTACTTTCCGTGTTCTTTAAACTCGTACATAACATAAACTCGTACTATAGTAGAAATATTATTTTGAATGTCCGGTGAAGATATTTATTTACTTGTTATCTTGCATGCTTAATTTAAAGCTTGTCGTTCGCTTTAGGCAAGAATTAGGCCGTCAATACTTTCATAAATAGATTAAATTGACTTGGTATAAATACTTTGTTAATTAATTCACACTTTTGGTGTTTAGGCAAAGATAATAGTTCATCCTTTATTTTTTTATACAATTTTAATACACATTTTTTACAACATACATTTTACAGTCTGTCGTACACACTAATATACCTTTTATTCAAGTTAAATCCACATTATTAACGCTAGGTACTTATTAGGCTATCCATTTACAATCTTTTATTCTTTAAAGACATTATATCTTTTCACTCATTTTTATACATAATTTCTTATATTTATTTTTTACCAATACTTTTTTTTACAATTCGTTTGTTCCCTATTCTTTTGGTGGGATATTCGTTAAACAAACACTCTTTTACGAAACGGTAGAAATAAGTCAAATCGACTTCACTTTTTTCTGAATTCCTTTATTATATAAGCTTTTTACACTAATGAATACTCGGGGGATTCCTTTTACATTCTTCATTCACTAATATACCTAATTATACAATTCTTTATATATTTTATGTTTGATATACACCTTTATAATTGAAATACATTTTCTATATGTTTAATTTACATACATTTTTTATACATAGACACACAGTCTTTATTATATTTTATATACCTATTTTACATACTCTTATATCTTTTATACATTCTTTATATAGTTGTATACATTCTTTATACTAACGGATATACATTCTTTGTACTAACAGATATACTTTTATACTTACGAGGTACACTCTCTTTATACTCTTTTATATATTCTTTTTTACTATACATTCTTTATGAATACTTGATACTTGATATAAATATATTTTTATACACTGTATATACTTAGTATATCATCACCTAGTGTAGCTTTTCATGAGGTCACAATATTTTGAAAACAGGTAATAATAATGATAAACAGATAGATAATCCCCTCTAGTGTTCAGTTAAACTAAGTTTAAGACCTGCCGGACGAGCTGCGAGGATGTAATACCTTCCCCAAAATAAAACCCTTAGCTAGAATCTGTAAGTTTAGTGGACTAAAATGGAGCAGACACACAAATATATATAGGCTTCCTGATTTTTCCTAAAAAATAAGGTGGCGACTCTAACCCTTTTAAACCAGTTAGAAGAACCGTGAAGTTGCAAACTATCTTGAACCCGTTCAAAATAGGGCGTAACAATATCAAAAGCAAATTGACAAATATTTACATATTAATACATGTCATCTACTATCCGAAAGAAAGTGTTCTGTCAAAGCATGAACAGTTGAATTACGGGTCCATGAAAGTATACTTGCGAATTGAGTAAAAAAAGAAAAAGAGATTACATGTACACTGAAAGTGGGAGGGAAAAGATGATTAGAGGGTCAAGAAAAAACATTTTTATTGGGAGAAGCCAGGCGTAACGTTTTTTTCCTCCAACAAAGAGGCGTAATATGCGGTGATATAGGTTTAACAGGGAGAGGGAAGTGTAACGAAAATTTAAAATACAAACTGAAAGTGAATCCAGTAGACGTGTCTTTTGGGATTTTCTATTTTATTTTAGATCACTTAAATAAGAGGGTAAAAGGGAAAATAGATAAATACTAATGCTGGCTTTTTAGGCATGCCACATCACCCGGCCTATGTCTAGCTTTATATATATATATAGAGAGAGAGATGTATAGATACCGGTCGGTTTGTGGCTACATCCACATACTCCCTCTGTATTTATTGTCCCCTCCTCTTAAACAACCCCTGCTTTAGAATGTTGTGCTGAAATTAGAGTAACCAAGGTTTACAGTAGAAATGACAAATAAGGGATTTGAGGAATTTTACCTAGAGAGAGACCTCGCATTTGGTTAAATACCAGCATCCCAAGACAATCTGACACTTTGATCTATCACGAAACCCAGACAACAAACAGATAAAACCAATTCAATGGCAACATCACCGGACAGCAAATATTGAAGCAAACAATGTTTTCAAATGCAGGAAGAGACTGCTGTCCGGATTCTACATCTAAAAAGAACACGCAAAATACAAAGGTTTACTATTTCCACTTTCACAAGGAGTGTCAAAATGTTCTAGCTAGTTCAACAAAATTGCAGAAAAATCTAAGTTGCTTTCAATCAACATATCACTGAACACGTTACATGACCAGGTTGCTTTCAATCAACATATCACCGAACACGTTACATGAACAGGTTTCTTTTCTCCACTTTTCAAGGGGTGCCACACTGTTTGAGCTAGCACAGCAATATCACAGAAATTCTAAGTAGCCTCTCAATCATCGCCAAATTCCAACATGCTTTACATGAAAAAGTTGGGTCTGGTTGCCTTGTATGTCGTCTTGAGCTTTCTGGAAGGTGTCCTGACCTTCTTGAACACCAACCGGAACTTGATTTAGGAGTCATGGAACTGTTTGGTGCTCTCCCTCTTGCAAAGCTTGGATGGAATCGTAGCTGTCCTGATAATCTGGATGCAGCGGTGACAGACACTGTGACGAGAAGCCATTTCAGTGTCCATCTGCTCCACAGCACCGTTCAAAGTAGTATCACGTTACTAACCAGTTCTACTTTTGTAACGTAGCCATATACCGTAATTCTTGATCTTTTTTGGATTCTTCTCAAAGATATATAACCACACATAATGTTTGAATCAATCACATAAAAGAACTGTATCCCACTTCTAAGAGGAAGTTTATCAAACCACGTTACATAAAGCCATAGAAAGAGTCCTCGGAAGAAACACAACTTGGGAAAGAAGATACAGATCCAGGCAACTGTTGAAATAAAGATAAGGCAAACACGTACTCCCTCCGTCCCAAAAAGATTGTCTTAGTTTGACTTGGCACGGAGTTTAAGAAATAAAGGAACATTTTTGAAATGTGTGGTCCAAAACAAGCCTTAGATATTTATGTGGTTGTAAATCATCTCATAAAGTTATATTGTTTCTAAATATAGAAATGTGTCAATTTTTTTGGAACAAACTAATAAGAGGAAAGTAAGATAATCTTTTTGGGACGGAGGGAATAGCTTTTAAGACTTCAAATGGGATAAAACTTTGAGGACAGACTAAGAACCGCTGATAAATAGGGAAACAGCACCGCTCTTGCAACAGAACAGAGATTACTAAACCAATGCCCTAGAAAAAGCAGAAAATGAACACAAAAGCTGCTTTTCAAACAAGGACAAATTCAGATACCAGAGCATGCCCTAATTCACTTGTGTCTCAAATTTCAGAGTGCAGGCCGAGTTACAGCACTAGACGTATATACTTAACTATTGATGGCATAGGGTGCATACTCTGATTTTACACAACTGCTTTACACTGTGAAGTAAATGGAAAACTTTTTCCATCTTTTTTTGTTTTTTGGACGAGGAAACCCGCAGTCGCTACCCTTCGATTGCGCACAAGGTAAACCCAGATCTAGTGTAATAGCCCGCATACCACACAGGAGAGGTAAACCACACTAGGCAAGCCCCGTGTGACGAGCTGGACAGAGAAAGCCTGCAGGAATTTGGGAGATCACCTGCTCAACCAACTCGGCCATCTTTTCTTCAACAACATCTTTTCTTCAACAACTTTGGGATAAAAATGGTCATGCCTGCAACCATCAAGGGTTTTTCAAGCAGACGGCTGTTTTATAAGGGCAACAAGGAGCTGAAGAGGATTACGAGATCCATCTCGGGCTGTGTTTTTTAACAATTTGGAGAGGTAGAAACTAAAGATGTTTTGAGATTAAAGTTCTGCCTATTCATATATTGAAATACAAATGTTCATGTAATTTAGCCTCATGGTTCAATTAGGTTGATATGTATGCTGGGGAAACTATCGAGAATGGTCGAATTTATTAGGACATCGCAGGTTTGACCCATATTGTATTTTGGGAGGGTGTACTCTCCTAGTGCTGGATGTTTTAATATCAAATAGAAGTGTTTACTTTATCAAAAGAAAATAGATACTTGACCACTGTTTATAGAAACCAAATGCTAAAAGAAATGTAGAATGACAGCATCCAAAGGCGTGGCCTAATAGTTAATGAAGGGGATTGAGAATCATGACGTCTCAGGTTCAATTTCTAGCGGAGGCAAAGCATTAGGTGATTTCTTCTAATCTGTCGAAGTTTCAGTTGACAGAGTTAGCTTATACATGTGCTAGTAGGAGGTAACAAGGCACCATATGAAATTAACCGAAGTGCGCGCAAGCTGATCCGGACACCATGGTTATAAATAAAAATGTAGCATCGCATTCAGCGGTCTCATTCTTCTGCTGTGAGATTGCCAAGACAAAGAAAGACTGGCATTGTTCAGTAGAACAGAAGCATAAATATAATTTTAACGTTGCAGTTTCAAATTTTTGGAAACACAGCCAAGAGTATGTCTATCGCGTTCTTGCCAAGAATTGCCGGACATACTAAATTTCAAAACAGACCTACTAAACCCCATCTCTGCCTCTCTCCTTTCCGTAACTCGATGTCCCTATATCTTCTTCCTGCCATCAAAACCAATTGCAGCAAATTAAACCCCTCTTTCCAAGAAATTAAGGGTCACCACAGAAAACCTTTCTCCTTTAGTGCAAAACAAACATCTACTTTTAACCGCGTCCAACATCCTCCAATTTCAGAGGAGCACAGTTATGTTACATGGGAATCGACAATGAGTACATACCCACTACCGGTATGTAGCCAGTATAGGTACTCGGAGTTCTTTTGCTAAGTTTAAGGACCCGTTTAGCCAAAAGAATTATTCACTTTTTTCCGAAATTTTTTTTCACTTTTTTTCAGAATCAGCGTTTGGTCATGAAAATTCCAAATACAACTTCAAGTTGTATTTAGAATTTGAAAAACAAAAAAAATTATTTTTCAAGTATTTTACTTTTTTCACAACCAAAACAAATACATTTCAATTAAAAAAAATATATAATTTAAAAAACTGTGACCAAACTTCAACTCCAACTCCAAAACTCCAAAAAAAGTGAAACAGTTTTTGATTTCTATAGCCAAACGCCTGCTAAGTGTGCTTTGAAGAAAACAAAAGAAGGTCCCAAGAACATAAAAACACAGCGGAAGCAGCATTAACATGAAACAGAACGCAGCTAAGAGAACTGATCTAAACTGATGGTGCTAATATAGCACTGATGGGCCCATGGATTGTCAGAGAAGGTAAGAGAAACCTTGCAGTTCGAAATAAGAGGGTGTTTGGATTGTCTTGCTTATTGGTTTTTAAGCTCTGTTTTAAATTTTATAATGTTTGATAAAGATAAAAAGTGATTAAAAGTACTTATTTTTAGACAAAAAAGGTATAAAAATAAATCACAAGTCAAAAATTGATTATCACCAATTTATGACTTTTAACTTATAAGTTACTTTTAAAAAATCACCCTCTGAGACGATAAGACCAAGGTTCAACAAACTAAAAGTCAAGACAAAATATGAGGGATCGCTATGCTAAAACAACACCAACCATATAGAAGTACTAAATCTTCCTCTGCAAGCCTGCAACACTTGACTAGCAAACATTGGCCTTACATACGACTTGTCGACTCCTATCCCCATTTCGCATAACATTATTCTTTTGAGAATGAAAAAACTTCTTCAGTTAATTCAATTGTTACAAATTTAATTATTAGTATGCATAAGAAGCTAATTCAATTGTTACAAAGTACAAATAACCAAGAAACCTCAATTCAAGACTTGTAAAAATCGTCTATTGATATTTTAGGTATGTCATATCGTGCTTATTATAATTTCTTTATCGCCACACTATTGAGTTCGTTGTTCCCTAACATAAGGTCCTTTTTTTCCAACAAACTACTGCATAACTCAAAAAAGATTTATAGATGTCAATAAAAGAGGATTTGTAGCCATCACGAGGGGATGATGGAAATACCAAAAAATTACACACTACATAATTGAAGACAAATAACTCAAAATATAAAGGAAAAATTTACACTAACTTTATTTCTTAAAATATAAGATTCACTTGGTTTTTTAAAAGTTAAACTTGTACGACAATAATATGTGTTATCTGTGTAATTGTATTTCAATGTGGAAAGAATACGTCTTTAATGTGGAAAAAAGTATGATATTTAAGAATATTTGAATTTGAATAGAAAGATAAAACTAACTAAATCTTAATTTAAATTAAAAGATAATACATTTGAATTGAGATAAAAGCATTTTAGATTTGAAAAAGTGACTTAATAAAAAGTATTGTTTGATTCCTTTATCCCTTTTTGACCGGATCATATTTGATCGGTATAAAACATGAGTTTGGTTAAATGGGTTTGATGAGTTAAATAAGTCTATTATTAAAAAAAAAATGGGTTTTAATGATATGGCATGCCAACTAGGAGAAAAAGAGAATTTTGAGGTGTTTAGTATATTTTGAGGAAAATAGTGATAGTTGAGTGACTTTGTTGTCCTAAAAGAAACAAAAATGATATTAGAGGTAATTCCCCAAACTTGGGTGATCATCTAGGGCCTGTTTGGAAAGCCACACAGGTAATTGGAATTAGGTGTAATTGGGTGTAATTACACAGTTTGGCCTGTTTGTTTGACCAGGTAATTACACAGTTAGGTGGGAATTAGGTGTAATTGAGAGGGTGTAATTACACTCTCCAATTCTCAAGAGGGGGTTGAGAATTAGATGTAATTACACCCTGTAATTACAGGGTAACCTTTTAATTTATTTCTTTTTAATTTTATTTTAATTTCTTTTCTTTTTTAATTTATTTTTTATTTCTATTATTTAATTTATTTTTTATTTTATTTTAATTTCTTCTCTTTTCTGATTTATTTTTTATTTCTATTATTTAATTTCTTTTTTATTTTTACTTTTTAATTATTTTTATTTTTTAAATATATTTTTATTTTTATAGTATTTATATTTCATTTCCTTTCTTCTCATTCTCAACCTTTACTTCTTGTGGTTCCATATAATTTCTCGTATTTTTTTTTAGTTTTTTATTTTATTCATTTAGCATAACCGTGTTAATATTCTAATTTTTGAAACTGCATCTCTTAATATTAGAAAGAATGAGTCATTAACAAACTTGGCATGTAATAAATGACGTTATTAAAATAGAATTTTGTTGTGAATGAGGTTATAGACTTATATTTTCCTTTCTTTGAATTATAGGAGTATTTACTTATGTTACGTTGAAACTTACTTATGTAACGTTGAAATTTGACATAAGAGTATTATGTTAAATTTTTTTCTTTTGGATTTTGAATTTGGGTTATATTTTCGATTTTAAAAATATTTGCTTTAGTACTATTGACTTGTTATTTCACATTGCATGTTGTGTATTTTTCACTTACAGTTGATAGAATTTTGTCAAACATTTGAATAATGTTATGGCATTATATTTATAAATATTCTTTTTTTTGTCAAACATCCAATCCCATGATGTTCTCACAAAAAAGGTATGCTTTTAAGTTTTATAATCAGTTAAAATAAAAATATTATTAATTTGAAATTATATATCAATTATTTTTTACAATATTAGTTACAAATATATGATTATTAATTGACATATTTTCAAGAAACAATGTATTATTAAATAACTAATTTAATATCATTTATAAAGGCACATATTTTTTAAATATTAATTTTAATTTTTTTATAATCAAATGTTATTTTTAAATTAAACTAACTGTGTAATTACACTTGTGCAACCAACAAGACACTTGTAATTACACCGTAATTACATTATGACAAACAAACAGGTCATTGTAATTGCAATATTATGTAATTATAAGGCTGTGTAATTACTAGGGTAGTAATTACACCAATTCCAATTACCAGGTGGCTTTCCAAACAGGCTCCTAGGAAATTAACTCTAATGCATGCCTAGTAAGTGAGGCACCATCAACGTTTCAGCTACTCAAACCTCTACACAACTCAAAAAGTGTAGCTCAAAAAATGTGCCAAACAAATTCTTGTCCAAAAAAGTTTGTCATGACTTACTTGGATTTTCTTTTTCCTTTTTGTAAAAGTTAGAGATTTAAGAATATCATTGTTTCACCTGAAATGTTTCTCAAGCTAATATTTCAACATTTAAAATACTGACGTTTAGTACTTGAAAATTGATGGCCTAACCAATATTTGCAACTACCAAAATATTGCATTTTGTTATGAAATATATTATGGATGTCCATATCACAAATATAATGCTTCCTCCACCATGTTAATGGATCTTCCATTTTCCTCCACCATCTTAATGGCTCATCCATTTTCCTCCACCATCTTAATGGTTCCTCCATTAATTCATATATTAAATGTATATGTATCACTATAAATAGAGGCATAAGTTTTCATATGAAATACACTTGTAATACATCTTGGAAGAACAATAAAATCTCTTCTCTTTGTCACTCTATTTCTATGGTTTTCATCCTTTAATATTGTGACTCTTTAGCTTCATTTTATAACACGTTATCAGCACGAGTCTCTAACCAAGTGAGATGGCATGGTCTTTTACCTAAAGGATTTGAGCTAAATCTCTTTCTGTTCAGCCTCCAAGGAAACCAAAAGGTATATTCTACTGGTGGATTTTTTGTCTGCCCACAAAATTCCTGAATGGGAGAAGGTAAAAATTTGCATTTTTCTTTTGCTCCCATTTGAGGTATATTACTCTTTCCTCTCTTTTCTTTTGCTCCCATTTGAGGTATATTACTCTTTCCTCTTTTTAATACATCTTGGCCCATGTTTAAAAATTTATTTGTCTAATTATTTGTGATTGAGATCTCCACATTAGCTACAAGAAAATAATAAAGAGCAAAGACCCTTTTGGTATATATGAGTGGAAATATGGCAAGCCACGTCTCTATTTATTCCCAACTCATAAGTAAAAGCAAATCTCCAGCCTTTTTGATATTATAGTATTGTTTATGCAATATTTACTATAGATTTGCTTTCCACACTTTTTATTATGGAATTTGCTTATTGACAGTGATGTTACAAGCCATCGGATGAGATACGAAAAGACTTTTTGCATGTCAAATAATATTGTGTATATTAAAACTTATAAATAGGAAACTGGTTGTTATTAATAATTAAATAATTAATAAACTTGAGAAGTTAGTTTGTTTTGCCAACAAGACTTTTCTCATGAAAGGATTCTTTCCAGAGGCGGAAGTTTTTGTCACTAAATGTTATTACTGATATGCTTGTTTTTAATTCATTGTGATATGTGCATTATATTATTTTTTCTGTGTGTGTTCGCAAAGGGATATGCTAATGGTAAATTAATTTCACAAGAAAATTTGCATATGTGAAATCTCTATGTAATGGTTAGATATTGACCGACATGCTCCTTTTCATGGTAAGTTTTTATCTTGCTCTATAAGTATTTATGTTTGTCGCAATGTAGTGATGAAATCCAATCTAGAGCACAAAGTGAGTGATATAGCAGATTTGTCCCTTAATGTCTATCCCGACAGGAGGCAAATTAATTAAATAATGTGACCTTTAAAAAAAAAAAAATGTCTATATTTCAAGTCATGTTTTGATTTAATGTACTTGTGTCTAAGACGAGAAATGATGATTTTTACAAAGGCTTGAGGCATGAGTCATAGTACACGTTCGCCTATTATGTAATTGGTTAAAGGTAAGGCGGTGGAATCAAGTCTCATCATACCAAGAAGATTAGACATCGGGTTAGAAGTCCCGGTACACCATGATGATAAGATGTTGGGTTTGAGTCCCATCGTACTATGTCCTAACACGCCTTACATGGATAAGACGTTGGGTTTGAGTCCCGATGAAATATATTGATGATATAATGATGACTAAGGCAAAATAATGTGTATATTTGATGTAAATTCGTGAAGCCCGCCCCACTTGATATGCTCCATTCTGTGAGGGGAATGTGGTAGCAGTGCATAATAATTCTAAATTAGAACAAGTGGTTAAAAGAATGAACGTGGGCGTGACAAATGACAAAATAATGTTAATCATCATTGTGGTAATATAAGAGGAAGAACATTATGGGTTCTCAAAATGGTTCTTACGAGGTGAAGGTAATTTTTGTCATTAATATGATATGAAAGGTTATTAGGCACATGGTTGTCGTGTGACCTAATTTGATAAACTTTTATAAATCCTCCACCAAAAGAAAGGAAGACAATTCAAGGTGATGTTGAGGTGGGTCATATAATTATGATAAATGTCAAGGCATGACAAAGGGCTTATAATAAAATTTATGAAGTTAGTCCATTGCTTGAAGAGCATGTAACTTGTGATAAGCATTGTGAATGCTCGACCATTCTTCAAAGTGAATGTGTCAAGATGTGATAACAATTATGGATAAGGATGTGCTTATGTATGGTTGATTAAATACCACAATTCATCTCTAAGGGAGGTTTGAGAGAAATAAAAAAAATATATATTATATTTTGGTGTAAAAGGTCATTGGCAATGTACTTTCAGTATGTTAAATATTGTGGTATGTCTTATCATGAAATATCAAAGGCTAAAAGTAAGAAATAAGTCTTGCTTATAAAGGTTTTGGCCATGACCACAATGACAATCACTCCCCCTAAAAGGAGATGTTCACCATACAGATGGGATTATGAAATGTGTGGTAGTACGTAATTAATTGGGAGCTCTGGAAAAGCTAATTTGTTACTACCCGGAGGAATGAAATTGTTCATAATATTGGTGTTATAGTAAGTCTCAAAAGAAACTTTTTAAGTTTCAAAGGCATTGGCCAAATATGAATTATAATGAGACTACACAAATTCTGAGAAGGTTTAATATCTTCATATTACTATGACTATAGCGGGTAAACAAAATATATGTGTAATGTTACCAGTTTTTCCTCCGAGTTTGTACTACATAAATACAAGCATGATGGAATAACATGCTACGGAAGTTGGCATGACCGGTTGGCTATCCGGTCAAATGTGATTCGAAAATAATTGAGAATTCGTGTGGTTATTTATTGAAGAAATAAAATATTCTTCAAGAATTCTCTCTTGTCTTGCTTGTTCTCATGATGAAAAATTGATTAATTTACCAGCTAAGTTTGGGATTGTATCCCATGATTTTGGAACGTATAAAAGGTGATATATATATATATATATAATGGGCCCAGTCACCTGCCATGTGGACCGGTTTACTATTATATGGTTTTAATAGATGCATCTATGTTATGGTCACATGTGCATTTGGTATCAACTTGCAATTTGGTTTTTGCAAGATTGTTTGCTCAAATTGTTATATTAAGAGCACCGTTTCAAACTATGAAATTATGTTGATAATGCTGGTTTATATCAAAGTTGGTTTAGCAGAAATTGTATGCCTCCAATTATAGCTAAACAATTGGTTATGAGAACAAAACTCCCAAAAAAAAAAAAAAAAAAAAAAAAAAAAAAAAAGAAATTTGGGATGAGATATGTTATTTAATATGTAGCAAAGACTTGTACGCATCAAACAAACAAGTTATAATAAGTTCCCCTATCATAATTGGTTCAGGGTCAGGAACCAAATAATTTTCATCTAAAAATTTGAATGTGTGGTATATGATTTAATTGCTCCACCACAAAACACATAGATGGGTCCCCAAATAAGGTTGGGAGGTAAATGTTAGATTACCTAACATTAGGGGGAGCTGGATGATAAGCGATTGGAAAATAAGAAATATGTTGTGAATTATCATCAGTATGATCCTCAGATAATTCAAGTCAAATGCTGGAAGCATTTGCTGACCCAACTATTTTATATTTCATCTGCAAAATGCTCCTAATGTCCCGGAAGGACAAGTCTACAGATGCATGAAGCACGGTAGACGAATCGGTTCCAAATATAATAATATTTGAAAAAAAAAAGAGGAGCAAATGATCATAATAAAGAGGCAATGTGCTCTTGAAGAGCTACGACATAACACTTCATAAACCTTATGAGAGGTTCAGGTACCTGAAAATGATGAAGTGATGAGATCTCGATAAGTTATGTCGAATTGCGAACCGATACAAAATGATATCTTGTCGACGATATCTTTGATACAATATGGCGCGCAATATTGTATAAAATTGTGAGGATTCGAGTTCTACGTTTCTTAAAGCATGCGACGTAGAAATAATTACCAAGTGATATGATGCATCTTGGTAAGTGATTGGACCTGCAGTCCAAACATCAGAAGATGTCACAATCTCTACTGATGGAAGTTGTCACAGCCTATATGGCTTACTTGACAAAATTTATATGAAAATTCCTGAAGGATTTAAAATGCCTGA
The DNA here is from genome assembly GCF_029784015.1 of Lycium ferocissimum. NCBI lineage: Eukaryota > Viridiplantae > Streptophyta > Magnoliopsida > Solanales > Solanaceae > Lycium > Lycium ferocissimum. The sequence goes on from NC_081350.1 coordinate 19,156,531, forward strand.
AGCAATTAACTCAAAGTCTCGGGAGATGTATTCAATCAGATTACAAAGATCATTGTATGGTCTAAAACAATCAGGGCGCATGTGGCACAATCGCTTCAGTGAGTACTTGGTAAATGAAGGTTATATAAATGATGTCATCTGTCCATGTGTTTTTATTAAGAAAATAAAATCAGAGTTCGTTATAATTGCTGTTTATGTTGATGACATAAACCTAATTGGAACTCCAGAAGAGCTCCAAAAGGCAATTGAATATTTAAAGAAAGAATTTGAGATGAAAGATCTGGGAAAAACAAAACTTTGTCTTGGTTTGCAGATTGAACATTTGACATATGGGATCTTTATCCATCAATCTGCTTATATAGAAAAGGTTTTAAAACGATTTTACATGGACAATGCGCATCCTTTAAGTACTCCAATGGTTGTTCGCTCACTTGAAGTGAGTAAAGATCCGTTCCGACCTCAAGAAGAAAATGAAAAGCTTCTTGGTCCTGAAGTACCATATCTTAGTGCAAATGATGCACTTATGTATCTTGCTAACGCTACAAGACCTGACATAGCATTCTCTCGTTAATTTGCTAGCAAGATATAGCTCTTCTCCTACACGAAGACATTGGAACGGAGTTAAGCATATATTGCGATATCTGAAGGGAACTAGTGATATGGGTCTGTTTTATACTAACAAAGGTAGTACAGATCTTGTTGGTTATGCAGATGCAGGTTATTTATCTGATCCACATAAAGCTCGATCTCAAATGTACTATCTCGTTTACATGCGGAGGTACTCGCTTATCATGGCGATCCACAAAGCAGTCCATTGTTGCTACTTCTCCGAATCATGCCGAGATAATAGCTATTCATGAAGCAAGTAGAGAATGTGTGTGGTCGAGATCGTTGATACATTTCATCGAGAAAGATGTGGCTTGAAGTGTGATACAAAAATACCCACGTATTATATGAAGATAATGCTGCATGCATAGCTCAATTAAAGGGAGGATTTATAAAAGAAGATAGAACGAAGCACATTTCACCAAAGTTATTTTTCACACATGATCTCCAGAAGAATGGTGATATTGATGTGCAACAAATCCGTTCAAGTGACAATCCTGCAGATTTGTTCACCAAATCTTTGCCAACTTCAACTCTTGAGAAGATGATATTCAAGATTGGAATGCGAAGACTCCGACATCTGAATCTTAGTCTTCGTCAGGGGGAGTGAAATACGCGTTGTACTCTTTTTTCCTTAATCAAGTTTTGTCCCATTGGGTTTTCTTGGTAAGGTTTTTAATGAGGCAGCTCTCAAAGCGTATTACTAGATATGTGTACTCTTTTTCCTTCACTAGGACTTTTTCCCACAGGGTTTTTTTTCTAGTAAGGTTTTAACGAGGCACATCATCTATTAAGACATGAACATCCAAGGGGGAATGACATCATCTATTAAGACATGAACATCCAAGGGGGAACATCATCATCTATGGACATCCAAGGGGGAGTGTTATGAAATATATTATGGATGTCCATATCACAAATATAATGCTTCCTCCACCATGTTAATGGATCTTCCATTTTCCTCCACCATCTTAATGGCTCATCCATTTTCCTCCACCATCTTAATGGTTCCTCCATTAATTCATATATTAAATGTATATGTATCACTATAAATAGAGGCATAAGTTTTCATATGAAATACACTTGTAATACATCTTGGAAGAACAATAAAATCTCTTCTCTTTGTCACTCTATTTCTATGGTTTTCATCCTTTAATATTGTGACTCTTTAGCTTCATTTTATAACACATTTGAAATTTTAAAGAATATTTGATGTCCAAACGGCCCAGTGCGCTTCCTCTGGTACTTTTTATTTGTTGTTTATGGTTTTGATAGACCCATTAACAAAATTATTTAATAACATTAATTATAAGGTTATTTGACTAAATTAATACTCTATATCTCTCCTCAAACTTTCTCTAGATTGGTTAGAATTTTTCTAAAAATTGTATACATCAGTTATTGCGATGAAGGTAAATTTGAAAGGGAAAAAGAACAATAGGCGTCTGATTCTTTTACCTAGAACTAGAAAGCTATGGAGTAGTGGAATTTACCCAATAAAACATTTACTTCTTTTAAACTAGCACATCCCAACTTTACAATGTAGTATTTCATTCACAAAATTAAATGGACTCACCTACTCCACTAAAACTTTGTCTATAAATTCAAGTCTCTGAGAACATTGCAGAAGCATACCAAATCCAATCCAATGTAAGCAACCATTTAATTTCTTCAATACAATGGCTTTCTCACAAATGCAAAAAATTTCAGCATTTTGTTTCGTATGCATGGTGGTAGTTTCATTTTCATCAGTACCCCACTCAGAAGCTGCAATCTCATGCAACACAGTGTACTCTAAGCTAGTGCCATGCCTCAGCTACCTCATGGGATACCGCTAACAGTCGCCAGCTGGCTGCTGTAATAGGATTAGAGAATATCACACAAACGCTAGCACCACCCCCCACCGACGGTATGTAACCCAAATCGTAGAACGATCTTAAAGATTTGATACTATTGTTGAAAACACCTCTTAGCAGATGTGGTGTCACTGTTCTTTACAAGATTAGCCCCCAACATTGACTTCTCTATTTCAGTAAATTCTATTTATATCACTCAACGTAAGATGTGCTCTCTAGTCTTGAAGAGCACTACTTTATGTTTATGATTGAATAATTTGGTTGAAGTGGCATGCATGTACTGGAGTTTTATGTATTTGGTGAATATATATAGTACCACTTCCTGATCGATATGCTCTCTTTATGTCACTCTATCTCATATTAATTTCTAGTCCTAAATTGATCGAATCTAATAATTGGTGAATTATTTGCTTCTTCAGCCTCAAGTACAAAAATATATGTTAAATAAATACATCAAGATTAAAGAGAAGATTTAAATGTTTAATAAAGTATCAATGATCGAACATGTGAGGATTAATTGATTACTGAAATGGAGCATAACACCTCGTTTAATTTGTTTGATGCTGACCTGTGAAGGTGATTGGCAAGTAGATTGAGGGAGAACACATAGTAATATTGTAATCAAGTCGACTTGCTCTGGAAAGAAAGAGCAAATAACATTTCCAAATTCCAAGGTACCACATAATGTATGTTATTAATCTTATTGAGGTTTAAGAACCTTACAATCAAGTAAACCAATGTTCTAGCCATTTGAATCTTACTATTCCGATCATTACATGTCACTCCTTAAAAAGTTCAACGCCCTCACTACAGTTTACTTTCCTTGAAGATGTTTTATCTTTTTATTCCCGACCACCTTTGCTAAATTACAGTACTTTGAATACTTAAACTGAAAACAATTCAACGAATTTCTCTCCTTTCTCATCCACCTTCCATTCGTTGAACTAGATAAATTGTACTCCATAAAATTCTGATTAAGCAAAATGAGAAAAGTTATATAGGCTAGGGCGCTCTTTAGGAAAAAACAATAAACTAATTGCAAAATAATTTACCACTATTGTTATTTATTATCTCAAGTACCCGTTTGTTTGGGGCTACATCAACTTAGATTCCTCTAAATTTGTAAATTTGCATTGTCACTCCCTTGAACAACCGCCGCTTTACAAATTCTAAGCTTTGTTTCTATCTAAGGTCCACTAAACTTCTTTACTTCTTGGGGCTTATCCCCTCAATATGGATGAACCACAAATTCACAAATCTCTTCCTTGCAATAGCTTTAGAATGTTTTTGCTGAATTCGGGTAACCAAATGAAGAAATGACATACAAGGGGGATTTGAGGATTTTTAACCTTGAGAGAGACCTCGCATTTTGCACTTTGGTTGAATACCAGCTATCCAGCATCCATAGACAACCTGAAATCTATCAAAATATCCAGAGAACAAACAGATGAAATCAACTCAATGACAACATCACTGGACAGAAAATATTGAAGCAAACAATGTTTTCAAACTAAGGAAGAGATTGCTTTCCGGATTCTAGATCTAAAAAGAACAAGAAAAATACAAAAGTTTTCTCACAAGGAGTGTCAAAATATTCTAGCTGGCCTAACAAAATTGCAGAAAAATCTAAGTGGCTTCTCAATCAACATATCACTGAACAGGTTGATTTTCTCCACTTTTCAAAGGGTGCCACCCTGTTTGAGCTAGCACAACAATATCACAGAAATTCTAAGATATCACAGAAATTCTAAGTAGCCTCTCAATCATCACCAAAGTCCAAACTGTTTTACATGAACAAGTTGGATCTGGTTGCCTTGTACGTCGTCTTGAGCTTTCTGGAAAGTGTCCTGACCTTCTTGAACACCAACCGGAACTTGATTTAGGAGTCATGGAGCTGTTTGGTGCTCTTCCTCTTGCAAAGCTTGGATAGAATTGTGGCTGTCTTGATAATCTGGATGTAGTGGTGACGGACCCTGTGATGAGAAGGCCATTTCAGTGAACATCTACTCCACAGCACCGTTCAAAGTAGTATCACGTTACTCTTTGTACATGTTGTGATAACCAGTTCTACTTTGGTAACGTAGCCATATACCATAATTCTTGATCTATGTTGGATTCTTCTCAAAGATCTATAACCACACACAATGTTTGAATCAATCACATAAAAGAACTGTATCCCACTTCTACGAGGAATACGATTAGTTACAAGTATATTTTGAAAAATGTTTATGCATGTAATTTTATTATAAATGGTTACTCGAGCAGCTTAGTATCCTTAGCATGATGATGTTGTACTATGAATGGTACCAGATATAGTTTCACCTTATGGGGGCATGTTATCCGGTGCCAGTCACCACCTACGGGATTTGGTTTGTGGCGTGAGATGGAACAACAACAACAATAGCAACTATGCTTTAATCTCAAATAAGTTGAGATCGTCTATACAAATCTTCATTGACCATGGTATCCCATTTAAATTATCTCATGCCAATATTATGCAAATACAAATAAACTGTATTAGGAGTTCTGTATATTTTCTAAGGTATAAATCTTTGGAAGGTTAAACTACTCCTAAAAAGCATAAGACATACAATAAGATCTAAAACATATTCTCAACTAATGTGTATCGCCTATATAGATATTTTTCTTCCATTTTTTCATATCTTTTGCTAAGTTTGCTTGGATCCATAGTAATTGTAGTCATTCCCCAAGAATAGTGTAAGTAATAAATACTTGAAAGATCATAATATAGAAAAAATTATTCGACTCCCTACAATAAAATCGTGTCATCCTTTCTAGAATGGAAGGAATAGTTTCTATTTAGTTAAATAAATTCTATTTTCAATAGACTAGAGATCAATCATAGAACAACCATAATTAGATAATCTAACCCTTTTCCTCTATACATCTTTCAGTTGAGATAGGGGAAAACCATTCTCAAGTAATACAAAGAGACTTGCCTCAAAAGGTCATAAACACAATGTCTTACATACACATCAATGTAGAGATCACCTAGACAAAACTCAGATACAAATCCTAACTAAACTTGCAATTAACTTCCGTGGTGTAACTACGAGTATAGATGATCAAAAGATAGAATAGTCACCTAATTGAAGCATATTAACATTTAGGTTTAGGTTCTTTTAATAAAACCAAAAGTTTCAATATAAAATCTATAACCGTGCCAAAAACAAAAAGAACCAATAAAATATAACATATGGCAATAATAACTCGGTTACCTATAAAAAACCAAAATGCATATAATCTCTCCGTCCCAATGTATGTGGCATGGTTTGACTTGGCACAAAATTTAAGAAAAAGAGAAAGACTTTTGAAATTTGTGGTCTAAAACAAACTTAGACATTTGTGTGACTATAAATCATTTCATTACAGGTAAGAAATTTTAAAGTTAAGTTGTTTCTAATTATAGAAATGTGACTTTTTTTTTTTGTACAGAATAAAATGAACAGGGTGCCACATAAATTGAGACCGGGAGAGTAAATACTTAGATAAATATGGCAATCATTCAGTAATCACAAACGCAGGACAGGAATGTAGCATAAATCCAAACAACGTACCTCGTTGATAGCTAGCATCTGACACACACACAGTGAGGAAGTACCTTGTTTTCACCAAAATCAATCAATACCATAATTTCTTTAAAAAAAAAAAAAAAAAAAAAAAAAACACAGAAAGTGAGGAGGTGAAGAAAGCTGAACTTGGACTTAGCACGGACCCCAAAGGGAGGTTCAATGCATCAACTGCCTTGGTTGGTTGCCCAAAGGCAGTTGATGCATTGAACCTCCCTTTGGTAGTACATCTTCGGCTGCTCATGTAAGGGTTGTCAACAGAATGAAGGGGGTGGAGGGAGGAAGCTTACTTTCTAGGTCACTATTTTACTAAGGCCCTCTCTCTCTCCCTCTCACAAACACAAACACAAACTGCTACTTCTCTTGCACAGGGGAGAGGGATACCTGGAGGAGAAAGCAAAGGAATAGGTAGGGGTTCATTTGCACTTTTGGCTCTAGGGGTTCATTTGCACTTTTGGCTGGTCTCTAATTTTGTTCCCTCAAATTAGATAATTTTTTTTCACGGGATACAAATTTATAATTTTCACATCATAATATACCCATAAGTTATGCCCTTAAATATTTATGTCCCGCTAAGCATAAATTCGAATTTGAAGGCAAAATTTTATGACCAACTTATTTGAAGAGCAAAAGTTAAAGGGGAATAACTCATATATATGCCACTCATCTAGTTTGCAACCAATGTAGTCCACTGTATCATCAGTGTATAGATAATGTATCTCTTCTGTATAGCTATATATAATGTATATTCTTTGTAGAATCATGTATAAAACACGAAACCAACTCAAATTACGGTGTATATATAGTGTATCTGTTCTGTATAACTATATATAAGTTGCTCAACTTCCTTTGTAACTTTACATATACATTCTTATACACTATTACATATATCCTTATACACTATTATACATTAAATATATGTTACATGTACACCTTTATACATTATTCATGTACTATATGATGTATAAGTAATATATATATTTTTTGTATAACCACGTATAAACACAGTTTGAAACCAATGGATGATAGGCAAACCTTGCATTTGGAGGCATCCAATTTAGATCTATCCCTTAATTGAGTACTTTTTCTAGATTTTAATTTTTTACAGTTGCATTTTAATGTTTGACAAAGGACGAGAGACGAGCATGCTTGAAAATTGGCATACAAATTGAAGATCTCTTAGTGCTCATATATTGTACATAGTCGAGTTTATGGGACCGGATATTAGCTAGATTTTGTTAACCAATCAAAAAAGAAGATAAATTCAGTTAGATTTTGCTTATAGTCGCATCTGAAAATGAGAAAGGTTATCGCCTTATTAAAAGATGAGATTGATTTTTATCAAATTCTTCTTCAAACAATGATGTAAGAAATAGAGAAAATTTCGTACTTTTGAGAACTTACTAAAATAAAATACTGAAAAGAATTACAAGTTCAAATCCACAAAGGAAGTATTAGTAACATCAATGCCAGCATCCCATTATGTTAGGTCCAAAGGGTAAAAATTTTAACGGGAGAAAAAAAAAAGTAGCACTGTCAATTACAACACTGCTTGTCATGGCCTGGGAAGCGTATTATTTTTGTCTTTTCCATCACTAAAAGTTGTTTTCATTATGTTAAGTTTAATATCTTTTCTATTGATTTTTAAACATTTCTTCGATGTGTAGTCTCAATGGACTTCTGGTCGTGCGCGGACTATGGAGGCCCATTTTCTTGGAGATGTGACGCAGCAACTCTTTAAGGGCATAGCCAGCCCATGAGATATGTACATCATTTGGAGGTGCATAGTTAACCGATTTTAGGAGCCCAATTTAAGCTGTAGCCAACTTCATTTTTTTTTTTGCAAGTTTAGTACTTGAAAGACATGCGGTCTGAAATTAGGCTTTGTAGTATTTCAACTTCAGTAATATATGTTTGAAGTAAGGCCTGGCAATCTCAAACTTCGGTCATTTTTATCTTAAGTTAGGTTGGTGGTGCTCCAAATGCTATATTGATATCATACCTGGTTAAATTCAGTATGGTTGAATTTTTCTCCTTTCGTTTTGCTTATTCAGTTCGGTAACATCGGTTTGTTTTTTGGATAGAGAACGGTAATTTTGTTGTCTTTTAGAGATAAAAAAGAATGTTGGACAAAACTTAAATAAATAAAAATAAAAAAATCTGGAACTTTTAGTTTTCTAGGGTGTGTGAGTTAGACGAAAGGTATGCGCAGTCATGTATGAGTTTTTGCACTAGACTACTATCAGTTCTTAAATAAATATAGAAATCTAAAAAATGGAATTAGACATAATTTAAACTTTTAATTTAATTCTTCATCATCATAATATTTCATCTGGATCTATCAAGCAATGACATGAGAATGTTAATTAGTATCTATTTTTGGTATCTCCATTTGATTTAATAAGTTAGTATCATCAGTTTCAACGTAAATACAGACGAGCCGAATTTTTTATGCCAATGCAAAATATAACATATGTTATAATATAAAATGTATATTATGTAAGTTAGTTTGTATTTCGATGTGATATTGACATCTCCATATCCTTTTAAATACCAAATATCATATCCGATATTTAATTTCGTAAAACTTAAATCAAATTCTGCAATGAATAGCAATTATCGAATATTAAAGACCAAATTATATACAGCCCAAACAGGAGGTGGATGTCTTTCTTAAAGTTTAAGTTTGTAGTTAAAACTTTATGTCAAGTTTTGAATTATCACATACTAATAAATAAAACTAGCAGTGTTGTCGACGACTAGTCATTATGAAAGACTTACTTTACTCGAAGTCTTGAAACTTTATCATTGACTTGACTTTCTAGTTTCTACCCCTATTTTCACGCATTAAGACCAAGGCCACTCTCCCGTCCACAAGTCTAATTCGCTCACTCTCGATAGGGAGCAATATGAGTGATTTACAGGGATGATTTAAGGTGCTGGTCTTGAATTTTTTTCTTCACTTGCCTCATGGACAAAATTTTAAGTTTACTAAATCTTGGCTTTTAGCCTTGAGTCTAATTTCCCCGAGCAATATCGAGATGGGATGATTTTCGTCCAACTTAACTATTTGCAATAGTATAATAAAATCATTATCTTAAATATATTTTTCTAAATACGGACTTGGCTACTCATTCCTTATTTTTCATAAAAGTCGCTTGCATAAATTCTGTCTTTTAAATTATTTTTCAATTTTTTTACAATAGCATGTCGACGTTATTAGAATTGTCCAGACAAATATCAAGTGGAGCAACACTTGAGCTTTCAAAATAAAAAAGTAAACTAGCTTTGGTTGCTAAGCAAGTGCTAAGCAAGCCGGGCACTACGCTAGGACGTGGATCGATCATGATCCATTCTCACTCTCGTGTGGAGAGGATATGCATGAGTTGTTTAAGGAAAAATAGGTCATTTTTTTCCTCTTCCCTTGCTTGGATTGGTGAGTTGTAAGGAGTCTTGGTCTCAAGTCAATTTGAAATTTCATTTCATTCTCGTAAAAGAAAATGCACACAGAGGAAAATAATTTTGTTGAACCCTTCAAAGTTCCTGGTCCCTTTTCGCTTACTTTCCATCTTTATTCTCTCCTTTCACTTTCATTCCCTTCTGATAAGTTATGCTATTTCATGTTTTGATGATTTGACAAACTGATCCGAGAACCAGATATGCTTTTAGAGGGACCAGATGGGATCAAGTTCTCTAGCCGTTGCAAGGTCAACTCTATAGCTATAAAGTTGCTACACTGTACCGACTGGCAATAGTGCAGCAACACAACTACAGTATGCTAGTGGCCCAAACAAGATGAAATGTCCCTTTCATATCATCTCACATGCATGCTCTCCCAGATAAACAACATGTTACAATTGAAACCCTATCACTTGCAAATCTGAAAATCACTCTCCTCTCAGGTGAAGCCGCTGCATCTCTAAGTGCTCTCAAGAACAAAGCTGCAATAAACAGAAGGAACAGTTCCCAATCACTGAAGAAGTCTTAAGTCCTTAGGTTTGTTGAGTCTTTGTTCATTTTGTATTCCTACAAGACTTTCAAGAAGTATAATAGTAGGACAGATTATCAACCATGCATTCTGAGTGTTTACACTTGGCTAGAGTTAGTCAAGATGTTATCTTTGCAATAGAGTTATTGTAAAGGTCTTGCAATAGAGTTATTGTAAGGGGGAGGGATTAAGAGTTTAATTCCTAGGTTGCAATAGGTTGCAATCTAAAGTTGCTCGTTTATAGTGAAGTCTGAGCAAATCCTACGGCAGTGGGTCGTGGTTTTTAATTCCTTGAGCAAGGAGTTTTTTACGTAAATATCTTGTGTTATTTACTTTTTGTCGTATTCAAGGGAACAGATAGAGAACCTAGTTCTTTATAGTGTTTGGTGGACTCTTATATTCTAACACCTTCCATTCGCTAGTTGCAATTGCTAAGCAAATATTTTATGGAAGCCACCAACTTTAGTTCTCATAGCATATTACTTATGTTGATTTCCACCAACAGTTGAAAATATGGTACTTGCCATAGTTTCCACAATTACGTTATTTGACAAATCAAAAGCAAGTTATGTGATATCCTATCGGAAAAAATCATTATTGCTATAACTTCTAATTATGAATAATCTTTTGAAACCTTGTAAGAAAATTGAGGATTGCCAATTATAGTTTTAAATTTTTTCTTTGGGAAATAGTTCAATTTAAGAACAACAATTCTCTACGAACTTATTTATGGAATAAGCATTTAAGTAATTGTTATGTTTGTAAGAAAATGTTTTTTAAGAAAAATTACATGTAATGTATTTTTCGGAAACGTTGTGATATACGTAGCAGGTATGTTGGGTATACCACAGTCCACATATATGTGGGGTGTTATTTAAAGTATCGATCTATTAAGCTTCTTTATTACAACTAATGTTTTCCTAGGGATGTCATGCTGAGTTGGTGACCCTTGACATATTAACCCAGTGGCAGAGCTAAAAGTAAGGAATGAGACTCTATTGAATCTTCTATGTCTGAAAATTAATTATGCTAATAATTAAGATTAAAGTAAGTCATATAATTTTTTTTTTTTTTTTTTTTTTTGCTAAAGACAGGGATCTTTAAATTAGGAGTCATTACAAGAATATAGACTGATATGGAAGATTCAGTGCCTATAAGGTAAATACACAAATAAAGGGGGTTTATTTAAGGAAAATTTACATGACATAGCTAACTCTAAGAGGTATTTATGGTTAATAACTACTATTTAATTTAATTACTTTTCGTAATTACAATGAATTTTCAATTTACATATCATAGCTATACCAAATACATACAGTTATGGGCTTGTATCAAGGTTCTCCGGCGAAATACAATACTTTTCTCCAATTGAACCCTAGTTAAAGCGTTTCTCCGATTTTTTGTTTATTGTTTTTGGAGAATCTACAATGTTTGTGACTGCCAAATATGACAAATCCATTCTGAACCGCCGGTAATGGAGTTGTTTCCAGTGCCGAGGCAATTGAAGTTGTTTCCAGTTACAAATTTGATTTTTTGTTCATTATCTCCAGCAGGCAATTGAGTTGCTATCAACTGCTGGTAATGGAATACCGACAGCGAAAAAGGTGGTGGAGGAAGGTCAAAGGTGTCGGTAACGAAGTTCCAAATCTGAAATAATCACAGACGCACAATGTAGCTGCCGATGATGAGTCACCTGCTCGTCACAGGATCTAGACGGAGATGCCGGAATCCATGGCTTCTTCTCCTTCTTGTATCTCAGATTTGAGTGTATTCGTCATTTTTTTGAGTGTAAATATAAGTTATATGTATTTGGTTGATTGTATTTTGGGGGCATACAAAATATATTTGACTGTATTTGTTATTTGAATGTCTATATATATATATATATATATATATATATATATACACATATGTGTGTATATAATTTTTTTGAGTTAATACAGTGTGTCTGAAATTTTGTTGAAATACATTCAACCTTGCGACGGCCGGCGGCGACCTTGCTAATCAGAGCTCAAATACATCCAAATACAACCAAAATAAAAGGATACATCAATATATAAATACACTGGAATACACAGCTCCTTCATATATTTAAATAAACTGGAATACAATCATTTTGAATACACATGTATATATATTCAAAGAAAATAAGGTTGCATGTATTCAAATACATTCAAATTCACGTGATATCAAATGAGGTTGGATACAACTGAATAGTGTATTCAAATACACTTACATACACGTGAATTCCCCCTAAACTAGCTACAAATGGTAATATACAAACTTGTAACTCTATCACGTAAGAAGCTTGTAAAGTATAGCTATTTATGTAAGTTACCCGTTATTTAACAAGAAAAAGAACATCCTCATCACCATCTAAACCGTATAAGGCCCAAGTGCTCCTATAGCTAGTTAGGCGGTGTGCCCTATTGGCGTCGCGATAAATGTTGTATTGGACGATGACTCATTGTCTCGAGTAGGAACCGGCAATCATTCAGCAAATGTGAAGAAGATTCACATTTTGAACGTATAGAGATTAGATTGGTTAATACCCGAGAATCTGAATCCAATATTAGTGCGTAAAAATTCTTAGTGAAAGTTATTCTAGTCCTTTGAGAAGGGCTAAAATTTCAGCGTGAGCCATCCATGAAGTACAGAATTTAACAATCTGTGACTAGCGTATCCTTCTTTTTAATTCCCATCAATATTTTTAATTCTTCCTTTATTATTTAATGAAACAAGGTCCACGAGTAGAATTAAGATTTTTGCAACAAAAAAAAAAAAAAAAAAAAAAAAAAAAAAAAAACGAAAAGAAAACATAGTATCTAAATAGCCATAGATTTTTCCCAAGCTAAAATAAACTATTCAAGTACTATTTTATATATCCTGAATACTTGAAGCCAAATTTGAAAACTCTATTTGTTTATCGGTGGTAATTGTCGCAATCTAAAAATAATTAAAGAAAAGAGAGAAAATGAAAAGAGCTGAGGAGGAGAAAACAATCTTTGCAATTAAAGACTACTTTCGAGTTTGTTAAATGATTGACATGTTGACCTCCAACCTGAGTTGGATTAGGTGAAAGCATAGTGCCACCATATAAAATATGCAGCACTAAGTAGTGGAAGGAAGCAAGTATTAACTACTTAAAAAACTGCATCAGTGCTATAATGCTTAGTCATATTCAAAATGTACTACTGCAAAAAACATGATGGAGAAAATGGTCAAGCGCATTATCGATTGTATACAAAAAAATTTACACTATTAGTAGGTGTTTGGACATAAACCGAGTTATATTTGAAAAAAATAGTATTTGAAAGTTAAAATTGTGTTTGGACATGCATTTTTTTTTTTTTTACAAGTTTAGTGAGTGAAAAAGATTCACTTTAAAAAACTAGTCAAACTCATCATCAAATTTGAATAACTCATCCTTATAAAGTAATGAATAATAAATAAACAATGTTTCATTCTCTTTTGAAAAAAAGGAAAAAATAACTCATGTCCATATTTTTGAAACGGTCAAGATAACTCATCACTATTCATAATATGATGATGTAAAAGAAAGTTCATAGTCAATGTACACAGAAGTTAAGCTCTACTAATATTAAATAAAGAATTAAAAGCTATACATACTAAAAATATAATTCTGGCATCCCGTATCCGATCAATCTTCACTCCTATATATACTCGCCCATCATCTTTCAACAATGGATACCAAGAATTTCATTAATTTCCTTTTGAGACCTAAAATTTTATTCAGTAGTAATCATGGCTATCTCGAGAAAGCTTGTTAAGCCCCTTTCTTTGCTGCTCCTTTACATAGTTATTGCTGCTCGCGCAGACGCGGCAATCACATGTAGCACGGTGCTCAACGGTCTAATTCCGTGCCTTAGCTTTGTAGTGAACGGCGGCAAGGTGCCGCCGACTTGCTGTAGAGGGATTAAATCCCTCTACGGTGTTGCTAAGACCACGAAGGATCGCCAGAGCGTTTGCTCGTGCTTGAAAATTGCTTCCTCGAGTGTTAGTGGTATCAACTTCAAGAATGCTGCTGCACTCCCTGGCAAATGTGGGGTCAAAAATATTCCTTTTAAGATTAGTCCTAAAGCTGATTGCTCGAAGGTGAAGTGAAGGACGTATGGTATTGAATGGGAATAAGAGTTGTGTTGTCTCTGATCTTTATAGGGACATTCATCTAAGTAAAGTTCGTACTATGTTTTTGTGGTTGTCTTTGATTTGGTCCTTAATAAATGTGTCACGGATATTGTAATTGTGCATCTGATTTCACACTGTTACACAATACCAAATATTTCAGTGTCGTGCACTCTCATCCAATAGATGATCGACAGATCAGTCAATTATGTTTTGCATTTAAGAAGAATAATTCTGTTACCATATTTGGAGCTATGACTTCAAACCTGGGACAAGAAAACATAATAATACACCCTTATCCTTTAGTAGTACGTAGCTCCCTCTGTTACTATTTTATGTGATGGAATTCAGAATATGAGGATCAAATTCTTTATTTATTTATTTTCATTTGAATTCGGATAACAAATTTTTAAGCATTTAAGACAAAACTCACATATTAAGAAATATATAAAAAATACTATCAATGACAAGTAGTCATTGATCAAATAAAGATCTCTACTCGTTAAGAAGTAATGGTTCCATGTAAATTAAAATATGAATACCAAATTACCAATTAAGGAGTAATAATCACGCAAAGTCCCACCATGCTTGTTGACCCCTTAAAAGTAAACTTCATTATAGCCAGGTTACTCTTCTCCCTTTGATTTCCCTTGAAGAAGAAAAAAAACCCTATGGAATGTTCAATGATGAACAACACACATTGGATGAAAAATTATTGAGCTAGAGCTGGTCCTACGTCTATGGACACGACCAAGTACCAATCCACTATAGACTGACATTGGAAAATTAACAATTGAGAGGATTTGACTAAGATTTAGTCTTAATTTATGTAGCACTGTTTCACTAAGCACAATAATTAATAAAAGAAAGAACGGCTTTTGAAATTTGTGGTTTTAAATAAATTTTAAATATTTATGTGGCTATAAATCATTTCATAAGGGTAAAAGAGAATTTTAAAGTTAAGTTGTTTCTAATTATATGAAGATGATATTCTTTTTTAAACAGACTAAGAGAGAAAATGTGTCACATAAATTGGGATGAAGAGAATGGCAGTTCAATTATGCAACTCCTATAACAAAAATAGGATAATTACACTAAACACCGTAGTAATATGATTAATTTTTGGATATACTTTTTGTATGAGTCAATTCCACTTTACCCCCATAACATTTAAGGGTTGGGAAACGATACCCCCTTCATATATTGAATGAGAACAATTACCCCCTTATCAAATATTTTTCGGTGAGAATTTTCATTGTTTGAGTAAAGATCTTTTTTTTCCTTTCTAAAATTAAAAATAAAATAAAATACATAACTCTTATTATTGTCTCATTCACCTATCCCGTTGAAAATAATGTACTTCTTTTAGGATATTAATAGATTTCAATCTACGTGGCATTCGTTTTATCTACATGCGCATTAAACTTTTGGGTTTTAATTGCACATCAACAGTCTACCTAATTTCCTCTTCTAACATTACCTTTGGGTATGAATTCTCTATGTGCACCTACCGCGACTTAGGTCTAAATGCTCTAACCCTTTTGAGGTCCTTCCCAACAACTAAAACACTTCAAGTCATCGCTAATATTTTCCTATTCCTGTAGTCATTTATCAACCAAATTTCATTGAACAAAAGTTCTTCAATTTTTGCAAAAACGAAAAAGCTTTATTTTAATGCGGTTTGGTTAAGAGAAAAAAGCACCCAAAAGTTTTTCCTATTTATGCAAACAAATGCATAACTCAAGTTTTTGGGTTTTTGAAAATTCTGGAAAACTGAATTTGAAGCTGTTGAAGAAAAAACCCAACAATTTTTTAAAATTTAATTCATACAATTTTTTTCCAAAAACTCTAAGACCTCAAACACCAATCATATCCAACCAATTAAAATTAGGGAAGAAAAATTATTGATAATATGAATGCCCCATAACTTGAAATTTATTAATATCGTAAAAGAAGTACATCATTTTCAACGGAGTAGGTGAATGGGACAATAACAAGAGTTATATATTTTTGTGTTTCAATTTTAGAAAGGAAAAACGAGATCTTTACTCAAAAACTGAAAATTCTCACCGGAAAATATTTGATAAGGGGGTTGACATTCCCATTCAATATGTATAGGGGATATCGTTTCCCAACCCTTAAATGTTAGGGGGTAAAGTGGGATTGACTATTTTTGCATTTCAAAATTAAACACTTACACTCCTACATTATAGAAATTCTACACTTGCACCGCTTTGAAGGTAATATCCGTTACTAAATATATTAATACAAACTAAAATCACAAAAAAAGTTTTTATGTTTTAATTTTTTATCAAATTTTAAAAGGAGGATAAATTATTTTTGTTGAAAATATTTATTCACGCCTTTGATCAAAAGAGAGAAAAAATATGTTTTTAAATATGTTTCTTTTGAAACTCTTAAATAAGAAATGAACACAAACAAAATGCAAAAGTAACAAGCTCTTCAATTGAGGAAGAAGGAAAGGCGGTTGTGAGTTTAAGCTAAAATTAATAGGTAACCGATCGAATGGGTTGAGTTTTTAATAGGGGAAATTTCAATAATGAACAATTTAGTATACAAAATTACATTTGCATAGCTATATTTAAAAACTACACCTCACATAGCCACTTTTTCACGATATACAACTTTATACATATGGAGTAGATAATGTATCAACCTTGTATTAAAGTGTATAATAATGTATAAGAGGTGTTTATATCCAAGAAAAATCAATTGTATACAACAATATACAACATTTTTTCAATTGTATTATCACTTCAGTTATATCCAAGGTACCCCCAGCCTGATGGAATCACATGTACAGGCTTTTGATGTGAGGGTACAAATTGAGCCATTTCGGATAATATTACAAACATGGGCTATTTCGAGTAATTATTTTTTCTAAATATTCATAGAGGGTTATTATCCCTTTTAATAAGTGGACGGGTGTAATTTTAATCCAGAATTATACTTGTGGCAAATATAACTTGCCACATTGCTCTTTTGAAGTCCAAAATTATCATGACCCATCCCGTCGTGATTGCACCCACACTACCACCACCCCCCCCCCCTCCCCCCGTGGGCAAACCATCCCCTTAATCAATTAATTATTCATTTAACCAATTATGACTTAAAGAGCAACCGAATAAATAATGATATGCCTAAGTCATTTCATTGATAGTAAATAAGTGCAGAATACTACATATTATAACCCCAAAATCCGAAAGTCATTGTACAAGGGCTCTAACCATAAATAATGTCTAAGAAATACAAAAGTGGTCTAAATATAACAATAATATCTGGAAATGGAATAGACATCAAATAAAGAGAGATCTTCATGAGGCATGACATGGATAGGAGCTCACCCTCGGATCTGGTCAGGAGGTAGCCTTAGGCTAGATGTGAGGTCGAGAAGACGACTCCTGAACTCAATCTACACTCAAAAAGGGTGCAACAAGGTAGTATCAGTACAAACACTATGTGTCGGTAGATATCATAGGCCGACCAAGATTAGTATCATGGATACATTCGTAAAACCAGCAAGATAGACACAACACAACAACAACCACCACCAATCAACAACGAATCACAGGAATAAGATGATGTCCAATGCAATGCAACCAATGATAAGTATCTCAACCGTACGCACATGTTAAAGGCCTTGTTCACATGATAGTGATGATCTGCGGGGAACCCATGGTGTCCATGTACCACTCGCTCATGAACTGACCTCGGATCACGAGCCCATAACTAGGCCACATCCTCATCCCCTATCAAATGTGTCTTGCTGAGTCTCAAGATATGGCTCAAGTCTAGAACCCAATATGAAGCACCACTCTAATGTAAGCATGATCCATCAATAATATCAATGCCAAGGAAGTACAAGTCACAATGCCATAAGTCATAATAAGACTCAGATAAATCAACTCAACAATAGCATAAAACATACAAGCTATCTCAATCAACACGAAGAGTATATATATCAACCCCTTCCTTCCAATAACACAATAATACACCTCATGGTTCAATACATAAAGTAACAGAGACAAGCCCACATAATCAGAAGTCATACCAACCTAGGTAATATCCAACCAAACGTCATGCCTAAGAGCCTAATCATGCTTTCCCTGGTCAATTCTACTATATAAATAATCTACTAATCAAAGTCTAACCCAAATAAGCCATAACCTGTCTCGAATGCAGAACTGGAACGAGAGCTACTCCACCTGAGCTTTCCTTTTACGTAAAGCCCCGGAACGCTCAAAGTCTAGCAATAGCAATGCTAAGTAAGCTATAGACCATCTAATTGCAAGAAGAATCGATTTGGGGAAGAATACCTAAAATACCCTGAACGAATCATATGAGTAAAATCGAAAATTAAGGGTGAAATTACCCTACCCTTAGCCCCAACAATCATAATCCTCAAATTCATGGGTTGCTAATCACTTTAGACCCTTCAGTTTCCTAAATTAGTCAAAACCCATAAATTTGGGTGAAACCCTAAGTCTCATAAATAAATTCTTGAACTATAGAACAATTCCTATACTTCTAGATAATAAAAACAGTAAGTTAATCAACAATATATAATTTATACTAAGGGTTTCATGATTAGAAGTATAAGTCATAACATCCAACACTGCAAGACCTTAAACCACCATGGAAACTCAAGGAAGGAAGGTAGATAAGCAAGATAAAGGTTTATAACTTACCCTCAAGGATGATTCTGTTACGCCTCTCGTTCTCATCGTATTAGAACCTATGGTTTCCTAGTCGGGTATGCCTTTGGAATAGAGACCCTTGTCTGAATTTTGGAGATAGAAAGTGTCTTACCCTATGTACAAAGATACCAGCAGGTATTCCTGGCAATTTACAGGATTAGAAGTTGAATGGATCGAATCGACGTGATCTGAACTGAACCGAAAAAGTCTACAGACACCAGTCATCGTCGACGGGGCTGTCGACATGTCGACGGGCCCTTCGTTAATGCAGCATCGATGGGCTTCTATAGCCCTGAATCTGCAAGCGCAGGTCGACGGAGCACATCGACGGGTCGTCGACCCGCTCGTCGAACCGCACCGCTGTAACTTTTTAACTTTCAAGTATAAATATATGATCCACGACTTTATTTCTCATTTTCCTCCATTCCAAATTAGATAAACCCTAGTATTTCTCTCCCAACATTTTCCATCATTATTAGTGGAGATTTGGTAAGAGCCGAGCCCCGTGAACTCGTATTTGTCAAGAAGAAGGTTGTTTCTAGGATTTCTTCAAGTTGGAAAGCTTAGGAAGTTGGAGTTGAAGTTGATCCTTAGAATCTTAGGCCCCTCAAGGTATGTAAATGATTTCTACCCTTGTATTTAAGCTAATTATCAAGGATTTTAGTGGTTTTAAGTGAAGATAGGGTATTTGTGGAAGTGGTAAGTTGATGAACGTTAAGATAGTGATTTGGGGCTATTTTAAGAGATGATTGGGAATATATTTGAGTATATTTTTTTATATATAAGTGTTGTTATTGTTGTTGTGGTTGATGTTGGATTGAACGGGAAGTCGAAGGGTTGTTAAGCTTATAAGGGAAATGTTGCCCATAATTTGTTAAGCTCTATTCGTATTTAAAATGATTAGTAAGCGAGGTAAATACTCTAATTAAGGCCTACATTATCTTGATTGTAGACTTACGAGCTCGAGGACTAGGAGTTGGACGATTGGATATAGTTCGAGGTATGTTAAGGCTATCCCTTCTTTCTTTTGGCATGATCCTATGATATGAACCAACAAGCAAGCAAACGAGCCTCCATATTACTCTACTCTTAGAAGCATTAGGAGTACTTCAGTCTTTGATGCCTCTATACCCCGATTATGATTGTTCCTTCTGTTCATGGGTCCAGTTTTATGTACACAGTTATTCATGCATTACATTCATTTACATATATTCATATGCATATTGACCCGTGACCAGAAGGCGTTATATACGCGTATATTATATGTATATGGGGTATGAGGGAGAAGCGGGAAGGAGTTATATACGCATTACCACCTGACCAGCTGGTGCACTGTGACGATGATATTAATGATATTGATGATGGGATATGCGATATGGATCGGGATGAACGTTCCTCAGCAATATATATATATATACATGAGCATGATTACCATTGAGAGTGTTGACACCCAATTTTGTCCCGCCTTCCCTAAATATTTATTTACATTTATAGTAATTTTGGCAATTTAAGAAATGATTTTTTTTTTTTTTTTTATTAGCTTTTATTAATACCGGCGTCTCATTATCTTGTTGTAGTCACTACTGTCATTAACTCTTATTACCGCTACTACTACTACTACTACTATTATTATTATTATTATTGTCTTTACCATTATGACATTTTACCGCTTATGCGCACGCCTTGCATTTATCTTCACGTAATTTAATAATAGTATTTACCCTCTTCTGGATTTTTAAACATATTATTGCCGGATATTACGGCGTATTTTATTTTCATCTAAATACTAAAAATACATATTTTTATATTAAGGGGTATTTTAGCATACTTAGTGGATAATTAATTAAACCGGCCTTTTATTCAAAACTAAAAATCCAATTTGTTTCTTTCATCGAAAATTATTGGTCCAAACACAAGCCCAATTCCCCCCAACCCATTTTCGGACAGTTCACATTTTAATACCCAATCCATATTTTAAATACCCAGCCCAAAAGAAATACAACCAGTCCATTACCCGTCCGACCCGACCTGGATTCGTTCAAAACAAAGGAAACCCTTAAAGGGTTTCCTTTCATTTCTTTTCTCTTCAGCCGCCCGCTCCACTCTCCCCACCACCGCCGCTCCCTTTCTTCTTCATCATCATCGTCATCTCCACTCGCCGCCTACACCCCGCTCCCACTTCCCTCTGTTCCCCACTTTCCACTGTTCTCCACTCATCTTTGTCCCCCCGCTCCTGCCCTCTTTCTTTTATTCAACACAAAACCTAAAAAAACCCTATAAATAGTTGTGGTTTGAATCGGTTAAAGGAGGAGAAGATTTTGGGAGTTCTTTTTTTTTATTCATGAAAAGGACCCCAAGAACAGCAAGTTTTCCAGCCGCAAAAACCCTCCCTGAAAAGCAGTTTCTTCAGCTTAAATCCCCTGAAAATAACAAGTTTTTCCAGTGGCCAAAATCCCCTAAGCAAGATTAGTGCATCAGCTTTATTTCCGAATATCGAGTCAAAATCCTAAGTCATTTTTTTGGTTTTCGTTTGTCTTGGTGTCGCCTTGAATCCGAGCATCGCAAGCTCGGATTTGGCAGTTTTCGAGGTAGTTCGAAGACTCGAAGCCTTACTTCGCTGCACCCGAAGAAGGTAACTCTCCTTTTTTTTATTTCTGTTTTCGTGATCGATGTGTTGGCTTTAAAACAGACGGATTAGTTAGATTAGTTTAGCTAAATGGATAAATCTGTTTATACGTTGATATTAATCCAGATTTAATCAGTTTGTGTGATGGTTTAGTTGTTTGAGTTAATTCGGTTTGTGCAATTACGTATGTTGGAGTAATGTGTAGTATAAAAGAGCATGTTGTTTCTACCATGGTCTGAGCATACTATCCGTTAGCAATTTGCCTATTCACAATATGATTATATTATGCTAGCTAGGATATCTGTTTTGATTAAATTGTTAAAATACTTATATAGCATGTTTGATAGCTTACCAGATCTCTATAGGATGTCGTAAAGGGCTGTTGGGTATTTGGGTAGCATAAACTCATTTCAAGCATATATAAGCCAGTATGTTATCCAATAGAGATTGTATTTCAAAGTGGTGTTTGGCAGCCTTGATGATACACATATATTTATTTCAAATTTGTTAAGTATAATCCAATAACTAATCCTTACACATAATCGCTTGGTATGGCTGTTAGTATGCCTTAGTTTCATGTTTTTACTATGCATTTGTTGGTATTAGATGTATAAATTCGATTGGAACTATAAAGACTGTTTTGGATTGAAATCCTTTAAGAGTGGTTAACCAAGATTGTGACCCCCCATGACATGATCTGTGTGACTGTGTGCTGGCCTAGGCTGCTCTGCCACATTAAGTGTAGTAAGGATAAGAGACAATAATAATTTGGAACTTGAGACCTGTTCCAGTTTGAGGGGATGTTATTGTTCTCAACAGATTATGAGTTTAAAAGCTTAAGTGTTTGCTTGGTCTTAGTAAGCATAAAAAGCGAAAGCTATGGGTGTTTACCTATTAAAATGGAACTTGGAAAGTCTAAATGCAAGGCTAGTGAATGCAGTTGTGCAAGTTTGCCTGTCTTCTAGTGTTTGTGTCGCCTCTTATTTCGTGTTAGATTAATCCAGTTAGGTATTTAATAATTATGCTTGGCTTAACAGACTAGTATTGTTCAAGTCGCATTGTCTATGTTTAGCTTGTTAATTTCAGTCTACCATGCTGGAATGTCTAACTAGGATTATCTTGCTTTTAAGTTTCGATATGATGAGTCATAGTGTAAGTTTAGGCTGTCCCTTCTAACTCCCATGGTTGGAAGGTTGATAGATGCCCTGTTTCCCTTTATGTGAGTTTTACACAATCAAGTTTTGAAGGCTGTGTCTTGTATGCACCCTTATTGGTTTGACCTTATTGTTTCTTGACAACTGATTCATACCCACCTATTAAGAAAAATAGTATGACTACTTGATAGAAAGATTAATTGATAGCAACATGGTAAATCAGATTAGTTTAAGAATGACAATATGGCATATGTTTAGCCTTCGTATAGAATAAATACTGTGGCTACTGTAGTTGATTAAATGTGGCTATCCGATATTGTTGAGTGTAGTTTAACATATACCTGTCCTGGTTTGACGTTTTCTCTTTCTGATAATACATTTTGTTGTGACAATTCAATACGTTAGTAAGCTCTAGGGTGGCATTCTACCTAGTCGTTAGCCTGCTTATGGTTCTTTTGAATGTTGACACTGTCCAAGGCCATATATTTGCTGAAGCATCACTTACAACCTATTTGCCATCAATCATGTGCTATTAAGACTCCTATGCATCTGTTGGCGCCTAAGTCTCCACCTGATTTGCTTGATTAAGTCTACAACAGTCCCTGTATATGCTTAGTCGCATGTTTTATGTTGCTTTCTACTAAATCTGAACCTATTCTTCATTCTTACATATAGTCGCTATAGTGTCACATGAACATGCCTGATGTATATTCTCCTTCCGACGTCCTATCTGAAACTAAAACTTGAGTACTTTTTAGTTGTTATTTGAAATCACCTTTCTTTACTTCTATGTGAAAAAATGCTATCTTCTATTTTGTTTGATTTTCAGTAGAATAAAGAAGTAGAACTGGTGATGTATCTTTCCCAGTCAAAGGATGCTGTTACTTACTATTGATAAGACATGCATGAGATTAGGATATACATAATCTGCTGATTTGTTTTGAGATTATATTTCATGCGTTTAACATTATTCGTTGATTGCATACTAATCCTTATCTTTGTTTTTTTTTATGCATGACCATCGCATACGAGTCCGAGAGACTCGGTTCTTCTCCTGCATTCGCTGTTGGGCTGAAAGCCCAAATTTTCTCGAGTCATTCTCCATCAGTCTATCCGTAACAGCATATAAAAATTATTATTGGGCCAAAGCCCATACAGCAGCAAAACAGACCGCAGCAGCTTTAAAATGGGCTTGAGCCCAAGCCTAATTGCAGCAGCTCTTTTAAAATGGGCTAAGCCCATTGAAATTATCCCTTCCTCTATTTAATTCTTTTATGCATTTAATTTGCCTTGTATGACTAACATTTTACTTTGTTCTCATTTTCTTAGCTTAGATAAATTCTAGTGAAATTTAGCGGGTTAGCTTTAGTAAAGGGTAGTTAGTTTAAGAAAGACTAAAATTAATTCCATAAGTTTTACTCTCTTCCTTTCATGTTAAAAATGTCTAATATTTAATTTTTAGAATAATTAATTTGCAAAATGGCATGACTTTATATTTTAAGTAAAAGGAATCATATCTTGTCCTTACTATCATATACATTTCAAAATGTCACTAACACACAAATATAAACTCAAGCATATTTTATGGATAATTTTTGAAGTTTTGAGTCAATCACGCATATTTTTAAAGTATAGTTAATAAAGGGATAAACAAAACTCATTAGCTATTTTGATATTTTGTTTATACTCCTAAATTGCAAAATCAATTAATACCTCATCATTGGAGTTCTTTCAAATATTTATTAAAATGTTTTGCATAAACTTGTATTTTCTTCTACTTATATGCAAATTATTATATTTTGCAAATCTTGTTTTAGCATTATTATACTTCCTTTGAAGCAATAGCAACATTTATAAGCTTTATTTTAAACAGCATTTAAAATCTTCTTTTATGCAAGTTACTATATTTTTACGAGCATTATCTTAAATAGCCTCATTAATCTCTCATTTAAAATCTAAGCAGCTTTTATAAGTCTTATTTTAGAATAGCATTTAAACTCATCTTTTATGCAAATTATTATTTTTCTGTAAATTTTATTTTGCACGATATTATCACATTTTTCTTTAAAATCTTAGCAATATTTTTAGCCGTGTTCTTAAAATTCAAACACTGCATTCGCATCTTTAGCCTTAATTAATTAACCTAAGTTTGGTCGGATAACCGTAAGTTAACGGATTCTAAAGGATGCCTAACCCCTTCCCTTTAGGATAATATAGAACCCTTACCTAGAATTACACTGGTTAAGCAGACTATTAACGGAGGTTTAGTTAGCTTCACCTTAGTTAATGTTTAGGTGCCCTAATTCACCTTAAAATCAATTAGGTGGCGACTCCTTAAAACTGCAATTTAGGAATCTCCAATATGTCGTACCCTAATTTAGCCCGGTTAAAATGGGGTGTGACAGCTTGGCGACTCCGCTGGGGATATTAGGTTCTAAACCACAACAAATTTAGGTTAATTAATATTTGGTTGGGTGCTTTGTTTGTTTGTTTTCTTTATTTTGCCTTACATGCCTTTAAATGCCATTATTATTATTGTTTATTGCCTTATTTGTCTTGCCATGTAATATATATGTTTTCCTTTATTAAATTGGCATTCCGTTCATATTTCTTCCACCCCTGGAAAATTTACACAATTCACACACTTAAAGCGGTTTCGCGGTTCGCGGCCGTGCACTACTAAATTACCCCTCTAGTTGGATCGATCTTGTGGATTTAGTCGATCGGCGGTGCAGTCGACAGCCACGGACTTTCCACTCCCAAGTTGTCCACTTGGGGGAACCTTGCGTCATAGGAAACCCGCTCCTAGTCAGCCTAAGATAGAGCTAAACCAAAACCCTCTTTAAGGGCATGCACGAACCTAGGAGGCTTAATACCCAAGGTGTATTAAGTCCATTAGTCAACCCTGTCCAAATGTCCGAATGGGTCCATGACCCCAAGCGACGATTTTCATGTTATATGCATTGGTTTGAAGGATAAATATGCCAGTTATGTGGACCATGTGCTATTTAGGTAGAACTAACCATTTGTGTACGCAGGTAGCCAAGAGTCAGTACAATACGAGTAGCAAGCACTTAGTTACGAGCAAAGCATGCAAGAATTAGATACACTTCTAGCTGAGCAGGGAGATATTTGCATCAAAGAAGACCTTAAGACAGGAGGGGTTCTAGCTATGTCATACCTTGTCCAGAATCGCCGAAAGATTGATCAAGCAATTCAAGCAACCAAGAGGCTCAAGAGCAATGAAGGGCCATCTTTATTTTAAATTAGTTCATTAAAGTCAAGTTTTGTTATAATGATTATTTAACAATGTATGTTTTGGGGTCCCCAATTAATGGCACGTTGGGATGATATATAATTACATGCTTTATCCTTCAAACCTTCGCTAGGCCTACCTCTGGCACAAAAGAGGTCCCGTGCATAATAGGTCGCGCTATGTTTGCTCTATCTCCCTTTACTATTTAATCCGTTGCCATGCAATATGTGTTTTGTTTTCTATGCAATATATGTTGTTTGCCATGCAATATGTGTTTCTTTCGTTGTTGTTGGCTCAATATTCGCATTATTTTCAGCAGCAATCATTCGCACTATACTAACACAATTTTCTTCATTTTTGAAGGTTTTCTTTTATTTTGATTATTTCCCCAAAGGTTGATTCGTGTTGACAGCAAGCTGGCAGACCACCCGTACTTTACAAGATCAAAGAAACGAGCATTCAGCAATATGAACGATTCAGGGGCGTCCGAACAGGATGGCTTGGGACTTGTCGCCCTTCCGAGAGACGAACCCGAAGCCTCGGGAGGAGGGAACGACGAACTCATCGCCCCAACTGGTGCAGCAAATAGCCAATATGCAAACTGAGATCGAGCGACTACGAAATCTTACCAATCTATCCATCACCCTTAATACCCCTCACCGCGAACAAAGAACAAACGTGACGCTTCCACCATCTTTTTCACCTGTGAACAAAGAATAGCATTTAAACTCATCTTTTATGCAAATTATTATTTTTCTGTAAATTTTATTTTGCACGATATTATCACATTTTTCTTTAAAATCTTAGCAATATTTTTAGCCGTGTTCTTAAAATTCAAACATCGCATTCGCATCTTTAGCCTTAATTAATTAACCTAAGTTTGGTCGGATAACCGTAAGTTAACGGATTCTAAAGGATGCCTAACCCCTTCCCTTTAGGATAATATAGAACCCTTACCTAGAATTACACTGGTTAAGCAGCGGACTATTAACGGAGGTTTAGTTAGCTTCACCTTAGTTAATGTTTAGGTGCCCTAATTCACCTTAAAATCAATTAGGTGGCGACTCCTTAAAACTGCAATTTAGGAATCTCCAATATGTCGTACCCTAATTTAGCCCGGTTAAAATGGGGTGTGACAGAGAGTATACATACTATGCGCCCACAGAGGCTTTGTCAGTTATACAGATTTATGTAGATGTATACAGATACTAGTTCATACAAATTCATGCAGACAGTCATTTCAGCTTATAAGTTTCGGATTTCATTTATGACTCCTACTTATATGTTGCTCCTATGCTTTACATACTCAGTAAATTATCCGTACTGACTCTCCGTTGCTCGAGGGCTACGTTCATGCCCGTAGGTACAGGTAGACAGGCAGGTGGTCCATCTCAGTAGGACTTTTATGCAGCAGTGATCAGTGCACTCCATTTGTTTCGGAGTTGCAGTCTATATTGGTATGCCATTTTTTGAGATGTCTATAGATGGGTATAATGGGGCCCTGTCCCGTCCTTTCTACAGCTTTTATTCCAATAGAGGTCTGTAGACAGTTATATGTATTGTTAGATGAAGTAGCCTTGTCGGTTTCTATTCTTTTATGTACAGTATATATAGCAGCCTAGCTGGCTTGCACTGTTCTTTCAAAGACGTTTATGTATATATATAGATTGTTCAGAGTTCATGATGTCGCCTATTTATGAAATCAGTTTAAGTCGTTTTATGGGCCCTTAACGTTCAGAAAGGTTCAGCTATGAGTATAGGGGTGTTTGGTCGCTAGAGGTCAGACACTCATCACGACTCATCAGGGTTGGATCGTGACAGAAGTGGTATCAGAGCAGTTCCATCCTAGGGTTATCTATAGACCGTGTCTAGTAGATTTTTATTTATGGGCGTGTTGTGCACCACACTTATAAACATGAGGCTACAGGACAATTAGGAAATTGTCATTCTTTATCCTTTTTAGATCGTGCGATAGAGCCATGTGCTACGAGTTCATTTTCTAATAAATTGTTCTAATTTCAGCAATGCCCAGCAAGAAAGCTACAGTTGTCCAGAAGGACAAGAGAGCGGCAGATGAGGTCACTAGCCGTACTCAGCAGGCTACGAGAGCCCAGGATAAGATTCAGAGTGAGGGGCCGTCTGAGACATTGCATACCCCGCCTCCAGCACCTGCCCCAGTTCCTTAGCCAAATGCACCGGGCCAGGATGTGTGGGATGTTGTACAGTTATTGACCAGATTAGTAGCCGCCCAGGCTCAATGGCAGGGAATGGTGTTGACTAGGCGAACGGGGCCGGGTAGTTCGAGGGTTAAGACCTTCCTCGGGTTAGGTCTCCCGAGTTTTCGCATCGAACCGAATATGGACCCCCAGGATTTTATTGATGGTATGCAGAGGACTTTGAGGGTTATGCATGCCGATGAGGTTGAGTCGATGGAGTTGGCTTCATATAGACTCCGGGATATTGCAGTACAGTGGTATCAGGCATGGGAGTTATCTAGGGGAGAGAACGCCCCTCCAGCTATGTGGCGAGAATTCTCGGATACTTTTATTCGCCATTATTTACCTCCAGAGATCCAACGGGCTCGAGCAGACAGGTTCCTACGTATTGAGCAGGGCAGTATGAGTGTTCAGGAGTATTGTGTACACTTCGATTCCTTAGCTAGATATGCCTCAGCCATAGTGGTTGAGATGGAGGATAGAGTTCATCGCTTTGTGGCTAGTCTAGGGCCACTTTGATAGATAAGTGTACGACTGCTGCATTACAACCAGGTATAGATATCTCTCATATGCAGGCGTATGCACAGAACTTGGAAGATCGTAAGCGCCAGCGGAAGGCAGAGCGTGAGAGTGACCAGGGCCGTGGTAAGAGGGCTGAATCTTTTGATATGATTGGTGAGTTTAGGGGAGGACAGAAACAGCAGCATTCCAGATATTCTTATCAGTCGGCAGGGAGTGCACCTCCGCGATTTTCAGGCCCTAGATTTGATCGGTCTTCTTATTTCGGAGCGGGCCAGAGTTCCAGAGCACCAGGCTCTCAGTACCGGCTAGAGTCGGGCCAGATGAGGCCACCCTTACCACGGTGTGCTCAGTGTGGTAAGCTACATGCTGGGCAGTGTCGATTTGGGTTGGATGTTTGCTACGCTTGTGGTCAGTCGGGCCACAAGATGAGAGAGTGTCCGGCCAGGGTTGATTCTGGCATTGTTCAGCCTATGGGATCCATAGCTAGTTCTTCTTCATCAGTACACCCTTCAAGGCAAGTTTCTCATACACGAGAAGGTCCTGGTAGGGGGAGGAGTGGAGCATCTAGCTCAAGTGGGCCTCAGCACTGTGTTTATGCATTGGCTGGTAGACAGGACACGTCTTCTGATAATGTTATAGGTATATGATCAGTTTTCTCGCATGATGTTTATGCACTGATTGATCCAGGTTCCACCTTATCATATGTTACACTATTTGTTGCTGGCAAGTTTGGGATAGAGCCTGAGTCAATTAGGCCATTTGAGGTGTCTACCCTAGTTGGGGATCCTGTTATAGCCAGGCAAGTATACTGGGGCTGTGTTGTTATAGTTTGTAATCGTCATACCCTAGCGGACCTAATTGAGTTAGATATGATTGATTTTGATGTTATTTTAGGGATGGATTAGCTGGGTTCTTGTTATGCTAGTGTTGATTGCAGAACAAAGATAGTTCGATTTCAGTTTCTCGATGAGCCAGTTCTTGAGTGGGAGGGTAATGCCATTTCGCCGAAGGGTAGGTTTATTTCTTACCTTTAGGCAGAGAAGATGATCAGAAAAGGGTATATTTTTCACCTACTTCGAGTTCAAAATATGCAAGCAGAGCTGCGGACTCTTCGATTTGTCCATGTGGTTAATGAGTTCTCAGAAGTGTTTCCAGATGAGCTTCCAGGCATTCCCCCAGAGAGAGAGATTTATTTCACTATTGATTTATTGCCAAATACTCGGCCGATATCTATTCCTCCATATAGGATGGCACCTGCGGAGTTGAAAGAATTGAAGGAGCAATTACGGGATTTACTCGAAAAGGAATTTATCAGGCCTAGTACATCGCCGTGGGGAGCACCGGTGTTATTTGTAAGAAAGAAGGATGGCTCTTTGCGGATGTGTATTGATTATAGGCAATTGAATAAAGTGACTGTAAAGAACAAGTATCCGCTCCCGAGGATCGATGATTTATTTGACCAATTGCAAGGCGCTAGATATTTCTCGAAGATAGACTTGAGATCAGGATACCACCAGGTTAGGGTGAAGGAAGAGGACATTCCGAGGACGGCATTCAGGACTAGATATGGCCACTATGAGTTCCATGTTATGTCGTTCGGGCTAACTAATGCCAGCCGTATTCATGAATTTGATAAATCATGTATTCAAACCCTTCCTAGATCGGTTCATGGTTGTATTCATAGATGATATTCTGGTCTATTCACCATCGGAGGCTGAACATGCAGAACATCTACGATTGGCTTGGAGTTCTTCGAAAGAGAGAGGCATATGCCAAGTTTTCTAAGTGTGAGTTCGCTAAAAACTCGTGGCTTTTCTGGGTCACATTATTTCAGAGGAAGGCATTAGAGAGGATGCCCAAAAGATCGAGGCTGTGAAGAATTGGCCAAAGCCCATGACCCCAATGGAGATACACAGTTTCTTGGGCCTGGCAGGGTATTATAGAAGGTTCGTAGAAGGATTTTCTTGTCTTTCAGCCCTATTGACTATGTTGACTCAGAAATCAGCTAAGTTCCAATGGACAGATGCTTGTGAGTAGAGTTTTCAGACGTTGAAGGATAATTTGACTTCAGCACCTGTTTTGACTCTTCCAGAAGGAGCAGATGTCTATATGGTATATTGTGATGCCTCAGGTATTGGATTGGGTTATGTGTTAATGCCTCAGGTAAGGTTGTCGCTTATGCTTCTAGACAGCTAAAGAAGCACGAGAAGAATTAACCAACCCATGATCTTGAGCTAGTGGCAGTGATTCACGCTTTGAAAATATGGAGGCACCACTTATACGGTGTACATGTTAATATCTATACTGATCATAAGAGTCTCCAGTACATCTTTAGGCAGAAGGACTTAAACATGCATTAGAGGTGATGGTTAGAGTGGTTGAAAGACTATGATGTGGATATTCTGTACCATCCCGGGAAAGCTAACGTAGTAGCCGATGCTCTCAGTCGTAAATCTATGGGTAGCTAGTCACACGTGCCGCCAGGGAGAAGATAAATGGTCCGTGAAGTTCATCGATTAGCTAGCCTCGAAGTTCAATCGATAGATTCAGGTGATTCAGGGGTTACTGTTCAAGGCACAGCAGTGTCATCCTTGGTAGTAGAAATAAAAGAACGTCAGTACGAAGACCCTGTCCTAGTTCATTACCGAGATATAACACCTCAGAAAGAAAAGACACCCTTTGTGATTACAGGTGATGGAGTACTCAGGTATCGAGGTAGATTATGTGTTCCTAATGTTGCAGGACTCCGTCAGCAGGTTATGGGAGAGGCATATCACTCTCGCTATTCTATTCATCCAGGCTCAACAAAGATATACCGTGATCTGAAGGAAGTTTATTGGTGGGATGGTATGAAAAGAGATATAGCAAAATTTGTTGCTCAGTGTCCAAATTGTCAATAGGTCAAGATAGAGCACCAGAAGCCTGGAGGTCTATTGCAGGCTATGGAGATTCCGTCATGGAAGTGGAAGGTTGTTAATATGGATTTCATTACAGGTTTGCCCCGTACTCCGCGGAAGTATGATTCCATATGGGTTGTAGTTGATAGGCTCACAAAGTCAACCCACTTTCTGCCTGTCAGAACTACTTATGCAGTCGAGGATTATGCGAAGCTTTATCTCAAGGATGATGGTGTTCCTACAGCCATTATTTCAGATAGGGGAGCACAGTTCACAGCTAAATTCTGGAAGTCTTTTCAGCATGGATTGGGGACTCGAGCGTGAGTCTCGATCGTAGTTCATCCGCGTATGGATATGAAGGTGGCGAGCGTACTATACAGACACTTGAAGATATGTTAAGTGCTTGTGTACTTGATTTTCAAGGAAGTTAGGATGATCATTTGTCTCTTATCGAGTTTGCATATAACAACAGTTACTATTCCAAAGATCCAGATGGTTCCTTATGAGGCCTTATATGGGCGGAGATATAGATCGCCTATAGGATGGTTTGATGTCAGGAAAAATTAGTTGGTAGGCGCAGACTTAAATCAGCAAGCAGTTGACAAGGTGAAAGTCATTCAGAAAAGGTTGCTAGCAGCTCAGAGTCGACAGAAATCCTAAGCGGATAATCGGCTGCGCAAGTTAGAGTTTGAAGTAGGCGATTGGGCTTTCCTAAAAGTTTCTCCTATAAAAGGAGTGATGAGGTTTAGTAAGAAGGGTAAGTTGAGCCCTTGATATATTGGGTCATATAAGATCATTCGTCCTATAGGTAAAGTGGCATATGAGCTAGAATTGCCTTCTGAGTTGGAGTCTATACATCCAGTGTTTCATGTGTCTATGCTTCGTAAATGCATCGGATATCCTTCAAGAGTTGTACCAGTAAATAATATCCAGGTGACCAAGCAGTTATCACACGAGGAGATTCCAGTAGCTATATTGGACAGACAGGTCCGTCGATTGCGAACCAAAGATGTAGCTTCTGTTAAAGTTTTGTGGAGGAATAAGAATGTTGAGAAAGTGACTTGGGAAGCGGAAGAAGCAATGAAGATGAAGTACCCGCATTTGTTCCCAACAGTACAGGAGGTTCAGTCTGAGGCAACTCCTTCAGGTATTATTTCATTTTCAGTTATCGTGATTGGTCGTGTGAGGACATAGTATTGTATGTTACAGTATGTGGCCGTGTGTGGCAGTATTTTAGGTTGCTGTGTGCAAGTTGGGTTGTATATTTACAGGGAAAACTCTACCAAATTTTTTATAACCCATGACTGTTTGAACATTCGAGGACGAATGTTCCTAAGGGGAGGGGGGGAGAATGTTACACCTCTCGTTCTCGTCGTATTAGAACCTATAATTTCCTAGTCGAGTATGCCTTTGGAATAGAGACCCGTGTCTGAGTTTTGGAGATACAAAGTGTCTTACCCCGTGTACAAAGGCACCAGCAGGTATTCCTGGCAATTTACAGGATTAGAAGTTGAACGGATCGAATCGATGTGATCTGAACTGAACCGGAGAAGTCTACAGACACCAGTCATCGTCAGCGGGGCCATCGACATATCGACGGGCCGTCGTTAATGTTGCGTCGATGGGCTTCTGCAGCCCTGAATCTGTAGGCGCAGGTCGACGGAGCACGTCGACGGACCATCGACACTTCGACGGGTCGTCGACCCGCTCGTCGAACCGCACCGCTGTAACTTTTTAACTTCCAAGTATAAATATATAATCCACGACTTTATTTCTCATTTTCCTCTATTCCAAATTAGAGAAACCCTAGTATTTCTCTCCCAACATTTTCCATCATTATTAGTGGAGATTTGAAGTTAATCCTTGGAATCTTAGGCCCCTCATGGTATGTAAATGATTTCTACCCTTGTATTTAAGCTAATTATCAAGGATTTTAATGGTTTTGAGTGAATAGAAGGTATTTGTGGAAGTGGTAAGTTGATGAAGGTTAAGATAGTGATTTGGGGCTATTTTACGAGATGATTGGGAATAGATTTGAGTATATTTTTATATATAAGTGTTGTTATTGTTGTTGTGGTTGATGTTGGATTGAACAGGAAGTTGAAGGGTTGTTAAACTTATAAGGGAAATGTTGCCCATAATTTGTTAAGCTCTATTCGTATTTAAAATGATTAGTAAACGAGGTAAATAGTCTAATTAAGGCCTACGTTATCTTGATTGTAGACCTAGGAGCTTGAGGATTAAGAGTTGGACGATTGGATATAGTTCGAGGTATATTAAGGTTATCCCTTCTTTCTTTTGGCATGATCCTATGATATGAACTAACAAGAAAGCAAGCGAGCATCCGTATTACTCTACTCTTAGAAGCATTAGGAGTACTTCAGTCTTTGATGCCTCTATACCCCGATTATGATTGTTCCTTCTGTTCATGGGTCCAGTTTTATGTACACAGTTATTCATGCATTACATTCATTTACATATAGAGAAAAGACATCATTTCCCCCTGGAACTTGGCAGCAAAACTCACTTTAGCAACTAAACTTAACTGGTAATTATTTACCCCCCTAAACAACTTAACTGATAATTATTTACCCCCCTTAGCGGCCCGGACCAACTTGAGTGTATTACACTCGCGCCACGTCATTGCCACATCATTGCCGTGTCATTGCCACGTCATTGTCACGTCAAAAATTACCAACTCTTCATTTTTTATTTTTCTTTTATTATTTTTTCTCTCTTTCTTCTACTTTCTCCTCATTCTCACCAACACCGCCGCCCCGCCACCAACACCGCCGCCGCCCCACCTTCTTCCGCCCCTCCACCCCCACCCCAGCTGCATTGTGATTTCTTCATTATTGAAGAACACCACCACCACCACGCCAACCCCCACCCCCAACCAAACAACCAAACCCACCTTCTTCCGCCCCTCCACCCCCACCCCACCGCATTGTGATTTCTTCATTATCAAGAAATTGCAATGTATATCATCTTCATTATTGAAGAAATATATCATCTTCATTATTGAAGAAATTGCAATGTATATCATCTAAGAGAAAATAGGGAGAGAGAAACGGACAGAGAGAAAAGAAATATATCATCTTCTTCATTTTTGTACTGACATATAACCACACCACCACCGCATAACCACCACCCCACTTGACATTCCATTGACTCGTACTTATCCCTCACCTTAGCATTTTATTCTTCTATCGTGGAGCAAAGGTACTGCCTATCGAGAGGATCCTCGATCTATTCAATTCCAAATCCACCGTTTGAATAACAATAACAATTGTCATTGTTATTGTTAACACAAATAACAATAGTAGCGCCCCCGTCCCGCCCTCTTCTTTCGGACATTGGGTGCATTCAATTGATAACAATAATATTTTGCCGGAAGACAAGAATTGTAATTTCGGAAAGAAGATTGTTCCTTGAATATGTAATAAGAAATTAAAGTAACTAGAGCTTAATAACAAAACCTTAACAACACTAGAGAGAGAAACCAACACAAAGAACAAAGCAAATGTCAATTTTATGCAAATGTCAACTTTATGCATTTGAATGATCGTTTCACGGTATACGAATTTGAGCCGGGTTTGTTAACTCAACAAATTTAATCTCTTTATTTGTGTCAAATCAAACCCATAAATTAAATCTATATACAAAGAAACAAAGAAGAAGAAAAATAGTGGGAACTGTTGAAGTAGAACGCAAAAGAGAAGGGAAAAGAATAAGAAAGAAAAGGAAAAAGTTAATTTAAAATAGAAAATAAAATATTAAGAAAATCTTAATATATCATCCAATTAAGATGACATCCGTACAGTTGGGACCACTTTTAGTGTTTATTTTTTCCTCCCACGCGCTTTTAAGAGATTGAGTACACTTTCTTGCCACGTCACCCGTTAAGGGGGGTAAATAATTATCAGTTAAGTTGTTTAGGGGGGTAAATAATTACCAGTTAAGTTTAGTTGCTAAAGTGAGTTTTGCTGCCAAGTTTCAGGGGGAAATGATGTCTTTTCTCTTACATATATTCATATGCATATTGACCTGTGACCAGAAGGCGTTATATACGCGTATATTATATGTATATGGGTATGAGGGAGAAGCCGGAAGGAGTTATATAAGCATTACCACCTGATCAGCTGGTGCACTGTGACAATGATATTGATGATATTGATGATGGCCGCCGAGAGGCCGACGGGATATGAGATATGGATCGGGCTGAACGTTCCTTAGCACTATGACCTATATATATATATATATGCACGAGCATGATTACCATTGAGAGTATGCATACTATGCGCCCACAGAGGCATTGTCAGTTATAAAGATTTATGTAGATGTATACATATACTAGTTCATACAGATTCATGCAGACAGTCATTTCAGCTTATGAGTTTTGGATTTCATTCATGACTCCTACTTATATGTTACTCCTATGCTTTACATACTCAGTACATTATCCGTACTGAGTCCCGTTGTCGGGGCCGCGTTCGTGCCCGCAGTATAGGTAGACAGCAGTAGTCCGGCCGCAGGACTTTTATCCAAGAAAGGATCGGTGCGCTCCATTTGATCCGGAGCTGCAGTCTATATTGGTATGCCATCTTTTGTGATGTATATAGATGGGTATAACGGGGCCCTGTCCCATCCTTTCTACATCTTTTATTCCAATAGAGGTCTGTAGATAGTTGTATGTATTAGTTAGATGATGTAGCCTTGTCGGCTTCCATTCTTTTGTGTATAGTATCTGTAGCAGCCTAGCTGGCTTGCAATGTTCTTTCAAAGACGTTTATGTATATATACAGATTGTTCAGAGTTCATGATGTCGCCTATTTATGAGATCAGTTTAAGTCGTTTTATGGGCCCTTAACGTTCAAAAAGGTTCATATATGAGTATAGGGGTGTTTGGTTGCTAGAGGTCAGACACTCATCACAACTCATCGGTTTGGATCCTGACAGATTCCACTAAGTCTCTTCAATATTCACCTCCCTAAGCTTTTAGAATTAGGTTTTAGAAGTGTTGGACTAATGGTTCGAACTTAGGAATATAAAAGGAGTTTCTTGTCCCGTCGATCCGCTGCAGCGGTCACCAGGGTTGCCATGGCGAACCCGCTGTAGTGGTCGGGACTTTCACTATAGCGGAATCAAGAAAGTCTATGCCACCACTATGGCGGTCAAAACATTGCCATGGTGGTACCGCTATGGTGGCACTAAGCCCGCCATAGCGGTCACACCAGAACCAATAAAAATCTAGTTTTTCACAAGTCTTTCCCAAAATCCCGACATAAATCTGAGGCCTCCTATACACAAACATATGCACACACATATAAAATCGCGCTACGAACTCACCCGTTGCCTCAAAATTTCCAACGGAGGCCTAATTTACCAAGTTAACCCCCAAACGGGTAAAACCAAGTTTCCAATCAAGTACCCAAAACGCAACTAAATGCCTCGAGAACCAAATTATGCACCCCACCAAGTCATAATCGACCATCTAGACCTCACAAAATCGACAGAAGTTCAAAAAAGGTCTGTTTACCCAAAAGTGAACTATTGGTCAAATACTTTCACTTAAGGATTCTAAATCCTTCAGTTTTCACTAGAACAACTTTATAGTCTTGGGAATTAGTCAACAGGGGTCAAATGGTTAAAAGACACATAACGACCTAACGAGTCGTATATCAGATATTAATTAAACAACCATTCATCCTCGAATGGACAAAGAAGGAAACAAGAGGGAAGGTACCTGACTGGGTGAAAAGCTAGGGATATTACTATGCATATCAGACTCGGTCTCTCAAGCAGCCTCCTCGACTAGCGATGCTTCCACGGGACCTTCACTGAAGCTATTTTCTTTGACCTCAACTTTCGAACCTCTCTATCTAAAATTACAATAGTCTCCTCTTCATAACACAAGTTCTCATCAAGCAAGACCGAATCCCAACGAATGATGTAAGAACTATCCAAATGATATTTCTTCAACATAGACACATGAAAGACAGGGTGAACACCCGACAAACCTGGAGGTAAAGCCAACTCATAGGATACCTCCCCTACACGGTCAAGAATCTCAAATGGACCAATCAACCTAGGACTGAGTTTGCCCTTCTTCCCAAACCTCATCACACCCTTCATAGGTGAGACCTTGAACAGAACTTGCTCCCCACCATGAACTCAAGATCTCAGACCTTTTGGTCCGTAGACTCCTTCTATCTACTCTGAGCCGTTAAAGCTTATCTTGAATCACCTTAACCTTATCCAATGACTCTCTCAAAAGATTGGTACCCTACGGCCTTACCTTAAAGGCATCAAACCAACCAATAGGAGATCGACATCTCCTCCGATAAAGAGCCTCAAACGGAGCCATATCAATGCTCGAATAGTAACTGTTGTTGTACGCAAACTCTGCCAAAGGCAAGAACTGGTCCCAATGACCACCAAAGTCGATCACACAAGCTCGGAGTATATCCTCAAGGACCTAAATCCTCCGCTCAGACTGACCATCTGTATGAGGGTTAAAAGCTTTATTGAGATCCTATCGAGTACCCAACTTGGCCTGTAAAGTCCTCCAAAAACGGCACGTAAACTAATGGCCTCTATTAGAGATGATGGAAATAGGGACCCCATGCAAACGAACAACCTCGTGGATATAGATCTGGGCCAGCTTCTCTGTGATGTAGGTAACCCCAACAGGGATGAAATGAGCAAACTTAGGCAATCGATCAACAATAACCCAAATTGAATAAAACTTGCCTAGGGTCTTCAGAAGGCCCACAACGAAATCCATGGCAATCCTCTCCCACTTCCACTCGGGAATGGGCATCCTCTGAAGAACACCACTAGGTCATTTTTGCTCATACTTGACTTGCTGACAATTCCCACACTTAGCAAGAAAATCGACAATATCTCTATTCATTCGACCCCACCAGTAGTGCTGTCTGAAATCATAATACATCTTGGTAGCACAAGGATGAATAGAATATCTAGAACTGTGGGACTCCTCAAAAATCATCCTAATCAAATCCTCAACACGAGGAACGGAAACACGTCCCTTGATCCTTAAGACTCCCTCACTATCAATCATGGCCTCCTTTTGTACAACCTTGCATCCTCAAACTGCTTCGCCTTAATCTGATCCAGAAGCGACGATCTTGCCTCAACACAAACCAACTCTCTACTCAAATTTGAATTGTCAAGCCTCACAAAACTGTTAGCCGGAGTCTGAACCTCTATGGCTAAAGGACGCTCCGAAGCAATAAATCGAGCCAAACTCCCTATACTCACTGACTTCCTACTTAAGGCATTCGCCACCGCATTTGCCTTGCTCGGATTCCACCTCTGCTACCTAGAATTGAGATCCTTCCGAGTAAACACATGCTGAAGGCTGCAATGGTCGGTAAATACCTCACAATGGACACCATAGAGATAGTGTCTCCAATCTTCAAAGAAAATACCACCTTGGCCAGCTCTAAATCATGAGTAGGGTGGTTCTTCTCATGAATCTTCAGCTGCTTGGAAGCATAAGTAATTCTTTTCCTGCATCAGCATGGCATCCAACCCAGAATGAGAAACATCACAATATACAATAAAATCCTCACCCTCCACGGGCAATGCTAGAATCGGAGTTGAAGTCAATATAGTCTTGAGCTTTTGAAAACACTCCTCACACTCGTCGGTCCACTGAAAAGGTGCTTCTTTCTGAGTTAAACGGGTCAAATGCGAAGCAATAAAAGCAAACACCTTCACAAACCGACGGTAGTGACTGGCCAAACCCATGAAGCTACAAATCTCTGTCACTGAAGTAGGCCTAGCCCAATCTCTCACGGCCTCAATCATCTTCGGATCAACCATAATCCAGTCCTTTGATACTACATGACCTAAGAAAGATACAAACTCAAGCCAAAACTCACACTTGGAGAACTTGGCATACAACTCTCTGTCTCTCAACAAACCAGGAACAATCCTCAAGTGTTTCTTGTGATCCTTCCTGCTCCTCGAGTAAACCAATATATCATTAATGAACACAATCACAAAGGAATCCAAGTATGGCTTAAAAATGCCATTCATCAAGTCCATGAAAACAGATGGGGCATTGGTAAGCCCAAATGACATGACAAGAAACTCATAGTACCCATACCGAGTCCGAAAGGCTTTCTTAGGAATATTTTCGGCTCAGATCTTCAACTGGTGATAACCCGACCTCAAATCAATCTTGGAAAACGTAGAAGCCCTTTGAAGCTAGTCAAATAGATCATCAATACGAGGAATGGGGTACTTTTTTCGAATGGTAACTTTGTTCAACTGGCGGTAATCAATGCACATCCGCATAGTCCTATTCTTCTTCTTCACAAAATACATAGGAGCGCCGCAAGGGGAGACTCTCAGTCTAATGAATCCCTTGCTAAGAAAGTCCTGAAGCTGTTCTTTCAACTCTCTCAACTCGACTGGCGTCATCCGATACGGCAAAACAGAAATAGGGCGAGTTCCCTGCTCCAAGTCAATACATAAATCAATATCACGGTCGGGTGGTATACCCGGCAAGTCCTTGGGAAGCGCCTCCGCGAACTTACATACCACGAGGACCTACTCAAGCGATGGAACATCGACGCTGGTGTCGCGAATATACGCCATATAAGCCAAACAATCTCTATCAACTAACTTTTTGGCGCGAACAAAGGAAATGATCTACTTTGGGGAGGGACTAGGAATACCTTTCCATTCAAGTCTAAACATACCTGGCATAGCTAAAGTGACTGTCTTGGCATGACAGTCCAGGATCCCATGGTGAGGAGACAACCAACTTATACCCCGAATAACATCAAAATCTACCATATCAAAAATCACCAGGTCTACCCTCGTACCATAACCCACAAAAGTGATCGTACAAGATTGGTAAACTCTATCTACCACTACCGAGTCTCCAACCAGAGTAGATACATGAATAAGAGCGTCAAGCAAATCACAAACTATATCAAGACCCCTAAAGAAGTATGTGGACACATAAGAGAATATATAACCCGGGTCGAACAACACAGTAGCCGATTAGTGACAGATTGAGATGTTACC
This sequence comes from Lycium ferocissimum, assembly GCF_029784015.1. Taxonomy (NCBI): domain Eukaryota; kingdom Viridiplantae; phylum Streptophyta; class Magnoliopsida; order Solanales; family Solanaceae; genus Lycium; species Lycium ferocissimum. Next base: position 19,197,172 of record NC_081350.1, read on the forward strand.
TGTAATGACTGTATCAGAACCCTCAGACACTGATCTGCTAGGAAAGGCATAGCAATGACCCCTCCATTACTAGCCTGTGAACCTCTACGATCACCCTGGCCTGACTGAGCCCAGCCCCTACCGGGCTGATGTCCACCTCTGCCTGAATGAGATCCGCCTCTGCTGGGGGGGTGCCATCTCTACCAGATGTGTGGCCACTATGCCCAGTCTGAGCACGATCCCTACTATAAGATCCTACTCTTTTAGCTGATGAAATTACAGCCCTGGGAGTTTGATATTGAGCACTCTGCCCACTCTGTCTGAGTCGGGGATGATTCCTATTGAAATGCCCCTGCTCACCATACTCGAAACATCCACGGTCTAACATAGGTCGCTGAACAGAAGCAGAATAACCACCATGGTCAGAAAATCTGGAATGTGAACCCCCTGGCTGGCTCAAAGAGTAATGACCATCCCCTGATGGCCCTCCAATAGAAACCTACATAGCCGACTAGATAGGACGACCTAAATAAACTTAGGAACTCTGTCCATGCTAACCCTGCCTTCTAAAGAACGTACCACTGAAACTGCGACCCTTACGGGCCTTCTTATTTGGATACTTGCCATAGCTCTCCTATCTCACACCCTCAAGTGTGGTGACATGATACACCACATATTGGAAAGAAGCTCCTGTAGCTACAAGCTGAAGAGCTAACAACTATTAAGCAGTATTCAACCCTTTCACAAACCTACGAACTCTCTCAGCCTCAGTAAGCAACAACTGTAAAGCATAACGGGACAATGAGTGAAAACGGGCCTCATAAGCACCAACTGAAGAACTCCTCTTCTCAATGTGACTAAACACGCCTCCTATCCCTTAAAGTACGCAGAACTTATTTCTCTAAAAAGACTGAATAAAACTGAGTCCAAGTCAACGGAGGCAACCCAGCTGGTCTACACTCCCTATAAACTCTCCACCATAACTTGGCATCACCCAAGAGCTGGAAGGTCACAAACTGTACACCATGGCTCTCAATCACCCCCAACTAGTGGAGCCTCTCATGACAATCAATAATAAACTCATAAGCATTCTCAAACTCTATGCCATAGAAGATGAGAGGCTTCATCTTGGTGAACCTCCAAAATAGATCATGCTCATCACCGGTCATCACCGGGCCTGCCATCTAGGGAAAATCTTTAGTCCTAGAGCCTCATCTAAACATTGAGCCATAGTTGCAGCGTGCTTTATTTCTGGAGCACAGAATCTATCAGGAATCTAGTCAACTAATCTCACACCCTGCCATCTAGAGTAGCCGGTAATAGACCTGCCTCAGTCAATCCATTCAACAGGTTCAACACACGAACCATAACATCTGATAACACTAAAGTAGCTATAATATTTGGCCGAGCTGGTGCCGCTGCAAACTCTTCCCCCTTATTCAGAACTACCGGAAGCACAGGGGAAACTTATTTAGTACGAACCTGACCAGCCACAGGAGCCCCGCCTTGGCTGGTGCTGCTCTTTGACCTCTACCGCGTCCAAGGCCTCTGACCTGGCCTTTACCTCCGAGCTGCGAACCCGGCGGCCAGCTCGGGTGCCTCATCAACTGCTACCCTAGCAAGAGTCCTCAGCATCTATGAGAGAACAAAATGAAAAGTCAGATACCAATTTGAATCATCCAGATACCAATTGGAATCAAGTAGCACGAAGGAAAGAAAAAGTTTGAGTTTTCCTAGTGTCCCATAGCCTCTCGAAGATAAGTACAGAAGTCTGCGTAACGATCCGCAAGACTCTACTAGACATATCCTTGCACATTGAGATCGACCAGCCTAGGGCTTTGATACTAACTTTTTCACGATCTAACCCGTCGTGATGACACCCACACTAATCCCCCTAGTGGGCGAACTATCCCCTTAACCAATTACTACTTAAAGAACAACCGAATCAATAATAATATGCCTAAGTCATGCCATAGATAGTATATAAGTGCGGAATACTACATATTACAGCCCCAAAATCCAAAATTCATCATACAAGGACTTTAAACATAAATAATCTCTAAGAAATACAAAACTGTCTAAATATAGCAATAATGTCTGGAAATGGAGTAGACATCAAATAAAAAGAGATCTTCAGGCGGCATGGTATGGATAAGAGCTCACCCTCGAATCTGGTCAGAGGTAGCCTCAGGCTAGATGCGAGGTCTAGAAGACGACTACAAAACGCAATATGCACTCAAAAAAGGTGTAGCAAGGTAGTATCAGTACAAACACTATGTACCAGTAGATATCATAGGCCGACTAAGATTAGTATCATGCACACATTTATAAAACCAACAAGATTGACAGATAGGCACAACAACAATGAATCACAGGAATAAGATAATGTCCAATACAATGCAACCAATGATAAGTATCTCAACCGTACACACATGCTAAAGGCCTTGTTCGCACGATAATCATGACTCCCGGGGGACCTATGGTGTCTATGTACCACTCGCTCCGGAACTGACCTCGGATCACGAGCCCATAACTAGGTCACATCCTAACTCTTTGTCATATATATATATGTCCGCACCCAAGCTGAGCCTCAAGATATGGTTCAAGTCTGGAACCCAATATGAAGCACCACTCCAATGTAAGCATGATCAATCAATAATGTCAATGCCAAGGAAGTACAAAGTCATAATGCCATAAGTGATAACAAGACTCAGATGAATCTACTCAACAACATCATGAAATATACAAGCTATCTCAATCAACACAATGAGTATATATTTCAACCCTTTCCTTCCAATAACACAACAAATATACCTCATGGTTCAATACATAAAGTAATAGCGACAAGTAAGCCGTAACCTACCTCGAATGCAGAACTGGAACGCGAGCTACTCCACCTGAGCTTTCCTTTTACATAAAGCCTCAGACCCTCAAATTCTAGCAATAATAATGCTAAGCAAGTAATAGACCATCTAATTAGAAGAAGAATCGATTTGGGGAGGAATACCCAAAATACCCCGAATGAATTGCATGGGTAAAACTGAAAATTAAGGGCGAAATTACCCTACCCTTAGTCCCAAAAATCGTAATCCTCAAATTCATGGGGTTCTAATCATTTTAGACCCTTCAATTTCTTAAATTAGTCAAAACCCCCAAATTTGGGTAAAACCTAAAGTCTCATAAATAGATTCAACTATTGAACAGTTTCATCCTAGAATGTGTTAATCTACACTTTTAGATAATAAAAATAATAAGTTAATCAAAAATAAATAATTTATACTAAGGGTTTCATGATTAGGAGTCTAAGTCTCAACACCCAACACTCTAGGACCTTAAACCACTATGGAAACTCAAGGAAGGAAGGTAGATAAGCAAGATAAAGGTTTAGAACTTACCCTCAAGGACTATTACACAAGTCTCATTAATATTCACCTCCCGAAGCTCTTAGAATTAGGTTTTAGAAGTGTCACAACCCAATTTAACTAAGTCATGTGGGTGCCTAGCTTTCCCATCTTCACAATTGATTGAAAATAGCGAAAGAAATCAGTCTTTCCTTCTCATTTTCCATCCTCAGTACCATAACAATACAATACCAATGTATCATGGAAATGTGTATGAATACGATGCAATATTATATCAATAACCAATTCCATCCCAAATAGTACCACACATGGCACACAAGTAATATCAATAATAAGGCTACACAATAAGCCACGATGGAATTACCATTCTCATCTCAATATCAAATCAATTCAAGTACTGCAACATCATAGTCATGATATATCACTAATCACCAATATCCAATGTCTCATCGTGGCAACGAACAAATAAGTAAATCGAACAAGATAAGTCAACAACGCAATGGGGTGGCTAGCCCCCAAATCATACAACAAGGCCCAACGTAAAACAATATCCAACACAACTTCATACCCAAAGGTTTACATGCATTCTCTGAAAATATCATCTAAACATACGCTTCGCTAATCGAAATCTCACCATAAGGTAAACTGTAACCTACCCGGAAAGCCGAACAACAAATCTCTAACAGTCAAACCTTAGTCTTTCCCTTCCTTTGTGCCTTGACATAATGAAAGTCTAGTCATATCCGGATTAGTCAATTAGAATATAAAAGAATCATTAGTCAAACCTTACTTCTATTCAAGACCCAAATCCCAACTTACGGAATGGGATTTATGAACTAGAAAGAGGAAATTAGGAATCTATAGGTATCAACATGAAATTAATGCTCTAGGTGATCATTTCCCATCAATTATAAGCTAGAAGAACTAACAAATCACTTAAATTCGGATTCTAGGCAAAACCCCCAAATTTGGGTATAAACCTAAATTTTAATTTCATAAATTAGTCACTAATTTGGAAGGAATCATGCAATAATAGTTTTAATCATCAATTTCATGCTTCATCAAGCTTAATCCACCAATAAATAAAGATTTTATAATTAACAACTTATTCAAGAAAGAAACTCAAAAACTGTCTCTTATTCTTCCAAGTTCTATGGATTTACTACCATGAATTCTTACTTAGAAAAGGTAAACGAAAAAGATTAAGATTAAGGAACTTACCCTCAAACTTAGATGATCAAAACCTCTTATAATCTTCTTCTAAACGAGCTCAATAACTTGGAAATTAGTACATGGAAGCAACTCTCCAATTCTAGGGGTTTTTCTAACTCAGAGCTACAGTGCCCTCATCGGAATCGCGGTCCGACATCACGCGATCACAAAGAATCGCCATACACCCCTCTCACCGATGCATGTCCTAACTATCGCGGGCCCCCCACTAGGTGATCGTGAGGCCTTACCTTTCTGGCTGGGGCGATCGCGTCCCCCTTCTTCGCGATCTCAAAGAAGGGCACCAGAACTGGACACCAGATTTTCTTATTTTTGGCAAGAACATCCGAAAATCCCAAGACTCATCCGGAATCATCTGTTCGCAAACTAGATATGCGATTATGCATAAAAATGCGCTACAAACACACTCGTGGCCTCAAAATTCCCATCGGAGGTCTCGTTGACCGAGTCAATCCCCGATACCTCAAAACTAACTTTTCAACCCAAGTCTCAAAATACACCTGAGTGCATTAGAATCGAACCGAATATACACCAGAGTTCTAAAAGATGATCCGGACCTCTCGGAATCGACAGATTTCTGAATAGGTCCGTTTGCCAAAAAGTCAACTTTGAGTCAACTCTTTTTTGCTTTATGCCCAAATTTCTCATCAAGTTCCTGCCCCTTTGCAAACTGCTTCTTTATGGCTTAGACGCTTTCGTTATTTTCATTTCCATATCGCTTTGAATTTCTTGGCCTTATCTGACCTCTTTTTATGCTTTCTATTGAGCCGAGGGTCTTTCGGAAACAGCCGTCCTACCTTGGTAGGAGTAAGGTCTGCGTACACTTTACCCTCCCCAGACCCCACATTGTGGGATTTCACTGGGTTGTTGATGTTGTTGTTGTTGTTGCCCAAATTTCTCATCACATAAATCATATCCAAATACCTCGGGAAGCATGTCAGCGATCCCATCGGGTCAAATGTGAGCTAAACAAGCTCGAGAAAGGGTCAAAAGCATCAAAAACCAATAACGACCAAACAGGTCATTATATCAGATACCAATTAAACTATCGCTCGTCCTCGAGCGACAAAGAAGAGAAAGGGGAAAAGATACCTGAGCCCGCAACAACTGGGGATATCTCTAACACATATCGGGCTCCTTCTAATAGAAAGGATTTTCATAGCACAGAACTGAATCCCAAAGAATGATATAGGAACTATCAGAATAGTACTTCTTCAACATAAAACCATAGAAGACCAAATGAACACCTGACTGGTCTGGTGGGAATCTAACTCGTAAAACACAGGATCAATACAACAAAGAGTCTCAAACTGGCCAATACACCTCGGGCTTACTTGCCCTCCTTCCTAAAAGGCATGACACCATACATGGGTGTAACCTTTAGAAGAACCTACTCGCTCACTTTACTAGTCACAACTCTCTAAACTTAACTTAAGCTCCAATTCTTACATCTCTGTATTCGAATTTCCCTCACAACTGATCCTCGCATAAATGAATTGCTTTTGTTCGTATTCTCTGATTTGATAAAATCGCAGATCTGAACGATATTAATAGGCCCCACAAACACTTTCCCAAACCAATGCAATCCTTTGAAACATAGTCACAATCATAACCATTCGGAACTGGAAAGATATTTGGATTTCCGCTAAACCTTCTTTCGCACTTGCTAAAGTCATTTTTTCGCACCGTGATCTATTAGAAACACATGAACACACACACCACAAACCTAAAACCATGACTTACTCTCGCTAGAAAGAATCCTTGATCTATCCGAGATCTTTACGCAATTTTATCAAAACTGATCTTACCGACAACCAACTTGGCTAGTTCCAAGTCTTCTTAAACCTTCAAATGACAATACAGGAACCATACCACTGAATATCTCATCAAGCAAAGTCCGTCGAAACCCAATTGATCACTATAAAGACCTCTCGCATAAGAATTCCTTCTCAAATATGGACTAAGCTCATTGTAAACCATTATTCTATCCAAGTAACTGTTCTAAAAAATTATCATCAAATCCACTAGATAATCCTGACAAAGCTCGTTCAATCTGTCATACCTCAAATCTAAGCCAAAACGCATCAAATCCTTAAATATCTTCTTGGAAATATAAACATAGACCTTCAAACTTAATTCGAACAATGTTGACTGATATGACCAAATTACACCTTTAATAGCAGGAGTAAGCAGTCATTGTTAAATATTGAATCCAACGAGGTAGGAGTCGAATCCCACAGAGAATACAATGAAGAAATATACTTGTTAAGTGTAATGCTTGACTCTTAATCTATATTTCAAGAGAAGGGGAGTATTGTTTGATTTTGGTCTTCGACCCTTACGTCTACGCTTTGTTAATAGGAGATTTAACTATTTGGAAGTCGAACTAAGGTTGCAGTTCCAATGGAAAGTAATGCACTTGGTATCACTTCAACTCATTCATATGCATAAATATATTAGACCAAGGGTCACTTAATTCTTGCCAAAAGTTTTCCAATCAAATTAACAAATTTTATTCTAAGATTTTCTAAGCCTTAGAATGTTTTATATGAAAACATCCATTTAGTCTCAACTAGCTTTCCTATTCTTAGCTCAAGCTATTAGATCAATATAACGACCCAAATTGTTGTTATTAACTCTTTTTCTAACCTCTACTTTCTTTTCCAAGAAAACTAATGGTATTTAGGCACAAGTAATGTTGTACACCATCACAAGACATTAAAGCTTGAAGAGTTAATAAAAAAACACCTTTGACATATAAATGAAGTATGAATATGAAACCCAATCACATAACTAACACATTTGGTCCCACTACCTTAGCTAATGGGTTTAGCCACTAATATTCATTAAAAGTAAAGTAATAGCATAGAGAGTATTCATAAAGCTTACAAAAGTATTAAATGGAGAAGATGACAAAACTAGGAAATCGCTTAAAAGCTTCAACCACCAATAATAAATAAGCTCCACAAAAAGACAACTTCAGAAAGTGCAGAATAATGAATTCAAAACCCTAAAATTCTATTAATAGACTTGTCAAAATGGGGACAATTTCTGGACAAAAATACCCCTGCGTGTCTGATGCTAATCGCATGTGGTATCGTATGTGCAACCTGTCAGTCGCAGGTTGCACCAAAAGTATCGCAGGTTATGCATATGCAAACAACTGTGGTGCAGCATATACTGCGTGAAAAGTGCGGCTCGCATGCACCACATGCATCTTACAAGTGGTGCTCACATGTGCTGCACCAACTATCTTCCATTCTTCAATATCTCTATCATCATTTGTTGCAGTACCTGTGACTCACATGCAATACCTGCGACTCGCAGGTGGTGTTTTGGTCTAATTTGGCTTGTATTGCTTCATTTTGCCTCATGTTGCTTCCAACACCTGTTATTCTACAAATCAAAACAAAAACACGAAAAGTGAAATCAAAAGTACTTGAGGATTCACAAAAGATTAAGCAATTAGCATCGAATGTGTCGTAATTTCACGGCACATCAACACTCCTAAACTTATACTTTTGCTTGCCCTAAAGCAATTAAAGCAACACTACAACACATGACACTTGCTCAAGTATTACAACTGTAGTAATGGCTACAATGATGATAGTGATCAGTTACAAGCATACATTCACAATATGATTACCCCTCCCTCTCGTTGCAAAACATAGTGCATTTCCTCAAAGGTTGAGCATTAACCAATCGCTTCACTTAGTGACACAATGTTATTCTAGCTTTTAAAGGAACAGCTTCGAATGATAAGCCAACAAGCAATTCTTTCATTAAGCTTTGTGATCCACATGCCATCACAAAAAAACCAAAGAATGTCTCAAAACACTCATATTCACAAATAACAAATGGGATAAAAGACGAATAAGAAGAGAACAACTCATACTCAAAAAGAAGATGTACAAGTACACAAATGCGATGCCATAAGCTTGCCCTTTAAGTATTTCTCTACTAATGTAAACACACTTTGTTCAAAATCAACTAGGACTTGCGGGTTATAATGAAGGTTCGAGGTTAAGGTAGGATGCATTTTGGATAAGAGTGACTTAACATCTCCCTAAGCATTATCGAACACGCTTCCTTCACCTAATTCGTCCCTTTTTCCATCATTTACTACCACCCATTAGTATCTCCTTTAGCCAACACCATTATTACCTCCCTAGATTCCCAACTTATTTCCTTAGTTACAACCATCATTTGCACACTCATGTTCACAACTACATACACGATCTATATGTATTTATACACAACTCTATATACATATATATACATGTACATCTATATACATTCACAACTCTTTTTTTTATGTGTGCCCTTTAACTTTCCATAACATAACACACCATTCTTTGCCAACCACCACCCCCAAACTTAGGCGTTTTTACCGATTTTAGCGCATTCAAATCACTTTGGGAGATAAGGTGTCAAAAGATAAGTCAATATAAGCAAAAGGGATAGTGCTGGTAATAAGGTTGTCATAAAATAAAAGAAAAATTTAAGGCTCAAATGGGGTTGACTAGTGTAGACATGTAATGGGTAGGCATTTCAAGGTTTTTAGTGACGATCCAAAGAAAGCCTAATATCCTTTTTCAAACAAGCGTAGTTTAGGATTTCGCCTTGAGACAATTTCCGGGCAAGTTCTACATCATAATTATACACAAGACTAAACGAATAACATCTCACAACACATGGCACATGGATTACTTGACTATTTTCTAAATACTTCTCAACCCATCATTCGTGGAAAAAAGATGATTGAAAAACAATTATGTCACTAAACGAGTCATGTTAGTTATATTACTTCCCTTTAAGTACTTATGCACATTAAAAAAAAAATTGGGTGGAGTATTATTAAAACAAGATGGAAACATTCATGCGATAAACTAATCCACCATCACTATCACATTGGAAAAGAAAACTTAAGAATACACAAAAACATGAGCTATCCCATCCCCGGTAACGACGCCAAAATTTAATACACCCAAATTACACCTTTAATAGTAGAAGTAAGCGGTCGTTGTCAAATATAGAACCCAACGAGGTAGGAGTCGAATCCTACAGAGGATACAATGAAGAAATATACTTGCTACGTGTAACGCTTAACTCTTAATCTATATTTCAAGGGAAGGGGAGTATAATAATGTTTGATTTTGGTCGTTGACCATTACGTCTACGCTTTGTTAATAGGAGATTTAACTATTTGGAAGTCGAACTAAAGTTGAGGTTCCAATGGAAAGTAATGCACTTGGGTATCACTTCAACTCATTCATATGCATAAATGTATTAGATCAAGGGTCACTTAATTCTTGCCAAAAGTTTTCCAACCAAATTAGCAAATTTCATTCTAGGTTTTTCCAAGCTTTAGAATGTTTTATATGAGAACACCCATTTAGTCTCAACTAGCTTTCCTATTCGTAGCTCAAGCTATTAGATCGATATAACGACCCAAATTGTTGCTATTAACTCCTTTCCTAACCTCTACTTTCTTTTCAAAGCAAAGTAATGGTATTTAGGCACAAGTAATGTTGTACACCATCAAAAGATATTAAAGCTTAAATAGTTAACAAAAAACACCTTTGACATATAAATGGAGTGTGAATATGAAACCCAATCACATGACTAACCCACGAACTTAGCTAATGGGCTTAGTCACTAATATTCATTAAAAGCAAAGTAATAGCATAAAGAGTATTCATAAAGCTTACAAAAGTATTAAATGGAGAAGATGATAAAACTAGGGAATCTCTTAAAAGCTTCAACCACCAATAATAAATAAGCTCCACAAAAAGACAACTTCAGAAAGTGTAGAACAATGAATCCAAAACCTTAGAATTCTATTTATAGACTTGCCAAAAGGGAACAATTTCTGGATAAAAATACCCCTACGTTTCTGATGCTAATAGCATCTAGTATCGCATATGCAACCTGCCAGTCGCAGGTTGTACCAAAAGTATCGCAGGTTGCGCATATGCAAGCAGTTGTGGTGCAGCATATGCTGCAGAAGTGCAGCATATGCTGCAGAATGTGCGGCTCGCATGCAGCACATGCGCCTCGCATGTGCTACACTAACTATCTTCCGTTCTCCAATATCTCTGTCAACATTTGCTGCAGTACCTGTGACTTCAATATCTCTGTCATCATGTGCTGCAGTACCTCTGACTAGCATGCAGTACCTACGACTCGCAGGTGGTGTTTTGGTCCAATTTGGCTTGTGTTGCTTCATTTTGCCTCATGTTGCTTCTAACACCTGTTAATCTACAAATCAACACAAAAACACGAAAAGTGACATCAAAAGTACTTGAGGATTTACAAAAGATTAAGCAATTGGCATCGAATTGCCGTAAATTCATAGCACATCATTGACCCTGAATAAATGCACGACTCTCGAATACCACTAACAGTCATTTGAACTGACTCCGTATTCCCAAAAGCAATCACAGTCCCATCGCACATCTGTGGCGGCCAATTCCAATCTTTTCCTCACACATAATGAATCATGTCTATTACCCTCGACTCCACAAGTTGAGTCCTATCAAAGTTATCAGCTTAGTACCGAAGAGCTATACCTTACGAATCCAATCTTCATGCTTCTCAACCTTTACCTGATACGCAAACCTGATACAACCCGAACTTTTCGACGCCAAAACTTGCAGTCTCTTAATATAACCCTTTAACTATCGAACCTCCCATTGTAGTACCTCGACAAGCCCGTAACATCTCTGAAAGCAACAACTCTCACAACCTCTTACGTCAACCTTGCACAACAATCTCTAAGTCCTTAGTATCCAAATACACTCATCTAAGACACCCAGGCAATATAACTCATAACATATGACACTTACCACGAATACGGTCCCATCTCGAGAACATAGCTCTAGCCCTCACATAATAGGGATTCCACAAATCTTTTCTCTTAAAGCACGCTAACCCATCCACTGTAGAATGTTATGAAACTTATCCAACAGTGTACCGCCAAGCCACTTCTTATAAACCTTAACATGTCGGTTCACTAAAATATGCTTATCACTAGTTGCCGATCACGAACCTTACGGAAGTTTCCTCATATCACTTAGTCCATTTCTGTAGACTTCCTTCCTTAAGCTCACGCAATAATCGCACCTCATCCGAATATGTAAGACAGCGACACCACAATCTAAATAGACTCAAGTAATCCCAAGATGTATCTCAATCTTGCCGACTCTTGATCAATTATACCTTTTATTAGCCCACGACACAACCGAACATACCAAATCATCCAAAAACTCTGAAGCCCACTCTACACTGTACCATCACAACCAAGCTCTCACATTACTGGCTCTCGTTTCAACAATTCCCCTTCTGCCCTTAACCTCGAAGACACCAATCAGCCTCATCAGTCACACCTTTTACTAAAAGTCATGATATAATGCCACCGCAATCCAAACATGACTCAAGTACCCATACAACCTCACCTCAAGTCTTATGAACCTTGATCCCCTAAACCAGACAGCAAGATGCCTCATTTTAATCCTTCAGTTCCCGTATTTCATTTATAATCACTTTTATCACTATCAACCAACAAATACTCAAATCCACTCCATCCTCTAAACTAGTTATCCATCTAAGCCAAACAAATCACAAAACAATATCAATATTTCTCCTCAAGTCTAAGTGAAACAACTAGTAACTCCTCAAGTCATTAACTCATCACATACGCCCATAATTAAAGTCATTTCTATCAGTTGATCACTAGCTCCTCAGAAGCCTACAACTCAATCAAATTTACCGATCAAACGATGTGCCCATAGCATTCACTTAATAACATAGTAGTCCTTTAACACCAACGATCCCATAACAAGAATGACCTGTAGCACCAGTCACAACCTTATCTTGACAACCATGTCAGATACCAATTTTTTCCTTCTCAATCTCACGAAGAGTACTCATGGCTAGGATATTCCATGAAATCTCACTTCGCTACATGCTTTCCACAAAAGTCTTCCTTCATGTCCTTATTGTCAACTTATTTTCTTTATTACACGTAATCATAATATGTTTGCCCAATTCGATGGTCATTACCAAATTTACATTTGTCCTCACATACCTACATCTAATACTCTACCGCTGCTGAATCATCGACCCGCTATTGGTTTACCACTGTCACCTACACCACCATAAAGCCTTAACGAAGCTAAAGTTTTTCCCAAACTGATCATATCATTGAGAAACCCACTATTGTTAAGCCATCAATGCACTTTGTCACTTTCGAGCAACCCAACGCTGAAACATGGACACCATGTAACCCTCTGAACTATCCTTCCCATTTCTCACGAACCCCTACAATAAATGAGTGTAATAGCAACTCCACACAATAACCGAGTATAATCACGACTCCACACAATCGAATCCTTAGGCCATAACTAAAGACTAAACTTAATCACGTGTCCGAATCAGAATAACACATCTCGTACCGTACCACAATATGTCATAGATCAACTATTTGTATAAGAATTTAAGGATAATTTTCCACCCTCCGTAGGTGATTAAGATAAGAAAGTCCAGATACCAATTTGAATGAAGCCGTACGTACGGCAGAATGAAAGAATTGGAAGTTTTCTAAATGTCTTATAGCCTGTCGCAGATAGGTATGGAGCTCATCGTACCGATCCACGAGACTCTACTAGACACGCTCTTGTATTATAGATCGGGTAACCTAGGGCTCTAATACCAACTTGTCACGACTCAATTTCACTAAGTCGTATGGGCACCTACCCTTCCCACCTCGGTAGACGAACCCTTAACCCATCATTCACAATTAATAGAAAATAGCAGAAGAAAGTAAAATAACGTAAGTCTCACAGATATAACATAAATAAGTGAAGAAGTAAATGAAATCCACCCTAGTATTTGGTCTGGTCATACAAGAGCATCTAAATCTAAATACTACAACTCTGAATAATAATAATAATAATATATAAGTAGTCTCAAATCATGTCTCAGAATGGAAAGCAAGACATAAGTAATAGAAAGCGTCTTCGGGCAGCGAACGTCCTCATGCTCACCCTGAAGAGACTTGAATCAGCAATCCTCGAGTATCAGCCACGAGGGGTAGAAGTAGATCCAACTTGGTACTCTGTATTCATAAAAGAATGCAGCAAGTACAGGGTAGCACAAACAACAAATACTGGTAGGTATCATGGGCCGACTAAGACCAGCTAACATATATAAAGACAACATAGCCAGATAAACACGTCAAACAACAAGGTACAAGTCGACGTAAATCCAAAACCATAATACCAGTCATCATCTATGTTATAGCATCTAAACCTAACTGTGCCAAGTATCAGTATAACCGTTCCAAACCAGTATATCACAATCATATCACAAGAAGTCATCACCTATTTTATAACATCTAAACCCAACTATGTCAAGCCTCAATATAACCATTCCGAACCAGTATATATATCACAACCATGTCATAAAAAATTAAGAGGTACAATGCAATGCAATAATGTATGAATAATGAATGCAATGCATATGCACCGTACACACGTACTCCGACCGATGGTACATCACATCTCGACAAAGACAATCCATGGAGGACTCACGAAGTCCATGTACCAGTCCCTCTGCACACAGCCCAAAGATGACTCTATTCCTGCCTATACGCCTCATATCAGTCATTCCACACACAGCCCAGAGATGACTCGATATACAATGTGTTTTAACGCATCAGTATTTCCTTCTCACTTTCCATCCTCATTAACATAATAATACAATACCAGTGTATCATGGAAATCAGTATGAGTACGATGTAATGTAATGTCAATAACTAATTCAATCCCAAACAGTACCACACATGGCACACAAGTAATATCAATAATAAGGCTACACAATAAGCCACATGAAATTACCATTCTCATCTCAATATCAAATCAAGTCAAGTACTACAATATCATATTCATGATATATCACTAATCACCAATATCCGATATCTCAACGTGGCAACGAGCCAATAAGTAAATAGAACGAGATAAGTCAACAACGCTATGGGGTGGCTAGCCCCTAAATCATACAACAAGGCCCAACTCAAAAAAATATCCAACCCAACTTCATACGCAAAGGTTTACATGCATTCTCCGAAAATATCATCTAAACATACGCTTCGCTAATCGAAGTCTCACCATAAGGTAAACTGTAACCTACCTGGAAAGCCGAACAACAAATCTCCAACAGTCAAACCTTAGTCTTTCCCTTCCTTTGTGCCTTGACATAATGAAAGTCTAGTCATATCCGGATTAGGAAATTAGAATAAAAAAGAATCATTAGTCAAACCTTACTTCTATTCAAGACCCAAATCCCAACCTACGAAATGGGGTTTATGAACTAGAAAGAGAAAATTAGGAATCTATAGGTATCAACATGAAATTAATGCTCTAGGTGATCAATTCCCATCAATTATAAGTTAGAAGAACTAACAAATCACTTAAATTCAGATTCTAGGCAAAACCCCCCAAATTTGGGTATAAACCTGAATTCTAATTTCATAAATTAGTCATTAATTAGGAAGGAATCATGCAATAATAGTTTTACTCATCAATTTCATGCTTAATCAAGCTTAATCCACCAACAAATAAAGATTTTATAATTAACAACTTATTCAAGAAAGAAACTCAAAAACCGTCTCTTATTCTTCCAAGTTCTATGGATTTACTACCATGAATTCTTACTTAGAAAAGATAAATGAAAAAGATTAAGATTAGGGAACTTACCCTCAAACTTACATGATCAAAACCTCTTATAATCTTCTCCCAAACGAGCTCAATAACTTGGAAATTGGTACATGGAAGCAACTCTCGTTTTCTAGGGGTTTTTCTAACTTAGAGCTACAGTGCCCTCGTCGGAATCGCGGTCCGACATCACGCGATCGCGAAGAATCGTGGTACACCTCTCTCACCGACACGCCTCCTCGTAATCGCAGGCCCCCACCATAAGATCGCCAAGCCCCACCTTCCTCGCTGGTGCGATCGCGCTATTGGATCAAATGGCAAAGACATTGTTAAGAAAAAAATGGCTTTTCCCGGATGAAATGAAAATTGGATTCATGTAACAGGAGAAAGATTTCTCATTCCTTATCCGGAAAGATATGTGGCCATGAAAGAGGGATTAAGTGGAACAAAATTGACTGGGTGGTAGAGTCGTGAAAACGCTTGTTTCTTCCATATTTTGGACCTTAGCTCCATGGAAGAATACGTTACTGCTGAAACACGGAAGAATTGAAATCTTAGATCAAAACACTATGTATGGATGGTATGAACTACCTAAACAAGAATTCTTGAACTACTGAACGCCAGATTTTTTAGTTTTTACAAGAACTCCCGAAATCTCGAGACTCACGAAAATCATGAGACTCATCTGAAATCCTCTGATTGCAAACCAGATATGCGAATATACATAAAAAAGAGCTACGAACACACTCGCGGCCTCAAAATTACCATCGGAGGATTTGTTGACTGAGTCAACCCCGGATACCTCAAAACTAACTTTCCAACCCAAGTCTAAAAATGCACCCAACTGCATTGGGAACCGAACCGAATATACACACGAGTTCTAAAAGAACATCCGGACCTCTTGGAACAGGCAGATTCCCAAAAAGGTCTGTTTACCAAAAAGTCAACTTTGAGTCAACTCTTTTTTTCGCTTTACGCCGAAATTTCTCACAAAATCACATAAATCATATCGAAACACCTTGAGAAGCGTGTCAACGGGGTTCCCTTAGGTCAAATGTGAGATAAAGCTTTGAAAGGGTCTAGAGCATCGAAAAATCAATAACGACCAAACGGGTCATTACAAGAAGTATGGGACTAATGGTTCGAACTTAGGAATATAAAAGGAGTTTTTGGTCTCGTCGATCCACTGTAACGGTCACCAGGGTCGTCTATGGTGATCCCGCCGTAGCGATCGAGCCTTCCGCTATAGCAAAAATCATTAAAGGCCACCCCTCACCCTGGCGGCCAGAATTACGCCATAGCGGCCCCACTATGGCGGTCCCAAAATTCTGACATAAATTCGAGGCCTCCCATACACAAACCATATATGCACACACACATAAAAATGTGCTACAAACTCACCCGTGATCTCACAATTCCCAACGGAGGTCTAATTTACCAAGTCAAATGCCAAATAGATAAAACTAAATTTCCAATCAAGTACCCAAAATGCAACCAAATGCCTCGGGAACTGAACCATCTATGACATTAAGCCATAATTGACCCTCCGGACCTCATGGGATAGATGGAAATTCAATAAAGGTTCATTTTCTCGAGCTTTATTAGCGCATATTTGACCCGAGGGGGCCGTTGACACACTTCCTGAGGTCTTTGGATATGATTTGGGTGACTTTATGGGAAATTTAGGCTTAAGGCAAAAAAGAGTTGACTTAAAGTTGACTTTTGGATAAATGGATCTTTTTCAAAAATTTATCGATTTCGAGAGGTTCGGATGGTCTTTTAAAACTCGTACGTATATTCCGTTCAGTTCCCAATGCACTTGGGTGCATTTTGGGAGTCGGGTTGGGAAGTTAATTTTGAGGTATCGGAGGTTGACCTATCAAAAGACCTCTGTTGGAAATTTTGAGGCCACGAGTGCATTCATAGCGTGTTTTTATGTATGTCTGCATATATGGCATGCGAGCAGATGGCCTTAGGTGGTAGTTAGGATTTCGGGTTGAAATAATGAAACTTGGGAGTTCTAGTGTCAGGTGCCCACTATGGCGGCAGCGGTACCGCTGCACCAGCGGTTTCCCTGTCGCTATAGCGACCATGTGAAATTTCTGGTAGACCGCAGAAGCGGTCACGGGACCACGAAAGTGGAACCGCTGAAGCACTGAAAGGGGCACGAAAGCAGGTGACGGGCAGTTAGATTCATTAAATGTGTGTTAGAAGTCCTAAGTGTTTCATTCAGTACCACTTCAACTTTAGAGCTTTTTGGGACCATTCAAGGCTATTATTCATAGAAGATCATTGTGGTAAGTTCCTTCATCTTCCTTTCAAGTCCATGTCACATTATTCACCTTAGGAATCTATTAAGCATGCTAGTTTCATTAATAGCTTGAGGATTGAAAGAGGGTTTTGTGTGTTCTTCATTCTAGGCTATTCAATCTTGAATTATTGATTGGGTTAGCTTCATTAAGCATGTAATTAATGATTAGAATATATTATTGCATGATTCCTTCCTAATTAGTGGCTAATTTATGAAATTGGAAGTTAGGGTTCATACCCAAATTTGGGAGTTTTGCCTAGAATCCGAATTTAGGTGATTGTTAGTTCTTCTAGCTTATAATTGATGAGAATTGATCACCTAGAACATTAATTTCATGTTGAGACCTATAGATTCCTAATTTCATCTTTTTAGTTCATAAACCCCATTCCATAGGTTGGGATTTGGGTCTTGAATAGAAGTAAGGATTAATGATGTTTCTTCTTGATTCTAATTTCGTAATTCAGCTATGATTAGAATTCCATTATCTCGAGGCTCAAAGGAAAGGAAAGACTAAGGTTTGACTAATGGAGACTTTGTTGTTCGGCTCTCCAGTTAGGTTACGATTTACCTTATGGTGAGACTTCGATTAGCGAAGCGTATGTTTAGATGATATTATTGGAGAATGCATGTAAACCTTTGGGTATGAAGTTGGGTTGGATATTGTCTTAGGTTGGGCCTTGTTGTGTGATTTGGGGGCTAGCCACCCGGTTGTGTTGTTGACTTATCTTGATCTATTTACTTATTGGCTCGTTGCCATATTGAGACATCGGATATTGCTGATTAGTGATATATCATGGCTATGATAGCCATGATATTGTGCTAGTTTATTGATTGATATTAAGATGAGAATTTTGATTCCATTGTGGCTTATTATGTAGCCTTTATCATTGATATTACTTGTGTGCCATGTGTGGTATTGTTTGGGATTGAATTAGTTGTTGATATTACATTGCATTGTATTCATAGTCATTTCCATGATACATTGATATGGCATTGTTATGGTACTGATGATGATAAGTGAAAGAGTGTAGCTTTCGAGATCTTTACCGGAGAGCAAAAAAGAGAGATGAGAGTCCGTGATCCGAGGTCAATTACTGAAGAAAAATGAGTGAACGTTGGCCGAGGTCTCTTGTCGGGAATGAATGAGTGCTCGATGCCAGAGTTCTCTTGCCGGGATCTAGAGAGTGCTCGTCGCCGAGGTTGTTATCGGGACGAGTGGTACATGGACTTCGTGGGTCCCCCATGGGTTGTGTTGCCGAGATGTGATGTTCCATTGTCGGAGTACATGTGTACGGTACTTATGCATTGCATTCATCATACACACATTATTGCATTGCATTGCCCCTCTTGGTTTCCTGTGATTTTGTTGTGATATGGTTATGATGTACTAGTTCGGATTGGTTGCACTGAGACTTGGCATAATTGGGTTTAGATGCTATAACATAGGTGATGACCTCTTGTGACATGATTGTGATGTACTGGTTCGAATTGGTTATACTAAGATTTGGCACGGTTAGGTTTAGATCCTATAACATAGGTAATGATTTGTACAGAGGATATGGATTCGTATGACTTGCACCTTGTTGTTTTACGCGTTTACCTTGCTTTGTTGTCTTTATATACATTAGCTAGTCTTAGTCGTCTTATGATACCTACTAGTACTTGTTGTTTGTACTGACCTGCATTTGTTGCATTCTTTTATGAATGCAGAGTATCAGGTTGGATCCACTTCTACCCCTCGTAGTTGATATTAGAGGATTGCTAATTCGAGTCTCTTCAGGGTAAGCATGAGGATGTTCGCTACCCGAATACTCTTCCTATTATTATGTCTTGCTTTTCATTCTGAGACATGGCATTCAGGCTATTTATGTATTATTATTCAGACTTGTAGTATTTAGTTTAGATGCTCTTGTATGACCAGACCAGATACTGGAGTGGATTTCTTTTACTTCCGCACTTATTTATATTACATTGTGAGACTTATGTTATTTTAATTTCTTCCGCTATTTTCTATTATTGTGAATATTGAGTTAAGGGTTCGCCTACCGAGATAAGAAAGGTAGGTGCCCGCACAACTTAGTGAAATTGGGTCGTGAAAGGGTTTTTGAGGAATTAGGGTTCTATATAAAAAAAAAAACCCAAATCACTTTGTTGGACACCTTTGAGCATACTGAAATTCAATATACTCAAAAAATCGAATTAATTAGGGTTTCTATTTTGAGACCTTTACATTTTCGATTTTAGTTAAAATATTAAGGTTTAATTGTTCTTTTTGTGTGTGGCTGAGCGATCGGAGTGGAGAAATCGAGCTTCCAAGTTCATTCTCGATCAAGGCTGCACTCCAAAAAGGTAAATTTACTTCCTTTTGCTTTATTTAGTCTTATGCTTTCATTTCTTATGTGGTTATGCATGTTAGTTTCTGGCTTTAAGTTTTTAGTTTTAGTTCTTATTCAGTTCTGTTGTTTTATTGGAAATTTAGTCTTTATTATGTCATGAAATTAGCTTGGTTTGGTTTAGTCTATGTTTAAATGCTGCTCTATTAGGATTAGTTCGTGCTCTTATCTGGTCCCTAATGACACGATCATGTTTAATGTATCAATGCATTAGTTAACTGGCACATGATTAGTTGGGATCAAATGTTCAGTAAATGAATAATAGGTTATTAAAGATTAGCATAAAGACTATTTTGTTAATTGTTTAGTAAATCTGCTATGATATCATGGATTAAAAGAAGGCCTTGTTTGAATTTAGAGTAAACCCTAAAGTTCTACTAGTGGTAACTGTATGTGGAATGTCTGAACTATGGTAAGATCATGTATGTTCGAGAACTAGTTTAAAATGGGATCTAAGCATCTCTGAACGTCGTTTAACATCATGTTAGAGGTTACTATGCATTATTTGGATTTAAATGTTTGGGATGGTTGTGTGTTAATATGATCAGCTTATTTCAAGCTTAGATGTGGAGGTTGTTAACTTGAGAATTTGATGTATATGTATGAACTAGGCTTAAATATGGTAAAATGAGCTAGTTCGCTACATTTGAACATGGCATCCTATCTCTATACTTGTTAACTATGTCTATTTGTTGATATGAATATGCTTGTTGAAGGCTGCTGCTTTTGTATGAACCAGTGTTGAGTCTAAAACAGTCCTTATGCTCTTAATAAACTTGGTCATCTGCTTCTTTGAATGTGTCACATGAGGATTATTACTTGCCTTTACTTGTTGTCTGAATATAAGTCAACCTGAGCTCTAGGTTTGTTAGTATGACTACCATGGGCTTTATCCAGAGTCTTTGAATCTGAGTTAATTGCATGACCATTAGTTATGCTCTTATGTTGCCTTCTAATTGAATCTGAACCTGTTCTTCGTCTCTGCATATAGCTGTTATCTTTAAAATGTCACATGAACATGCTAAGTGCATATTTTTCTAGAAGTCTTATTTAAACCTAAAACTTTGGTATTTGTTAATCTATTACTTGACATCATGTCTCTGTGCTTTTCTTAGGACCATATGAGAATAGACCACCAAACGTGTATGTCTATTATGTGCGAAAAGATTGAAAATCCTGTCTTATACTTGTATGTCTGTTATCAATTAACTCTGGTAACACTCATGCCTATGGTTGTTTGGTTTATAGAATACTACATCTCTCTCTTTCCTTTGTAACTTGTTGATACTCGGCTGGGCTAGATGTTTGTCTCACGAGAATAATTTAGATACTTTGTGTATATGGTCATGATAAGATCCACTTATGTGTCACTACATTCTATCAATATGTGAATCTTGAATATTGTGTATATCACTTGGATTCTGTCTTTTAAACTGCCTCTATGTCCTTTCTAAATGTGTCATGACCTGCTGAGTAACCAAAACTGGGCCTTTTGTAAAGTTTACATGATTGTTTTACTTGAATATAAGTTGTGTTTACAGAAAGTATACCAAGGTATACCCAACATATTCAAGCTCTATATACCTATGGTATATATGAACTTGTATATCTGGTATATATATGGTATATCACTTTGAAGAATTCAGAATTATAAGTTTTGTGTATCATGATGTTATAATGGCCTAACCCCCCCCCCCCCCCTTTGGTTGTCTAATATTTTGTGCCCTTTCTTTGCATAATACTTTCTTGAATTGCACTTGAACTGTTTCCTTTCTCGTTGGGCCTGAGTCCAATTCCCCTCTATACACTTATAACCTTGGGCCGAGCACCTACTTTTACATATGTTGATCACCTGAATGCATTGATATGTTTATTTATCTATTTAATCGGTCCATACTTAGCCTTACTCAATGGATGATTAAGTCCTAGATGCCCTCTAATCATATTTCCCCTTTTCCCTTTCTTTGTTTGCATGGGACTTCGTCTCGGGCCATTTGATTCCGCGCAAACTTCAGGCCCAGTTCATTTCTTTTATCAAGTCTGCAAAGAGAAATTGAAAGGGAAGCTAATAGTTGCATTGAAGGCCCACCTATGGGTGAAAATAGGCAACTGGTGAGCTTAGGTGGGCTCACCAGCCTAACTCTTCTCTGTTGTCATTTCATTTTTTGTATGTAATGTGTTTGTAAAGACATATGTAAATATTGAAACCCTTATGGATGCTTAGAACTTAGGTAAACGCTAGTATTATTGGGAATGTCGCCCCAAGCTATTTTCAAACTTAGCTTAATTTAACTTATGCATGAAATCAGTACCCAATCGACTTTTCTTAAGTTTAAAATTTGTTTAAATACGGTTAAGTCTAAATAACTTCTAAAATGGGGACTAAATTGTATTTTGGGCCATCCGCACACTTGCATAGTTCTGGAAATGAGTTGGGCTAGAAAAGAGATTAAGCTTTGGGCCTTAAGCTTGCAAAAGACTCCCATTAAAAAATTGAAAGAATAAAAAATGTATAATTTGGACTTCTTTAATGAAATGGACTGGACCAATAAGGCTTTTTTTTTTTTTTTTTTTTTTTTAAAGACAAGCAGTTTTGGAAAAGGAAACTCTTTTAGTATTAAGTCAAATTTTGACAATATTGAAGGCTTGGAATTTTCAAAATAAATTATAAAAAAAAAGACTTTATATGTTTGAACTTAGTCAATTTTCAGGAAAAAGAAACAAAGTATTGTTGGGCCAAAAGCCCAACTCAAAGGAGATAAATATACTTGAACACTTACACGGATTTTTGAACCAAAAATCCTGTTTACTAAGGGGACATTTTGCCAAAATTTGGAATTTATGATAAGAACGATATTTTGTGATAAATTAAACACCCTTAAGCAAATAATTACAATAATCACACATTGAAGCTTGTAAGTCAACCGTATTCTACGGATCCTTAATAATAGGGCGCTTAAAACCTTCCCTAGGGCATCACCAGAACCCTTACATCAAACTCTGGTCTAAAAAGGATTTTTCTTTTGTTTGATAAACCCTTTTAAACTCGGTTTTCCTAATTTACCTTTAATAAATTAGGTGGCGACTCTAAAAACACTAAAATTCATTTAGAGCACCAACAACCTCTTAGAAGCTTTTATGCACTGGCGTAAAAGTGAACCGTGACAATATCATAATTATCCTTTGGGTGATACTGCGACATACTATCATCATTTAAATGTCATTTTCAACTTCAATAGGCAATTAAATATTTTCAATCAAACATATACAACATCTTTGGATATACAATACACATTTGATTAAAGAATACTAATCCACCTCATTATGTTCACTACTCTGATTCACCTTTGGGTAAATCCTTAAGTTCTAGCAATAGCGAAAGTCAATTATCCATTTATTTTCAATAATAGGCATTTCATTAGTTTAATGGATAAATGACAATTTTTATGTATGCATTTTTTTTTCTTAAACATACTAGTTCGGCCACTTTGAGTCAACAAATTATATTAACATAAATGCACACATAAAATAACCTCATAAAATTTTATGCATGTGAACAACTTAAACATTCTAGTTTGGCCACTTTGATGACTAACAAACTATAAACATGCTACATGCACAAAATAAATATAAATATTATGTATGAGCTTATTTTAAACATACTAGTTTGGCCACTTTAGTGACTAACAAACTATGTTAACATAATCACACACATAAGCTAAACAGTTAATGGCTTTATCAATTTAATGGCCAAAACAGTTTATGACATGGCCTAAAGCAAAACAGTGACGAGTCTAGTGTTAAATCAATTAAAAGACTCATAGCAAGATTAACTTAACATCCTTTCATTATGGAGTTGAAACTTTAAGAAATAATATTTGTTCGGCATTCAGTGAGAAACTTAAGCAAATAGTATGCATTAATCTTTAAATTGAATGCCAGAACTTAATCTTTAAATGGTATTACTACAATACCTAATTATTCTAGTAGTGAGATTGTATAGTATTCACAGTATAGGCCCACAGATTTCATTCCCAGAACAAATATTATATTTCCTTAGGCTCTTTATTAGCTAATCACATGATAGGTTAGCCACCATAAATATTAAACAATTACTCCCTCCATCCCAAAAAGATTGTCTTTTTTTAATTTGGCACAAAGCTTAAGAAATAACTGAAAACTTTTGAAATGTGTGGTCTAAAACAAGCCTTAGATATTTGTGTGGCTGTAAATCACCTCATAAAGTTAAATTATTTCTAAATATAGAAAGGTGACAATCTTTTTGGGACAGACTAAAAACGAAAGGAGGACAATCTTTTTGGGATAGAAAGAGTAAGTTTTAGTGTTTGACACATACAGTTAATTGGAATATAACTACGGATTTCCAGTAAACACAAGTTCCCAAAAGAACTTCTGCGCTTATCTTTGTCATAATTAAAAACTTTTTTTTAATGATTCAAATTCGATCATAGGGCAATAAAACAACAGAAGCCGGAAACCTTTAACCAGATTATTACAAATTACAACGGAGACCATAAAAGCAATACAGTGATCCCGTTAACACAATAATACATACATCATCATGTATGTTTTCTTACATGAAGTCGGTTCAAATATCCAGGCTCTGATACCACGTGTTAGTTTAACTTTAATGCATACAGGATCTTGAACACAATAATCTTACGTGGAGAGAACACCGAAAACATACCTGATGGAAAAGATGTAGAGATATTTGTTGTGGTAACCCTAATGGATGGAGGGAGGACTAATTTATAGGGGTTGTGACTTAATACTGTACGTCTATCAAGTAACCGATCTAACGGACGAGATTTATTCTTTATTAAATATTAGTTATGGGCTTTATATTAATTGGGCCACACTTATTATTAATGAAAAATCTACATGGCATAACTAACACTAGTATATATTTATATTTAGTAGCTATAGTTTAAATAAATTACATCATATAACTAAGAGTAATATATTAAATACAATTAATAGATACACCTATATATTTAAAGTAGAATACTTTATTATTATTATTTATAAATTTTGGGGGTTGACTGCTTCTTCTCTCAGGGACTGACTGCCGCCGGAGCTCCGGCGAACTAGCTCCGACCACATACCAACAACAACACACCATCGCGGTGTCGTCTCTCTCTTTCCCGGTGGCAGAGTTGTAAGCCACCGTCTCTCTCTCATGCTGTCTTTCTCAATGGCAGCGGCGGCTTTCTCTTTCCCGTCGCCATCTCTCTCTCTTTTCCGCCGCAAACATGCCGGAAATTGTCAGATCTGGCCGGAAACGCCGCCATAAGGGTTGTTGTTGTTGTTATAAAATTTTCGGTAGATCTGGCCAGAAATTGTCGGCAGATTTGGCCGGAACTAGTGGTTGATATTGTTATATTCACGATACGGCGATTGTATTCATTTTTTGAGCTATTTTTGTTAATTTTTTAGATTGTATTTATATTTTTAGGGAGTATTTGTTAATTTCTGGCAGATCTGGCCGGAAATCGTCGGCATATGTAACTGGAACTAGTGGTTGGTGTTGTTGTATTCATGAATACGACGATTGTATTTACTTTTTTAAGCTTTTTTTGTTAATTTTTTAGATTTTGTTCATATTTTTGTATTTGTTAATTTTTGGTGTATCTATGTTTTTATGTATTCAGTTTTACTCGTTGTATTCATGAATACAGATAGTCATAATATAGTGGAAATTTTTTTTGTTGTATTCATGAATATAGCAAAAAAAAAAAAATGAATACAACCAAAAAAAAAATAGCTATGCCATGTAAATATTGAAAATATAGCTATTTCCAATTTTAAACCCCTAAACCTTACTCATTTATGTAAAATGCCCTTAATAAAAGTCTAACAGCTAACTGATCCATGGCCCTTGCTTTCTCTATATCTCGAGTGTTTCAATAATTAAAGTAGTATTAATCATCTCTGTTCGCTTTTTCTCTACTTGAGTCACCAAGTTTCATCTACTTTTTGTATTTTGGATTAATTGATGTAGCCTGAACACGTGGCCTGTTTTATTTAGGCTTAGGTCATTGGGCGCCCCTTAAAGTTGTCCACATATTCCACTTAAATACTTTAACTTGGGCTTATTCCGATTGAACACCTAAAAAATGTACCTATTGGACACTTTCGTACAATCAACTAAACGTATAAAATGTGTGTACTACACTTGTGGTGATGTGGCAAAAATGACGAATAAAATAATTTCATGTGGCATATGGGTCCAAAAAAGTTAGTAAAGAGAAGGAAAAAAAAAAAAGTGAGAAACCTTCAGTGTCCTATTCTTCTATTTTCCAGAAACGTAACTGTATGATAAGAATGAAATGTATGTAGAATTGGATTATTTGGGGGAACTATAGTTAGGATTTGTGAATAAAACAATGTTTAATAATGCTGTAACTTTCACAATTCTGAACTACAGTATTTACTATCTTCCGGTCGTCCTATTTTGTTTGACTAGGAGGGAGCCAAACTACCAGTCAAACAAAGGACATTCTACCCTGATTTTCAAACTTAATTTCCTTTACAGAACTTTTTTTTTTTTTTTTTTTGCATTTAAGTTATGGAGGTAGGTTCGTGAATGAGACGAGAGAAAAGGAGAAAACATTGGTAGGTAGCAGGAAGGGTAGGGAGAAGAGTGGGCTCAATTGGAAAATTGAACATTCTAGTGTGAAATCTATTACTTCAACTACCTTCGTACTTTAACATATTTAATGTGAACATGATTGATATTTATTTTTTACCAAAGAACATAATTGCTATTAGTTTGGTTCCATCTGGTTGTGGTGGGCGCGGGGGGGGGGGGGGGGGGGGGGGCAAGGGGGGCGGCAAGGCCAGTGTCAAGCGCTACCGGACAGCAAATCAGCCGTGCTGCTAAAATCCCTGGAATTTGTAAGGCCAATGTTCCTTTCAAGATTAATGCAAATGTTGATTGCTCTAAGATCAAATAAGAGACCTTTTTTTGTGATTGGATAATGTGAATTTATATTTCAGAGTTTCGTATGTTATCTTGCACCCAAGTTGCTCAGTGGGCAGTGAACAATGAGATTGAATATGTATGTGTTAGTGAGAGCGGGATCACTGATGTCCTATATATAATTTGTAGAATTAAATAAACTCGAATAATCTCACATTTTGTAAGCTTTGTTATTTTAGAAATTAGTCAAATTGGCATTTGAATAAATAATATCTTTTTTGTTACTTCGAGATGAAAAGAGTTGTTTGTAAACATATAGTAACAGAATGAAGTTTGAATCGCTGTTAATCTTTTTATTCTTCATTTTTAGTAATAGGTTTGTGTATATTGAGCTATCTGCTAGAATATGGAGTGGTAAATTAGCAAGCATATTTTCTTGGAAAACATATGAAAAAGCTACATAGGCCAGCTGGAGTAGATCCACCCATTCTTGCAACTTAGAAGAGGAGACTGGTTTAACTCCATCAGTTAAACAGAGTGCAATCAACTCTTCCTGATTTAGAACAGCAGTTACAAGCAAACATACAAACTAATAGCTTCATTCTACCGAAAAACCGAATTAGTTCGATCCGGTTTTTTCCCCCCTATTGTTATGTCTGTTGGAGTGTCCGAGTGCGTGCGTGTTTGTATACAACTACACATACAAACAACAGATCTCTTTCAGTGCTTACTCTGCAGTTTAAGGCGGTAGGGGGTACAGATATTAATATAATTGGACAGATTGGTGCTTTGATTGCCACATATTTCCATAATATGATTTGTTATAAGAACATTAAGGTATACTGACAGTCCACTTGTAAATTATTTTTTGATACAGCCTTTGATTATGACTAGCGCCCCAAGTTATTAGGTGTCTCCCAAGGAAAACTAAATTGTGTTCTCTACTAGATTTAGTTGATGATTAGGATAGATCTTTGATATGTATCATTAACCAATTTAGAAGGAAATCAGTTCAGACAATTCTATTAGCAAGGGGAAAGATAAATTGGTTCATAAATTGGTTCATTGTAGAGGCTTCTCAATTTAATGTTTGTTGAAGCGTTGTGGACATGAATCTCCATGGTTTGATCAACTGTCAACCATTTTGTGGTAAGACAAAGATAGAGTTACAGCATCAGAATATTATGTCCAAAAAGAATGAAGGAGGCTATAAAATCAGAATATCATGCCTCCCTTTTCCTTGTTTTTATAACCGTAGTATTCGGGCTAACTTGTGCGTATTTCAATTAATAATTTAGAAGGTATCTATTACTTCCCACTGCCGACAACTCTATCCCACCAAACTTGGGCATGAGAAGAAATCACCTAATTATTAGTACTTGAAAAGTTGAAATCGTCTTCTAATTCAAGAACCGTTAAAGTTGAAATCCTGGCTGTACTTCTGCCCTTGGTTGCCCTTTCATTCCCTTTTTTCAGGAGCCGATGCATCCTGCTGCCAGCAACATATCTCATTCTCGTTTGAGTATGAAGTTAATTATCCATCATTTGATTCATGTTTAGCTATAGCTTATGGTGGAAATTTTAAAAATAGTGAGAAAGAGCTTGACAATTTCTCCCCAGTCCCCCGTACTATTGTTATTACATGAAGGGCATGCTAGCAACTCTCTAAAGTCCAGTTTTTTCTTTCCTCTGTGGTGTGTGATGTAACATATCCTACTTGTTTAAGACTGGTTCCATGAAGTTTGTTCCCGCAAGTTTGCTAGTTTTGTAGTGCTTAAATAATATCTATACATTTGTTCTTATATTGTGAACGTAAAACCAAGTTTTTGATAGTATAGGACTGTCAAAAACTTGATTTGCACGAGATTGGTGACATTACTCAGTTTATTGTTCTCAAAAAAGAACACAGCTGCACTGACATCATTATATATTACAAGAGTCCGTAACCAAAATGACTCAATAAAAATCCAAGTGAACCAAAATACCAAAAAAAAAAAAAATTGGCACAAAAGTACCTTTAGCGCAGTAAAATACTGGGCTAAAACACTTAACCGTGACGGAGCCATTAAGTGCTTATACTGCGCTAAATCAAACTTTCTCTCACCTATAGCGCAGTAAAATACTGCGCTATAGGACTCCCTATTTTCCCAAAATAGCCTCTTATTACACTTTCACACTTTTTTACGTAGTTTAGCCGTATATTAATCATGCTTTGAGACTCCGGAACTTCAATATTTTATATAAAACCCTACTTATATTTGTACGATTAATAAGGTAGACTCAATATATCAAGGATACGCAAAAGTTTGGATTGTCGTTTTAGTGGTTGAAAAGTGCTCCAATTCCTTTTTTGTTTGAAGATTTGTAGTCATTAGCTTTACGTTATTTATGTTTTAGGGTTTCGTGTTATTTTTAAATTAATGCTTAACTCTATTTCGAATGTGTCACATTTTTTTTTTATTATCAATTTAGGATGTGACACTACAAACAATAATAAAGGCTAAGATAATATTTATAAATATAAATAGAGACGCCTTAAACATATAATATTTACTTAAACTGTACAAGATTATCGTATGTACTAGTGGGTCCCACATGTAGTATGCCGAAGACTATCCTTAGGCCTAAGGGTCATCCATCCCTACCGCCCTTGCCATTGTCTCCATCGCCCTTTTTCCTCTTAAGAACCAGGCGCTCCAAGTCATGATCACCTCCTTTTCCCCTCGCCCTTGTGCCCTTCACTAGAACGTGCTTCTTCTTGGGATCTAGTCCCGCTGGCACGCTCAGAACCTCAGGCTGAGCTGGGTATGGAAACGCGACCTCTTCCTCGTCGGGAGTGGCCACGCAGGCACCGAAGGATGAACCTGAAAAATATATAATAATTAGTACCATTTCTTATTTATTCAATTGAATACATTAACGTTTGTTGAATAATCAAACATGTGTATCGACAGACGCCTGAGTATGCTCTTGAGGTGGGTCTGTAGGCGTCTGAGATGGGGCTGGTGCAGAATATGATGTAGTCTCATGGACGAGATGTTGTTCGGAGTCCAAATAAAGGTTATAAAAATTAAATAAATATTTACCTTATATTGAATAAAATTGATTTTAAGTAAATATCTTACCTGTGCCTCGATAGTCTCATGAGAAGACACCACTGCCTCGGTAGGCTGATGTGAAGGCTCCTGAATGGGTCGCTCCTGTGGACCCACTGGCGCCGAATCCTAAAATATTAAAAAAACTAAATAATAAGTAACATACATATTTAAAATAAGTACTTTAAATAATCAAATATGTATTTTAAATATTCACCTTATATTGAATAAAACTAATTTTAATAAAAAGCTTACTTGTGGCTCGAATACATGGGAAGACACCGCCGGCTCGGCGGCAGCCCATGAGAAAACGCTTGAGTGGGTGGCTCTGACGGTGGACCCGGCGCCCTAATCCTAAAATATAAAATATTACTAAATAATGAGTAACATATATATTTAAAATAAGTAATTTAAATGAACAAATAAGTATTTTAAATACTAAGCGGGATCAAAAACTCATCGAAGTCATGAATCCTGGCTCCCTCTAAATTCCTCACAGGCCGCTCATCAGCTAATGAAGCGTGTAACGCCACCCAATCGACGTTATCACGCTCCTCCATGTATGCATTCTGGCTCGGCTGTGATGAAGACCCAGGTATCTCAGCAAGTAGGAGCGCCGGCGTAAACGAAGGTGAGTGCTCAGGTGAGCTCTACCGGCCTGGAACGGCTGCGGATGGACTAGAACGGGAACGTCCTCTGGAATGAGATCGACCTCATCTGCCTCTCAGATGGTGTCCTCTAGCAGCAGCACGGCGTCCTCTACACGCACCGCGTCCTCTACACGCACGGCGTCCTCCTCTGGCAACATCAGGTCCTCCTCCTAGTGCTGGCTGATACTCAGCCTCTGGAACAGGGTCCCGCATGCGCCTAATCTCTCCTGCCTGCCGGATACCATCCTCGGATATCTGTACCACCTCCGCCGCAAGCCCGGAGTAAGGCATATGCTCTAACCCCAACATGCGTAATCGCTGTACGGCCACCAGCTGCATTTGTGTTCAACAGTAAAAAAAAGTTATTTTTTAAAACGTAACAATTAATGCAACTAAATAAATCCAAATACGATAAACTTACTAATGCCTCGTATTGCCCCGCGAGTGATGAGTATCCTATATCCCTTGCGGGACGCAAAGCTGGGTTGCCGATCAATCGGCGTGTGATCTGATGATACCAGCGCATGTAATCCTCAATGGGAGTCAAATGGCCGACCACAGCTAAAGTGGCCAACCTGTTCTCCCAACGGTGAAGCTGGACAGCCATGAAAGCCGAAATTCATCATCAACGCGGCCGATCGTCCCGGTAGTGTCGGAGCTCATGACGAACGTCGGGGGTATACTGTGTATGCCCAAACTATCGTAAGACGCGCTCGGGCGTGGTCCTCTACAATGTCCGTGTATCAATGGACACCGCGACCTCTAAACCCCCCAACACCTTACCGCAAAAGGCCGGCAAACCATCTAATATAGCACGTACGACGTCCATATAAATACACACATAACATATAAATACAAATTAGTGATCACCAAGTAGAAAAGACGTTTAATTAAATTAATAATGTAAAGTTAAATAGTTTTACCGCATTGTCCGTCATGTGATCTAGTTGGTCCCTGAATGGAAGAATACTGTGGTGCATATCCACATCCCGGTCAAAACCCGTTGTCCACCTCCTCGCATAAGGCATGTCAATCTCGAGGTGATGCCTAGGTACAGGCTGAAAAGGCAAAGATCCTCTCCCACGCCCATAGCTGTAAGCGATATTAGAAAATACGATTTTTCAATCGTCGTTTCAAGAGGTTTGTTTACATTAAAGGAATGCAGACTTAAAATATTACCTGCAGAAGAGCAAAAAATCCATACACATCGCTGAAAGCACCAATAGACGCTCGGCATAGGCATCTGTAAAGGTACGCCAAGGCAAAGACCGCCCCAGCTGTAGTCTCCCAAACGGTGCAGATGCTCCAAGAAGGCAAGGTATCGTAAGCTGACATAGGCACCCGATGAGTTCGGGAACAAGATGCCCCTGAATATAATAAGCAGGTACAAACGGGCACGACGATCAACAACGTCCTGTTAGGTGCCGTCCACAACAATTGCGAAAAAATCTTAAAATAAAATAAAAAGACACTACTAGCAAGTGCGAAAATGTAATTAGTTGTGGATTTATGTTCCATCTTTGCACCTGCCAAAATTAGCGTCTGAGTAAACAATTGCTTCTAGACTATCAACCTTTCTATATGCAAATATGTTATCTTTAGTGTTTTTAATGAAAGCAGTTTAAGTGTACGTGCGTTGCACGTGTGCAGCACGTCAATCAAGAAATATTTATATGTTGTTTCCATTTCAAATTATCAATCTTCTTTTATCACATTACCACTGTCTAATCTATTAATCTTGTAATTTAGATATCTTAACAGTTAGAGAGATGCCAATATGCTACGTAATATTGTACTTGACATCTCCTTATAAACGATATTTAATTAAATTTGGTCCTTTTGTTTAACCAAAAAAATAAATTTGGTCTTTTTTACCGTCTCTTTTTGCTATTGACTTGATACTTGTTCCGCTTTCTCTTCGGTAAATCACTCCTCCTATTCTTTATGTTATGAAATTCGTTTGTATGCTTTTATAAGAAATAATGTCAATCATATTTTAGGTTATCAGAAAATAATTATTTTTATCAATTTCTAATCAATTTTGTTACAAAAATAAAGAAGACATAAATAGTTTTATATTTGAATTAAGATAACTTAACTAAGTAATACAGTTCTTTACGAGATGCATCATGTAGATTTGATGTGACGTTCTAAATTGGATTCCACAAATCTTCATTCTAAACCAAAACCAAACTAATATAAACCAAATCATAAATAGCTATAAACGTAAGAAACTAACCTAAACAAATTAACAGAACAATTCCTTTTGGGGAAAAAAACAAGGAAAAAATCGTTTAAGCGAAAACCTTACTCAATTCTGAATTTCTTTCTAAATATTATAGATTCTTGCTTAGTTTAAATAAGAAAAGATTTAATAATAAAAAATTTAGTTGATATCAAAGTGCTAAATATTATGGTCATAATTAAAAAGAGAGGAACATGATAACTCACCACCTCCTTGACATCGAACAAAATTTCGCCATTAATATCAAAAGTCAAAATTATATTGATACACAAAAATTACACTTTGAAGAATAAGGCAAAGGAATAACGAACTACATTATATACGAGCATAATAATATAACACAACTACTTGTAACAAATTAATAATAACAGAAAGGAGACTGGTAGGATAGAAGAGGACAACCTGAAATTTGCGCTGGATGAAAACTGAAACCGATAGCTTTGCCACTAAATCATTATTTTACGTAATCAATTAATCAACATCGCAATTATTGATTGAGGCAAGCCTCCATTAGTAGAGCGCGATGATTCTAGTGTTCTCTGAAACAAAATTCACAAAAAATCAAGTCAAATATTCATTACCCTGAAAACTAACAAATTATACAAAATAAAATCAAAAAATAAAGCACAGACTAATCATGCTTTTCAAACAGTATGTTTTATGATAAATTAATATTTTTCAATACAAATATTTATTGTAAACTTTGTCAGTTTTGAGAAGCATTAGAGAGCCCTTTAACTTCCGTTATAAAAGAAAAAAGGACCTCATATCTATAGAAAACTTGTCTACTTTGGGTAACAATATTGTTTGAATTGAGAAAAATAGTACTCCAAATATTGAGTGAATTTGACGGAGACAATATTGGCCTTGCAAAATTTTGGGATTTTACTCCCGAAAAAATAAAAAAGGAAACTACGAGATTTTATAGATATAGTAAAGATCTTTATGTTATTAAGTTTTCTTCTAATTACCTAATAATTAAGTGACCTAATTGGTAGGTATATAGTTAATGAAATAAAGTCGAACTCCATGCTCGTTTACGTAGTTGTTTAGGGGAAGGACCTCATAAATGTATGATTCTGTATTCTAAAATACCGGTGGTTCTTTTACTTTTCTAAAAAATGAAAGAGGTGTAATATTATAAAAAATAATGAAATAATATTTTGCATAAAATAATAAATGACAATTTTATCTATTGTAGAATTTTTTAGTGTACGTGCGTTGCATGTGTACAGAGGCGTGAATAAGTAGTAGTTGTAAAGTAGTATCTTTTTTCTGGAAAATTTACGTTGGCTGTAACTTTTGGGATTTATTTTAAGGGATTTTATTTTCAAAATATAGAGAGATTTTTCCTATCATATAGCTTTGGTCAACTTACCAAGTATATTGTTGAACTAACAAAGTACTACCTCCTATAATTATTGTCTTCCCTGCCCATGATCGGGATGCTTCAATTGTAGAAACTAATCTCTTTTTTCCTGGTACTACATTAAAAACTATCTATAAATATTTGACTCTCCCAAATAAGTAAAGGCAGTTCTTCATATAAGGAAAATAGTTAAATGATTAAAATTTTACTTGATTTCGAATTTTAAATATTATGAAAATTATGAAATGACTATTTTGTCTATTGCGGAGTTATTTAATGAAGGGCAAAAAGTTCAAATCAACATTTTTAAGACCTTTCGTACTTTTAATATAATATAGATGTGATAATCCTTTGGTTGCTACCTAATGATCATAACTACGATCAAGCATCTGCCACACCAATTTATGCAAATACTTGTCCTGACTAGTAAAGTTTTTTTTTGGTCATGGCTTGTAAAGTTAAAGGAAGTATTGCAACAATATAATCTTTTGTTCGGTAAATTAGTTCTATTGATATTCTTCTTAGAAAACATTTAGTTTTCATGTAAGTTGCAAAAGATGTACCCGCTCTTGTACAATTTCCAAAAACCTAGGTACAAATATACAATATGATGAATTGAACCAATTATCTAGCAAGTTACAGAGATAATTCATATACAAGGAACTACTATTCACAAATTCATCCATTACTCACCAATCTTCTTCCAATTCAATTTGTTTGTCTAAGAGAAACCCAAGAAATAGCTCCAATTTTAGTTTAATTTCCTTAAAACTAGCTAGTAGCATTGCATGTTGAGATTCAATGTTCAATGGTAGAATATGCTGAGGATTGAAGAGGGTGTGGAGAATTGGAATCGAGTATTCCAATTTTTGTAGAAAAATCTTTTGTCTAAGCGAAACTAATTAAATGAAAATACAATTCATTGAAAAGTTATTTTGGCAAATGAAAATAATAAGAGGACAGAATTGAATTAACATCAACGCTCTTGTGTAACAATTAAGCTAATTAACCAATTGAATAGATGTAAACTTGTCTAGCATCGTGTATATTAATCGATTGATCAAACATCTCAATTTCGAATTAGCTGAGCTTCCCTATATGAATCCTTTGTATTTTTGTATACACTTAGAAAATTTATCAAAACTGACACTATTTTTTTGTTAGTTTTTAACCTGCCACGTATACCCACCCTCCTCCTCTTCTGTCTGTCTGGACTTGGGACAAACTGTGGTTTAATAAGCTTGTAGCGGCGAGGTAAGCTTCATATATTGCATAAGCCTTTAAAAATCTACTATAGATATACTTAATTTAATTATTGTTATCTTTTTCTTATTTGCAAAGTAGGACAACATTTAAATTAGGAAAAGGAAATGGATAAGGGGTGGGGGGTGAGTTGGGGGCAGAGAGGTTAATTAATTGAGATTTTTATATAATAGCCGGTCGGATTTACCGTTCACTTTTTCTCTAGCTGGTATAAATAAATTATACATAATTATACATGAATTATGCATATATTATATATTTATCAATTATTTTTGCTTTAAACATTCTGATAGACGGTTATTTTGGTTAATTCTTCTAATTTTAGTTAGTACTCTGTGTATGTGAAAAAGAACTTTTCAAACTGTAAGGTAGAAAGCCAATATAATATTTGTTCCTAATCTTGTCCGTACCTTCACCCTTGGCAATCATTTTGGTATTCAATTTTGAATTTTATACTGATTTTATAATTAGCAACTAACAAGAGTGAAGAGTCCAACTAATAGAAATTTGTATCGACATGAATGAATAATTATAATCCAAAGTACGTTAACTAGAATACAAAACCAAAGCATCTAAAGAGTACAACTTTCTGCTTTTGGAGTGGGAGGAAGTATTATAAACGATATTGTCGGCTTCCATTTTAATTTGCTTTTATTGAAACCATCAATGTTTACAAGGCACAATTTTTTGATAACATGGCTAAACATTTTCAGTATTTCTAAGTATTTTGGTGCTAACCCAGAACAATTACGAACCATGGTTGGAGTAAAAGAGTTTTTGACATATTTGATCAAATTATACTCACTCTGATACGCTCAGATGTGTTTTTCACACTTGGAATGCCAATTTTTTTTCTCATACTAAATTGACCTACACAGACATATTCGATATGAATAATTTGTCTGGAAGCTTAATTTTGAAATCGTTATTAAAACATGGGCAAAATAAGAAATCGATATTATCTTTCGTTGGTTAATAACGTAAAATTTTCATATTCAATTACTTGCCATTAGTTCTTCTTTAAGACCATGTCAAACTAGTAAATTGACCGGTCTCCAATTGTTATCGATGCAGCGAGTTACTTTATTGCTCAGGTGAGTGACTATTTCATTTAGAAGTTTATTTATTAAATTATGTCTTTAAAACGCCTCCTCATGTGCGATCTCCGACAAGCCTATATCACGTCAATCATGCTAATTTCATCTAAAAATTTAAGTTATTGTAGAAAGATACTTACGTATTTATTTATTTCTTCAACAATTGTGACCATCGAAGATTGATTTTCTACGAATACTTACAATTTAAGTAGAAAAGATTCACGTACCCTGCAGAAATCTTTATATTTATTTATTATCTATATAAAAAATGTTTGTTAGCCGTAAAATTGATTTACCCGACCTAATATAACGTGTATCACTTGGTACTTGGCAAAGGATGCATTCACTCAGTTTTTTAATGCATGAGCTAAAGTTGATCAGAATTTAGATTATTCTATATACTAGTACACCTATCCGCGCTTTGCGCGGTTGTAAAAAATACAGTTAAATATTAACATCATGATTTTAATAAATGAAAATTAATAATTACGAATCTATCGTTTTATAAACTTTTAACATCCTTTACAAACTTAGTTGAAATAAAAGTTTGTGAAAAAAAATTCAAATTAAATATAAAACAACTCATTTAAAGTTATATGTGAATTTGAATGAGGAGAAAAAAAAATAAAAGATAAAAATCCGGAAGAAGCACATTTAATACAGTCTTTCTCTTAGTATTTTGTCTTAGAAATTGCCTTTGGACGGCTTATGTTATCACAAATTTTTTTTTGAAATTCTATGGCCAAATTTATGCCATTTGTGCTTAAAATAAGCCCAAAAAATAATAATATATGGCTAAGTTTTATCTAAAGTTTATGTTTTATAAGTCAAGCCAGAACTCATAACAGCTATAAGTCGCTTTTTTAAGCCCATCCAAACAGGCTCTTAGTAAGAATTGTCTTTTCTTAATAATAAAATAAGGTAGACTTTGTCTCCAATTTCTCTTCAATAAATACTTCAAAAAAATAGAGAAAAAAAAAACGAAATAGCAAAACAAATGACTGAGATAAAACGCAAAAGATAGGGGGTCCAGGAAAAAAGAAAGAAGAAGAAAAAAGTGATTCTCGCTTGATTTTTTCCATTTTCTGTTTCTTTCTTTCTTTCTTTCCTCCCATCAATTTCATCTATTCGTCCTCTCAATTTTATGTAAAATTCCTGAAATTATCTTCTCTCACTTGTTAATTCTTCTTACCACTATATAAATTTAAAAAGGCTTCAACCTTTGCCCCTCATGTAACATTAACAATTGCAAAAGTTATGTTCTACTATGGAAGCAAGAAAACAGATGTTTAACACTAAAATAAGATAAAAGCAAAAAAGATTAAGAATAACCGTGTAAGATATTTTCTCTTACAAACATAGAAATGTAACTTTCCCGATAAAAATGAATTTTCTTGTTGTTGATAAAAAAAACAACTTTAAATTAAATTATTTTTTTCTACCAAAAAAACTAATAAAATCTATCAAGACTAAAATAATAATAATATAAGTACACCAAGATGTTAAACTTTACTAAAAGTTCCACGAATTTAATGAAAAACGGTTTCACTAAATATGCACAAATACAAACATTTTGTAAGCACAACTTTGAGAGAGAAAAGCGAGAGATTTAATATATAATTACTTAATTTTTTGGTTCTTTGTTGGTGCTACACCCTCTCCATCCCTTCTACATAAACTTAATTTGCTCCAAAGCAGTCCCTTCAATATTATCTTTAGATCAGATATACAAATAAGCTTATTTTTCACAAAAAAGGAAAACAATCAATATCGATTTTGACACAAAAAAGTTACCAGTAAATTTTCTCTAAATATAAAAAGACAACAACATTTCATGCTATGTTGTATATGCTCTCAAAAACATAATAACAAATCTAAAACACAATCTATCAATAATTAAGAAAGTACAAAAGAAAAGATAAATCGCATATTAAGAATGCTGAAAAATTTGAAAGAAATTACGAAAGACATAGAAGAAGGGAGATTATAGGTAAAGAATTACTTGTTGCAAGATGAATATATGCTATACTGCTCATTATCATTTACTACGTATCATTATTACCTTCACTAATTATCCATTTCGTAACTGCTGCTCATACTATGCCTCTTCACTCCCCCCCCCCCCCCCAATATATTTACTATAATTTTTATTATTTATTGTCTTTACATGGACTTTAAATTAGGCAATGAGGAAAATAATAGAAAAATGCCAAAAAAGAGAAAAAAGATAAATATTAACGAAAGTTCATGTAGAGCTACATCAATTGCCTACGCTAAATTTTATATTATATATAGATTAGAAAGCATGGTTTCAACATTTATGCTTAAAGTCAATGTAATTGAAATTAAGGGCAATTCTGACATTTACCGATTAGCTATCTACGTGTATTAGTCTTTGAAACAATTTTGCAGATCAGTTTTTATTAGTTATTTGGACCTTATGAATATCTCTAAAAAAAGCCCAACATTTCCTATTAAATTACAGATCATGCCCTACATTGAAATGTCATTGAATATGGGTGGGCTCATATAACGTTCAAATTGACACGTGCGAACGTAAGACCTGTGATAATGTCATATTTATTTAGTTTCTTTGAATCTGGTGAAGCGTAAATAATTTCCTACGTATATGAAAAAATTTGGTGAAGGGTAAATACTATGAAAAAAAGGGTAAATACTTATCATCTATATCCAAGTTTATATCAAATTGTGTAAATTTAATATAGTTAATTAACTTAATGAGGTTATAATTCATATTACTTAATCATGATTAAATACTAAAAGTAACTAAATGTCATATATTCCTTTTCTTTCTTCTTAATTGTCCCTTATACTAAAAATAAGTTTTTCTTTTTACTTGTTCATTTTAGCAAATCAAGAGAGATTAGGTTCTTCTAATCTTAAGGGTAATCATTAAGTATAGTTAAGTAACTTAATGAGGTTATAATTCATATTAATTAATTAATTATGATTAGTTACTAAAAGTAACTAAATTTCATATATTCCTTTTCTTTCTTCTTAATTGTCCATCGTACTAAAAATAGGTTTTTCTTTTTTCTTGTTCAATCGCAAATTAAGAGAGATTTATTAGTTTCTTCTAATCTTAAGGGTAATTATTAAGTATGCATGTTGAAACCATCATTTCTAATATATAGAAAAAGGTAATCATTAAGTAACTATATAAAGTACTAATAAAAGGCAAAATATTCAATCAACATTTCTAAAACCAATCGTGTTTTCAATATTAAATATAGATTAGGTTGTGCATATTGTTATCTTGATATTTTATTTTGACAAAGATATATTAATAGTTTCAATTTTCATAATATTGGCACGGGCCATTGCCCCCTAGTTTTCTAAAGTAAACTGGAGGTGTAAAAAATAGGGAAGCCACTGATTACAAAAGATGCAAGTTTTCAACATGTCGAGAATTGCTTCCTAGCACAAACATCATGCAAGCCCCGATAATCCCGAATTATTATATAGGTATATTTAGGGTGTACAAAGAAAATCGATAAACTAAACCAAATAAACAATTCAAGTCTAATAAAAATAATCGATTAATGGTTTGGTGTGCTAGTGAAGAAAAAAAACTCGGTGATAGTTAGTTTGGTTTGGTGTTAATTAAAAAAGTCCAATTGAAATCAAATCAACCTAATATTACATGTATAAACTTTTTAAGAAAATGTTATACATAAAAATATCTGTTAATTATAATACAATTTATAAATATTTCTTAAACTTTTTCATGGTTCCTATCTTTTAACGTAGTATTTTAGGTTTTGCTTAGAATTTTGAATGATCCAATAAGTTGTATAGCATATAAATATCTAGTATACGATAACTCAAATAAAGTTCAAACTAAAACAAATAAAAAGCAATGCTAACTAAAGAAACTGCAGCTCATCACTCACTCAATTGGCAAGCTCATAAGAACTGATGTGTTTAAAATGCTAAGGGGAAGTCACAGAGGGCCCAGATCTTTAAGAGGCAAGAACTTGACTTATTATCGATATCGCGAGATGTGTCCATCTGTGGCACGATTGATTTGATAAGTTATCAATATTCATTGATATTATGCATTGTACTCATTCTCATCTTTCATGATACTCTGATATGAGCTGAGCTTGTTATTGTTGTTTGATTATAGCTTGTTGCCTTATTGTGATCAACTGGCTTGTCGCACCGTACGTGGTACAAGACTTGAGGTTGAGTTGTCTTATCGTGATTGTGAAATCGTGTTTCTCATTTATTGGGTATTGTCTTGTACAGAGGAAGAAAGTGATCTATTCGTGATATTGTGATACGTGTCCAGGTCAAAGGTGGCGACCCAGCTGGTCGACACTCCATGTACAATCTCCACCACTGTTTGGCATCCCCAACTAACTGGAAAGAAACATAATCGACCCCGTGAGACTCCATTACACCCAACTTATGAAGCATCTCATAGCAGCTAACAATAAACTCATACGCATCCTCCCTGGGAGTACCATAGAACCAAGGAGGGGACATTTTGGTGAGCCCCTCGAACAATTTTCGCTCCTTGCTGGTCAACACTGGTCCATCCATAGGCCTGCTGCTGCCGGTAATACCCTCGATGTGCGAAATCCTGGAGCAACCCTAGCATCGGGAGTCTGACCTCCCACTCTAGTCTGCGAGCCATCTGGAGTAATTGGAATCATGCCCGCCTGAGCTAAACTGTCAAAGTACCCCAACACTCGAAACACAGCCTCTTGAAAATCAGCAAGAAGAGTGGACCAAGCCAGTGTGCCTCGGCCAGCCCTAATCTCCTCCTCTAGAATGTCCTCAAGCTCCGGAGTCAACTCTCTCCGTCGTGGTCTCGAGAGGCAGTCGGTGCTTGGGTCCCACCTCCGGAATAGCTGGCCCTTCCACGTCCCCTGCCTCGTCCACGGACAGCTACTCGGGCAACGAGTATGGATGCGGGTGCAGGTGCAGGTGTAGGCTCCTGGCCTCCAATAGCGGTCGATCGCGTCCTCACTAACTGTGAGAGAACATAGAAACGAGGTTAAGATACCAATCTGAACAATCTCACACGAAAAGAATGAACCAGATACCAATCGGATTAAACTAGCACGAAAAGAGAGAATGAAGTGGAGTGTTTCCTAAATGTCCTATAACTTCTCGAGGATGGGTACGGACGTCTACGTACCAATCCGCAAGATCTACTAGACATTGCTCTTGTTCTCATTAGACCAATCAACCTAGAAGCTCTGATACCAATTTGTCACGACCCAATTCGCGAGTCATGGTGGCACCTACACTATCCCTCCGAGTAGGCGAACCACATTACTAATAAAAAGTTAAATAAGCGAAAAATTGAATAAGAAGAAGTTATCAAGTCTTAAATACTTATCATAACTAGAAATGTCACGACAACCCCAAAATCTGGTCAAAGGGTACAAGAGCGCTAAACATAGTCTGGGATAAAAGTCTGAAAATACCCGAAGGCTACATACTGTCTGTAAAAAAAAAAAATTAAATAAGAGGGTCCTTCAGGGGCCACGGATGACCAAGTAGCTCACCCTGAATGACCGAAAGATGTCACCCTCGCGTACGTTCCACGGGCAAAGAATCGGAGCTCTGATCGTACCGCACTCAACAAAAAGAGCAAAGAAGAGTAGTACCAAGACAACACTAGTACCGGTAAGCATCATAGGCCGACAATGATTAGATAACGTATGAAGAAGTGAAACTAACAAGCAAAAGACATAGAGCAAACAAGTATGGTCACGTATCGTATACGAGTAAAGTGTAAAGGAATCATGAAATCAACCAAGACAAGATATAGTTCACCAAATGATCACCAAAATGTACGAGCGGATGAATGCAATGCAATGCAATGCTCACCTTTCTCACTCCACTCGTACACACACGCCAAGGCGTGCCTCAAAGTGCCATGACCCATGGGGAACCCGCGAAGGCCATGTACCACTCGTGCTCCTCAAGCAGAAAACCCCTGAGGCTATCAATCACTCAATCTCCTAAGAAAGACCTCTGAGTCTCTCTCGTCAACCTCAATCTCCAAGAAAGACTCGAGCCCTCAATCACTCACATCACCAATCATCACAACAATAATATAAAGCATGTCATGCATGATATCGCCTCCACAAGACCACCAATACAAAATCAATAAGTACAAGTCATATTACTGTCCACTGTTCAATTATCAATATTACCATTCCTTTTCATGTGTTGAGTGAGCTAGTATGTAACGGAGATACAACAGGTGATAATCACAGAAAATAACACATTTGGCGACAAGCCCACATAACTGCCGACAGAACCAACTTAATTAGAATTCACCTCCACTTCATGCCCGAAGGCCTATCATGCTATCCCCATCACGCTATCCCCATCACTTTCTACAACTACATACGATTCTCTAATCAGAGTCTAACTAAAGTAGACCGTAACCTACCTCAATGCCGAACAGGTGCCACAAACGATCAAGCCAACGCCTTCCCTTTGCGGAGAGCCTCTGGACAATCGAAGTCTATCAAATATGCGATCTATTTTAATTTACGAGTCTAAAGACACCCATATTGCTATGCTTTAAATTCAGAATCAGAAGTGAACCGCAAAGTCAAATCCGAGCCCCGAGGGCAAAACTGGAATTTTATTAAAAAATCATTTTACCCAAAACCTTAGGGTTATATATCCAATGCAATTCGTCAATTTCAATCATTATATGTTGCATTAGTTAGGAAGAACGCAAACTTATCTAATCTATTGTAAATAAATTAAACCTGGGGATATTCGGATACAAAAAAAAAGAAAAAAAAATTAACGTATCTTGGCAGTAGAGTAAGGAGTGAAAGATGAGATAACCATTGTTCTGTTACAATAATGACAAATCACATAATATGACTTGCATCATTTAGTATTAATGCTCAATGATTAGATCATCATATGCCCATTATTACCCCTTAATTTTATTAATCACACTTTGCACATTAAATGCAGTTCCTGAGCAAACAATACCCTAGCCAAACACAATTTTCAACTGTATTTTATTTATCTTAAAATGAAAAGGGACCTAAGTGATCTTATTGGCTAAACAGAAAATTTGTTTTCGTAATAAAGGAGACCCCCTTCCATTTGTCAATTCACTCCCGCAAAGTCAAATTAACAGTGGCCGTATCTCTGTCTCACAACTCAAGTAGTGGCACTCATCATTTGTGAATAGTCATTAATTTATTTAAGTGAAAGGACCAATTGTAAAAGGGATTACCTGCCATTGCAAGGTTTGATTCACGGGGAAAATGACCCTTCAGGTATTGTCGTCACTTAGATGTTTAGGGATTGTGTTTGGTTTGAGTGCATGAAAGAATAATGTCTTTTTAGTCTATTTACATGCTATGTTCTCTGCCTTGAAAATGGGCATTTCTTGGGGCCCACTAAACATTCACCTAGTCTAAAATAAAAGTCCACGCCTAATTATTAGGAAAAGTGGAGTACAGCCCAATGTAAAGTTACTCCTAGTGCACCTTCACGTAGGATATGTTTAATTTATACTTCTACATAAATTATCTACATGCATTCAGGTACTACACCTATAAATATTATCAAGGCACGCGTAATTATATGAACCCATAAAATAGTTAAACTCTAAAATTCAGAAATTACTCAAAGATCCACTATAAAAAAAAAAAAAAAACTATCGGTCTTATTACATAAACTTAATCACTTATTCACTTTACCACTTTGTGTACTTATTAAAAAAATTTATCACTCCGTCAAATACTCTATTTACGAACTTATTCCTTGTATGGGTGCAAATAATATTCCTATGAATAAACTATTCATACTCATTAAATAAATATATTTCAAAAAGTACCGC
Source organism: Lycium ferocissimum (assembly GCF_029784015.1). Lineage (NCBI taxonomy): Eukaryota > Viridiplantae > Streptophyta > Magnoliopsida > Solanales > Solanaceae > Lycium > Lycium ferocissimum. Next base: position 19,241,685 of record NC_081350.1, read on the forward strand.
CAATTCTCGAAAGTCAAGAATACTTTTTAAAACTACGGAAAGAGTATTTTAGCGAAAAGAGTCCAAAAGTACTAAACGACCAAACAGGTCGTTACAATAGACTTTTCCCAACGGTTGTTATTGTAACAACGCTCAACAACTTTCTTTGTGTTGCTAAAAGTACTTTTTGCAACAATAATCAATACTATGGCAATAAAATAAAATTCTTTGGCAATAAAAAGGTTCATTTGCCAACAATAAAACTAAGTTGTTACCAAATATTAAATTTTTTGTTGCCATTTCTATACTTTTGTTATATCCCGTATTTCGCACGTCGGGATAATTCGAGTCAACCTTGGTAAGTTAAGGACAAGACTTAACGATGTGATGTGGAAACTTTTGCTTGTTTTAAAAACATAAGTTGGGTATGATTTTGTTGGCATGGAAGTATTTAGGAAACGTTTGGGGCAAAAACTATTTTTGGAAAGTGTTCCATTTTTGGAAAGTCATTTTATTACATGAAAAACAAAAAAAGAAAAAGAAAAATAGAGAGCATGTGGCCGGCCACATGGAAGTTTAGTATAATTGTATATTAGATGACCAAGGTGATCATCTTCATCACTTTAACATCTAGAATTTTCAAGAAAAACTTGAGAGAAAATAAAGGCCATATTCGACCAAGAGAGGAGGAGAGAGATCAAGAATTGATTAAGAAAAAATAAATTCTTCAAGCAAACTTGCTAATTCAAGGGTGCTAAGCAACGTGGCGTTGTTGTTTCGGGAAATAGTTTGCTCGTTTTCTCTATCTACCAACGTTGGACAAGTTAGAAAGTGAAGAAGAAAGGTGAGTTTTAATCTTGTTTTATGTGTTATGAATGGTTTATATGTGTTGTAGCATGCTAAAGAGGAAGAAATTCATGATAGAAACTAAGTTGGAGTTGAAGCCGTGTACATGGGTTTGGCCGAGTGAGTGTACGTTGTGTTAAAGGCAATGAGTTAATTCTAGTTAGCATATTTTGATTGTTGTGGTGTGAAGAAAAGAATGAAAATCATCTTTGTGTGTGTATATATGAGGTTGGCCGAATGGCTCCCTTTTGTGTAGTTGGAAATGAATAAATTGTCGTTATGTATTCTATGATGAAAAACGCAAGTTTAATGATTTAGAATAATGTTATGTTGGTTATGAGATGGTTTGGAAGTTTATGTGGATTTTATGTAATTTTTACATTTATGAATATTACATTGCTAGTGTGTAGATTAATGATGTAAATCATGAGTTTGGAAGAGAAGAGTGCATTTGATGTTGTTCTCGGGTTTGGGGACCATTTCGGGTGCAATGGAATAATATTTGGATTGTTGGAAAAATTGTACGAATTGCCTTAAGTGCTATGACATATGGTTTGAATGGGTTTGGACTAATAGTTGAACGCATGAGCGTTAATGTCGATGTCGGTTTGAATGTAAGTAGTTGAGGTAAGATATTGGAATATTATGAATGTTGTTGAATTATGTAGAAAAAGAGCTATTGATGTTAGAATGTATTTTTGAGTTGATTGTTGATGTTGTAGCTTGGTTGTTGGTTTGGTTGTTGTTGAAATGAGCCGAGTTGAATCTCGGGATGTTATGTGTATAGGAGATGTTCCCAAATTGTTATAGAACAATATTGGTTAAGCTTGGAAATTGTAAGTCTCATGAATAGTAATCGGTCAATGTGACAATTTGCGTATTTTTGCGAAACGGGAAGTGAATTTGGAAAGGCGTGAAGCCAATAAGGTATGTAAAGCACTTCCTTCCTTCCTTTGGCATGTCCTAAGTGTGTTAGGCCAAGGTTCGAGCTTAGAGACGACTTACTCTTAAAAACCCAAGTTTGAATTTGACTCTTTTCATTCAATAGAATTGAACTAAGAAACTCATGTTTTGTTCAAATGATCGTTTAAACAATTAGTACTTGTCCAAATGGAATTAGATGGCCTTGAATCTTTAGTACATGACTCCATCAAAGCCTAACGACGACAAATTGGGTACACCGCCTCAACTTGACCGAGGTGGGCCCACGTATTCCGAGATTTCCTTATGACACACTGTTTGACGTACTTAAGCTAAACTTAAAGAAAGCTTTTAGTTATTATCTTAATTACTAAAAGATAGTTGTTTGACTATTCCATAAAGTTGTATGACATGTTTTGACACGTAAAACGACCGCGGAAGCTCATAACTTTCACTTACTAATTCCGATCAATCTAAAACTTGCTTATGCACTTCTGAGTGTCGGTAAACACATTTGGTCCTCGAATTCTGGAAAATAGTCTGGTTAATTATTTGTTATGTGCATATGATTACATGAGTACTATACGTGATGCTTATATGATTTATTCACCGAGTCCCGAAAGTTTGGTACGACCGAGTCCCGAAAGGGCCGGGTACGGTATACGATGATGTGATTATTCACCGAGTCCCGAAAGGGCCGGTATGACCGAGTCCCTCATAAAGTGGCGGGTACGGTACGCACGCGACATTTCACCGAGTCCCTCGCGAGGGCCGGCACGATATGTATATATGATGATATTATGACATGACACGGACATATATGACACATGATTTAAGGCAAGTCTTCTCGATTCTCTCGTCTTCGATTTGTGTTGATACTATATTTGTTCTCGAACCCCGGCCCGCTTATGATCCCGTTTCGTATTCTATGCTTTACATATTCAAGACATTTTCCGTACGACCTCCTTCTCTCTCGGGGGCGCGTTTCATGCCGCGCGGCAGTGTGCGATACACGTTTGAGTGAGCCGCCACCTTAGGTTCCCCGTTCGTCGCCCATCTTGAAGAGCTCCTCCGCCCGAGCCCGCATTTTGGTACGGCCCTTTTGTTACATTTGTGTATATTTGTTCGGGGGTACGGCGGGCCCCGTCCCGTCATATGACTTTGTTACTCCGTGTAGAGGTCCGTAGACATGTCCGTAGGGGTGGCGATAATTGTACGGCTATATGCACGTATTGTACGTTTGGGCGGTTTATTCACCGCGGCCCCCCGGCTCGCCTATATATGTATATATGGACACGTTGGCCGGTGCGGGCCTTTGTTGGTATTTTCTCGTGCGTGTGGTAAATTTTGGTTAGTAAGAAAAACGAGGAAACTCGCTCAAATTTTTCTAAATGCCCGAGTTACTATCTTTGGCTTTTGGTACGCACGGTGCCCGCCGGCGCTAGTCACGGCCTACGGGGTTGGGTCGTGACAACTTTCTTGTAGTGTGTTTCCGCAGTGATTTTTCGTGGTTGATTATTGACTTGAGTAGTCGTGTGCCTGATTAATACATACTTGGGGATTGATGGATTCGAGGATTAGATACTTTCTCCAAGGCTATGACTCGAGGTTACGGAGATCTATTGTTGGTTGTACTGGTGTTTGTGGTTATTCTGAGTAATCGTGGAAAACTTGGCAGACTTATGTTTAGGTGCTTCACCATAGTCTATGATTGGGCTATTTGATCCTTCTGTACTTGAGTTCTTATTCTTGGACGGTGTTGTGATACTTGATTGTGAGCATGTCTATTCTTTAGTCTCTTCCTTTATATATGTGAACTAACTATTGTCGGCCTATGATGCCTACTCAATACGTGTTGTTTGTACTAATGTTACCTTGTTACACTCCTTTTCGGGGTTGTAGAGTGTGTGACATGTTCTATTTCTGATTCTCAAGAGTGTTTCCCTGAGACGATGTTGTTGGAGACTTAGGGTGAGCTACTGCTAGATCTGCAGCCCGAGTTTCCATTTTTCGTATACTTGTCATCTACTTCCGTACGCATTCCTTTGATGTTATGAGTCTTGTATGGCAACATTCAGATAGTTCTTATTATATATTCAGACCTATGTGTTCATTAGTAGCTCTTGTACTGACTTAGACCAGATGCCTTGGGTAGAATATGTATTCCGCACTTACTTTCTTTTAATTGATATTGAGATTTATTATTAATTACGTTGGTCTTCCGTATTTATAGTTTGTATGTTGGGTAAGGGAAGGATTCCCCTACCAAGGTGGAAAATGGTAGGTGCCGGCACGACTAAACGATTTTGGGTCGTGATAGCATCTAACTAAGAATAAGTACACATGAGGATTCTAAAGTTTGAAGAAAAAAATCAAGTCATCAAAGATGAGACAGAGAATTAAACCCTCACAAATTTTATTCTCTTAATTTGTAACTTTATTGGATAATTCGTACACTACTATATTTGTATGAAATCAAATTGGCTTGACATATTTCTTATTTCTTATTGATTTCTATCAAAAAGGAGCCGTTTGGATGGAAAGTAGTGAGCAAAGACATCAAGTCAAGTGGTAAGCAAAAAACAAAAAAAACAAAAAAAAAAAAAAAAAACAAAAACAAAAAAACACGTGACAATGTTTGGTCAATATAGGTATGCAACCTAATAAGACTAAATAATTCATTCACTATTCACTTTTTCTTTTATAGTGGTTGGTGTTGTTGTATTCACGAATACGGCGATTGTATTCACTTTTTTTTGTTAATTTTTTAGATTTTATTCATATTTCTGTATTTGTTAATTTTTGGTGTATCTTTGTTTTTATGTATTCAGTTTTACTCGTTGTATTCATGAATACAGCGAGCCCATTTATGAATACAGATAGTTATTTCATGAATATGGTGGAAATTTTTTTTGTTGTATTCATGAATACAGCAAAACAAAAATGAATACAACCAAAAAAAAAATAGCTATGCCATGTAAATATTAAAAATGTAGCTATTCCCTATTTTAAACCCCTAAACCTTAGTCATTCATGTAAAATGCCCTTAATAAAAGTCTAACAGCTAACTGATCCATGGCCCTTGCTTTCTCTATATCTCGAGTGTTTCAATAATTAAAGTAGTATTAGAGCCTGTTTGGATGGGCTTAAAAAAGCAATTAAGTTCTAAATGAAATTTTTATAAATCGCTTTTTTAGATAAGCTAAGCCAAATGGGCCCAATTAATTTTTTGGGCTTATTTTAAGCACAAAATGGTTTTGAGTTGGCCAGCCAAACACTCAAAAAAGCTGAAAACAGCTTATAAGCAACTTATAAGCCAATCCAAACGGGCTCCTAATCATCTCTGTTCGCTTTTTCTCTACTCGAGTCACCAAGTTTCATCTACTTTTTGTATTTTGGATTAATTGATGTAGCCTGAACACTAGTCTATTTTATTTAGGCTTAGGTCATTGGGCGCCCCTTAAAGTTGTCCACAGATTTCACTTAAACACTTTAACTTGGGCTTATTCCGATTGAACACCTAAAAAATGTACCAATTGGGCACTTTCGTACAATCAGCTAAAAGTATAAAATGTGTGTACTACACTTGTGGTGACGTGGCAAAAATGACGAATAAAATAATTTCATGTGGCATATGGGTCCAAAAAAGTTAGTAAAGAGAAGGGAAAAAAAAAAAAGTGAGAAACCTTCAGTGTCCTATTCTCCTATTTTCCAGAAATGTAACTGTATGATAAGAATGAAATGTATGTAGAATTGGATTATTTGGGGGAACTATAGTTAGGATTTGTGAATGAAGCAATGTTTAATAATGCTGTAACTTTGACAATTCTGAACTACAGTATTTACTATCTTCCGGTCGTCCTATTTTGTTTGACTAGGAGGGAGCCAAACTACCAGTCAAACAAAGGACATTCTACCCTGATTTTCAAACTTAATTTCCTTTATAGATTTTTTTTTTTTTTCATTTAAGTTATGGAGGTAGATTCGTGAATGAGACGAGAGAAAAGGAGAAAACATTGGTAGGTAGCAGGAAGGGTAGGGAGAAGAATGGGCTCAATTGGAAAATTGAACATTCTAGTGTGAAATCTATTACTTCAACTACCTTCGTACTTTAACATATTTAATGTGAACATGATTGATATTTATTTTTTACCAAAGAACATAATTGCTATTAGTTTGGTTCCATCTGGTGGGGGGGCGGCGGCGGGGGGGGGGGGGCAGCAAGTGGGGCGGCAAGGTGAGGAATGAGAAGGATGGAGGGTGGGGCAGAGAGAAGAGATGAGGCCAAAAAACTTTGGTGTCTTGATATGGGCCAACATAAACTAATCAATTATCATACCTTGTTTTTATAAATATCTCTATGCATGATAAGAGAAATCACACATCCCTGGCCATCTCCACAATGCTAAACAAGCAACTACTTCATTTGCTTCTCGTCTGCATAGCGGTGGCCGTGACCACCACCACGACGGCTGCATCTACAGCTGCTGAGGATGCAACGGTCACGTGCAACACAGTTTATAACGACCTTGAACCATGTCTTGGCTATGTGTTAGGTGGTGGACCTAGCGTGCCATCAGAATGCTGCAGTGGGATTAAATCTCTCCTTAGAGCTGCGCGTACCACAGCTGACCGCCAGAGCGCTTGCAAATGCGTGAAGAGTGTTGCTTCAAGCGCTACAGGACAGCAAATCAGCCGTGCTGCTAAAATCCCTGGAATTTGTAAGGCCAATGTTCCTTTCAAGATTAATGCAAATGTTGATTGCTCTAAGATCAAATAAGAGACCTTTTTTTGTGATTGGATAATGTGAATTTATATTTCAGAGTTTCGTATGTTATCTTGCACCCAAGTTGCTCAGTGGGCAGTGAACAATGAGATTGAATATGTATGTGTTAGTGAGAGTGGGATCACTGATGTCCTATATATAATTTGTAGAATTAAATAAACTCGAATAATCTCACATTTTGTAAGCTTTGTTATTTTAGAAATTAGTCAAATTGGCATTTGAATAAATAATATCTTTTTTGTTGCTTCGAGATGAAAAGAGTTGTTTGTAAACATATAGTAGCAGAATGAAGTTTGAATCGTTGTTAATCTTTTTATTCTTCATTTTTAGTAATAGGTTTGTGTATATTGGGCTATCTGCTAGAATATGGAGTGGTAAATTAGCAAGCATATTTTTTTGGAAAACATATGAAAAAGCTACATAGGCCAGCTGGAGTAGATCCACCCAATCTTGCAACTTAGAAGAGGAGACTGGTTTAACTCCATCAGTTAAACAGAGTGCAATCAACTCTTCCTGATTTAGAACAGCAGTTACAAGCAAACATACAAACTAATAGCTTCATTCTACCGAAGAACCGAATTAGTTCGATCCGGCTTTTTCATTTTTTGGTTTTTATTCACCCCCCTATTATTATGTATGTTTGAGTGTCCGAGTGTGTGCGTCTTTGTATACAAATACACATACATACAACAGATCTCTTTCAGTGCTTACTCTGCAGTTTAAGGGGGTGGTTTTTATTCAACCCCCTATTATTATGTATGTTTGAGTGTCCGATGCATCCTGCTATCCAGCTGCTGCCAGCAACATATCTCATTCTGGTTTGAGTATGAAGTTAATTATCCATCATTTGATTCATGTTTAGCTGTAGCTTATGGTGGAAATTTTAACAATAGTGAGAAAGAGCTTGACAATTTCTCCCCTGCAGAGGCGGATCTAGGATTTGAAGGTGGTGGGTGCCACAATTTTCTTTAATGTACATCTTGTTAGGAATGTCTATTTGGGTCGGGTCCTTCTCTTTTTAGTTTATTCGGGTCAACTTAATAGGTCTTTTTTTATTTGCAAATATGAAAATTATATCTCAAAAATCAAGAAACGAACATAATTAACATCTTAAACAAGGAATCACACTCATTAACACCCATTAACAATAGAGGTAAAATCAACATTTTCACCAAGGAATTTGCATCTCTTATGTATATTAAAAAATAAACTTGCACAAGTAAAATAACATCTTCAATAAGGGAATTACACCAATCGAAATAAGAAAAATAATAGAAAAACTCTTCAATAGGTAAATACACCCCATAAGTAAATGTGAAATTAGATAAACTACAAGTTCTCAAAAATAAATCATAAATTTCATGTTTTTTCTAAGCAAAGGCTTGCGAAATTTCCATCACACTTTAAGTAGTAAAGTGATTTAAATTGAATTTAACAATTATAGAATAGCACAAATTTTTATAATACACTCCCTCCGTCCATTTTTATTTGTCCACAATACTAAAAACATATGTCCACTTTTACTTGTAAGTTATGTAGTTTGAAAAACCAAGACATAATTTAACACTTTATACCTATTTTACCCTGATTATTAAGTACTCCAATTCATCTCTTATTTTATTTATTGCTTATTAAGAGTGTCTCAAGTCAAATATAGACAAGTAAACATGTACGGAGGGAGTAATAAACAAAAGAAATTATAAAAAAAAAATGAATTTTGATCTCAATCCAAAATTCCCATTGAGACCCAAGTTTTTCAATTTAAATACTCACAGATTTGATATTAAGAGAAATGCTTAATTTAAGGAATTTTGAAGTTTCTATTTGTGTGGTCTCGCTAGAGATCACAAATAAAATAAAATAATAGAGGAAAGACAATAAAAATAATAAAAAGATAAATATAAAATTGGGGGAGCCCAAAAGGGAATTACTAGTACAAAGGAACTAAAAAGCACAAAGAAAAATGGGAGTCGGAAAATGTTCAAGATAAATTCAAACTTGTGCCTACCAGCCGTGGCACTTTTGTCTAATTTATGACTGGGGTTTGCAGGATCAAATATTTAACCTAATTTAAGCAAATTGGAACATATGTATATAAAAAATTTATTAATTTAGGGAGTGCCATGCCACCTCACCCTAAAGGGCGGATCCGCCCCTGCTCCCCTGTACTATCTTTATTACATCAAGGGCATGCTAGCAACTCTCTAAAGTCCAGTTTTTTCTTTCCTCTGCGGTGTGTGATGTATCATATCCTACTTGTTTGAGACTGGTTCCGTGAAGTTTGTTCCTGGAAGTTTGCTAGTTTTGTGGTGCTTAAATAATATCTATACATCTGTTCTTATATTGTGAACGTAAAATCAAGTTTTTGACAGTAAAGGATATGCTGTTTCCTTGTTTCACCGAATTGTTGACTGTCAAAAACTTGATTTGCACGAGATTGGTGACATTACTCAGTTTATTGTTCTTAAAAAAGAACACAGCTGCACTGACATCATTACATATTACAGTGGGCCTCTATATCAAAGTGTATAACTCAGTTACAAGCTAAGATACATTGTCAATGACGTGAACGTCTGCTTAGCAGTCTAACAAATGGCACCACTAGCAAAAAAAAAAAAAAAAAGAAGCTTTCTTAAAATAAAATAAAAAGACACTACTAGCATGTGGGAAAATGTAATTAGTTGTGGATTTATGTTCCATCTTTGCACCTGCCAAAATTAGCATCTGAGTAAACAATTGCTTCTAGACTATCAACCTTTCTATATGCAAATATGTTATCTTTAGTGTTTTTAATGATATGTGATGGTCCTTTGGTTGCTACCTAATGATCGTAACTACGATCAAGCATCTGCCACACCAATTTATGCAAATACTTGTCCTGACTAGTAAAGTTTTTTTTGGTCATGACTTGTAAAGTTAAAGGAAGTATTGCATCAATATAATCTTTTGTTCGGTAAATCAGTTCTATTGATATTCCTCTTAGAAAACATTTAGTTTTCACGTAAGTTGCAAAAGATGTACCCGCTTTTGTACAATTTCCAAAAACCGAGGTACAAATGTACAATATGATGAATTGAATCAATTATCTAGCAGGTTACAGAGATAATTCATATATAAGGAACTACTATTCACAAATTCATCCATTACTCGCCAATCTTCTTCCAATTCAATTTGCTTGTCTAAGTGAAACCCAAGAAATAGCTCCAATTTTAGTTTAATTTCCTCAAAACTAGCTAGTAGCATTGCATGTCGAGATTCAATGTTCAATGGTAGAATATGCTGAGGATTGAAGAGGGTGTAGAGAATTGGAATCGAGTATTCCAATTTTTGTAGAAAAATCTTTTGTCTAAGCGAAACTAATTAAATGAAAATAAAATTCATTGAAAAGTTATTTTGGCAAATGAAAATAATAAGAGGACAGAATTGAATTAACATCAACGCTCTTGTGTAACAATTAAGCTAATTAACCAATTGAATAGATATAAACTTGTCTGGCATTGTGTATATTGATCGATTGATCAAACATCTCAACTCCGAATTAGCTGAGCTTCCCTATTTGAATCCTTTGTATTATTGTATTATTGTATACACTTATAAAATTTATCAAAACTGACACTATTTTTTTGTTAGTTTTTAACCTGTCCCGTCTACCCACCCTCCTCCTCCTCTGTCTGTCTGGACTTGGGACAAACTGTGGTTTAATAAGCTTGTAGCGGCGAGGTAAGCTTCATATATTGCATAAGCCTTTAAAAATCTACTATAGATATACTTAATTTAATTATTGTTCTCTTTATCTTATTTGCAAAGGAGGACAACATTTAAAATTAGGAAAAGGAAATGGATAAGGGGTGGGGGTGAGTTGGGGGCAGGGTAGGGGCAGAGAGGTAAGATTTTTATATAATAGCCGGTCGGATTTACCGTTTACTTTTTTCTAGCTGGTGTAAATAAATTATACATATAATACACATGAATTATGCATATATTATATATTTATCAATTATTTTTGCTTTAAACGTTCTGATAGACGGTTATTTTGGTTAATTCTTCTAATTTTAGTTAGTACAATTTAAGTAGAAAAAATTCACCCTGCATAAATCTTTATATTTATTTATTGATCTTATGTGAGAAGGATTATCTATATAAAAAATGTTTGTGAGCCGTAAAATTGATTTACCCGACCCAATATAACGTGTATCACTTGGTACTTGGCAAAGGATGCATTCACTCAGTTTTTTAATGCATGAGCTAAAGTTGATCAGAATTTAGATTATTCTATATATTAGAAAGCATGGTTTCAACATTTATGCTTAAAGTCAATGTAATTGAAATTAAGGGCAATTCTGACATTTACTGATTAGCTGTCTACGTGTATTAGTCTTTGAAACAATTTTGCAGATCAGTTTTGCTTAGTTATTTGGACCTTATGAATATCTCTAAAAAAAGTCCAACATTTCCTATTAAATTACAGATCATGCCCTACATTGAAATGTCATTGAATATGGGTGGGCTCATACAACTTTCAAATTGACACGTACGAACGTAAGACCTGTGATAATGTCATATTTATTTAGTTTCTTTGAATCTGGTGAAGGGTAAATAATTTCCTCCGTATATGAAAAAATTTGGTGAAGGGTAAATACTATGAAAAAAAATTTGGTAAATACTTACCATCTATATCCAAGTTTATATCAAATTGTGTAAATTTAATATAGTTAATTAACTTAATAAGGTTATAATTCATATTACTTAATCATGATTAAATACTAAAAGTAACTAAATGTCATATATTCCTTATCTTTCTTCTTAATTGTCCCTTATACTAAAAATAAGTTTTTCTTTTTACTTATTCATTTTAGCAAATCAAGAGAGATTAGGTTCTTCTAATCTTAAGGGTAATCATTAAGTATAGTTAAGTAACTTAATGAGGTTATAATTCATATTAGTTAATTATGATTAATTACTAAAAGTAACTAAATTTCATATATTCCTTTTCTTTCTTCTTAATTGTCCCTTGTACTAAAAATAAGTTTTTCTTTTTTCTTGTTCAATCGCAAATTAAGAAAGATTTATTAGTTTCTTCTAATCTTAAGTATAATTATTAAGTATGCATGTTGAAACCATCCTTTCTAATATATAGAAAAAGGTAATCATTAAGTAATTATATAAAGTACTAGTAAAAGGCAAAATATTCAATCAACATTTCTAAAACCAATCGTGCTTTCAATATTAAATATAGATTAGGCTGTGCATATTGTTATCTTGATATTTTATTTTGACAAAGATATATTAATAGTTTCAATTTTCATAATATTGGCACGGGCCATTGCCCCCTAGTTTTCTAAAGTAAACTGGAGGTGTAAAAAATAGGGAAGCCACTGATTACAAAAGATGCAAGTTGCTTCAACATGTCGAGAATTGCTTCCTAGCACAAACATCATGCAAGCCCTGATAATCCTGAATTATTATATAGGTATATTTAGGGTGTACAAAGAAAATCGATAAACTAAACCAAATAAACAATTCAAGTCTAATAAAAATAATCGATTAATGGTTTGGTGTGCTAGTGAAGAAAAAAAACTCGGTGATAGTTAGTTTGGTTTGGTGTTAATTAAAAAAGTCCAATTGAAATCAAATCAACCCAATATTACATGTATAAACTTTTTAAGAAAATGTTATACATAAAAATATTTGTTAATTATAATACAATTTATAAATATTTCTTAAACTTTTTCATGGTTCCTATCTTTTAACGTAGTATTTTAGGTTTTGCTTAGAATTTTGAATGGTCCAATAAGTTGTATAGCATATAAATATCTAGTATACGATAACTCAAATAAAGTTCAAATTAAAACAAATAAAAAGCAATGCTAACTAAAGAAACTGCAGCTCATCACTCACTCAATTGGCAAGCTCATAAGAACTGATGTGTTCAAAATGCTAAGGGGAAGTCACAGAGGGCCTAGATCTTTAAGAGGCAAGAACTTGACTTATTATTGATATCGCGAGATGTGTCCATCTATGGCACGATTGATTTGATAAGTTATCAATATTCATTGATATTATGCATTGTACTCATTCTCATCTTTCATGATACTCTGATATGAGCTGAGCTTGTTATTGTTGTTTGATTATAGCTTGTTGCCTTATTATGATCAACTGGCTTGTCGCATCGTACGTGGTACAAGACTTGAGGTTGAGTTTCCTTATCGTGATTGTGAAACCGTGTTTCTCATTTATTGGGTATTGTCTTGTAGAGAGGAAGAAAGTGATCTATTCGTGATATTGTGATACGTGTCCATGTGTGGAACAATTGATAGTGATAGATTCTCGTGATATGTGTCCATGTGGCACCATTGATATTGATAGATTCTCATTGGCATTGATATCATTCATGCATTCATACTCATACATGATCGGGTTGTGCGCCGCAACATATATTAAACCTATTTTGGACCGGGTTGCATGTTCCGCAACATATATATATATATATATATATATTGGATCGGGCGTGCGCCGCAGCAAGTACATGGACTTCGCGGGTCCCCCATGGGTCATGACTATCCAGGCGTGGAGGTATTCCGCCCAGAGCGTGTGTGTATCATTGCATTGCATCACACGTGCATTCATATTACATCTATCCACATCCCTGATTTGGTTGTTGCACTTATTGTATTGAATGGTGCGTCACTACAAGAAAAAATATATTTGGCAACAAAACTTTTTTTTGTTGCCATAGATTGATTATTGTTGCAAAAAGTACTTTTGGCTTTTTTTTTTTTTTTTGTTGCATATACTTTTCCCAACGGCTGTTATTGCCACAACGCTCAACAACTTTTTTTGTGTTGCCAAAAGTACTTTTTGCAACAATAATCATTACTATGGCAACAACATTAAATTCTTTGGCAATAAAAAGTTCATTTGCCAACAATAAAACTAAGTTGTTGCCAAATATTAAATTTTTTGTTGTCATTTCTATACTTTCTTGTAGTGCGTTTCCGTAGTGATTTTTCTTGGTTGATTATTGACTTGAGTTGTCGTGTGCCTGATTAATACATACTTGGGGATTGATGGATTCGAGGATTAGAGACTTTCTCCTAGGCTATGACTCGAGGTTACGGAGATCTATTGTTGGTTGTACTGGTGTTTGTGGTTATTCTGAGTAATCGTGGAAAACTTGGCAGACTTGTGTTTAGGTGCTTCACCATAGGCTATGATTGGGCTATTTGATCCTTCTGTGCTTGAGTTCTTATTCTTGGACTGTGTTGGTGTCACGCCCCAATTTCCGAGGGACGTGATGGGCACCCGACCCCATACCCGGAGCCGAGCGAACCCACAGACTCCTATCGCACACATAATTTTTTTTTCAAAACTCAATACTGAAAAATTATAAAATACATAATGAGGCTTACAAACTTTACAAAATCCGTAATTACACAAAATTCATTACATAACACACGTCGACATGTCGGCTGATGGAGCCGCTGACAGACTGACACATCATACCCACAACACTGTCTGCAAAGTCTCTAGTACCATCCAGAAGACATAACGTACATACTTCGACTCGCCAATGCTCCGTAAGGAATGGAGCTCATCGATTAATCTGGGACATCTTCCGACCTCATCTATGGGTACCGCGGCATGAAACGCGGCCCCGAAGAACGGGGGTCGATACGGGAAAATGTACCGAGTATGTAAGGCATACAACACAAAGTAACCGAATTATAACTGAAACAGACAGAACTAGCAGGTAAATACCCTACTTCGAATAGGAGACGCTTTACCTTTCAGACTCAGCTCATACCTACCTGTCTCGTATTCCAAAAAGGGGTACAGAAAGTAAATAAGTCAAACAGAGTACCAGAAATGCTTATTCCACCAATCACGGATCGCATGTCCGAAGAGGTGCAGAAAACACGAGTGAACCCGTGTCGTCACACGTCGTACAAAGTACGAGCATACGGGAATGTTCGGATGAAATCATGTTCGGACGGAATACGTAACTACGTATCGTACGGTACCGGCATATATCGGACGAGTACGAAACGTCTTTCGAAGGCTCGTGAGGATAACATATATCGGACGTAATATAGAATGCATGTCAAAATCGTAAATCACATATGTGTATGACGTGTCCCCCTACGATGAGGGACTCGGTGAATAGGATCATGTATAACGTAATCGGATGTCATATGTGCCAATGACGTGTCCCGCCCTTTATTAAGGGACTCGGTAGATAAAATCATGCATCTCAAAATCATTTATGCATAACGTGTCTCGCCCATCGCGGGTCTCGGTGAATGATAATCATGTGCCATCCTGCCACCATCCCCATAACATCACATCATAATCACATACAAGATAACGTGTCCCTACCCGCAAGTACGAGGGACTCGGTGAATAATGCGAGAGAAGGCGCACGAGAACATGTCCTGGCCCGGGACTCGGCCGAATCGGGGATCGTATCATGACGTACACACGAGATCATAACATGCCCTGGCCCGGACTCGGTGAAAGATACATTGAGTCGCGCACGAGCGCAGTAATGCGAAACATATGCATATGAAATCGTACTCGATGAATACATACGCTTATTAACATCCGAAGATTCGTAACAAGTCTCGGTTCTTCCGAGTTAGCATCGGAGAGTTATAAGTATTTAACATACGGAAACCTCTTCGGACTTTCCAAGCGATCCGAGGTCGTGCATGGAGAACTTTAGGACTTACGAGAGAGTATTCATATCAACTTGCTTATATCCAATGCTTATATATCACTCTTATGTTTGCATACTTATATCGGATTTGCTATTTTCGAACATTTACGACGATCGCATATCGAATATTCATATCAAACTTACTCTTATCGGAGCGTCTATATCGAATAGTCTAATCGTAATACCCATGTCGGTTACCGGATACTTACAAAGAAACTCAAACCATTAGTCCAAACTTTCCATTGTTTAACGAACGGAATTAAGGCAAATAGTGCTATACACTTAGGTCTTGAGGGCGTGGTCCCACCTCGAGTCAAGTCGGATAACGGACCTAAAAATGTGGTCATTATGTCCTATTAGGTCATCCTTGAAGATTTCAAAACATTCCACTTTCGTTTTCAAAGGTCACGGACGCTTAACCAGTTCTTGCACTAAAGTGTAAACTAATTAGTTCAATTCTATTGAATGAATAATAACTAAATTCAATCTCGGATTTCTAGATTTAGAGTGGCCCCCGAAGCTCGTAATCAAGCCTAGTACATCTAAGACATGCCAAAGAAGAAAAAGGGAAGCCTTACATACCTTTTCTGCCGCTTGTGCTATTCCAAATTCCAAATCCAAGCTTGCCAAAATCCGCAATTTGGTCATGTTTGCCGCATTATTCATGAGGCTTTAAAATTCCAATCTTGGATTCGTTCTTGTCTCCGAAATTTCGCAAAGACTCTCCCCGTAAATGCACCATCCCGAGAATATGGCTCGGCCCAAATTAACATCAACAACAATCCGGGAATTCAACCCGGCCAAACTATCAATCATAATGCCAATATTCAACCCAAAATACATTCTAACATTCCCAATCTTTTTCTTACAATTCCATGACACACTACTTACATTCAATTTAATTCCAATGCTCACATATTCATTACTAATCCGCAACCATTTACACGCGATTTAAGAACATTCCAAGCAATCCACACAATATTCAAACAATTCATCTACTACACCATTTTACCACAACTTACCAAATATGATCATTTCCGCCACAACCATAACACATACACTTTGATGAATTCTCATCCATTTCTTGACATTACAACAACCAACAACACACTACATAAATTCATCCATTCTTCCCATACCAACCACCACCATTCGGCCACACCACAATTCACACAACTTCACGCATTTTATCTATTTTAACATTACATAATCCATAACATAACAATCAAATTACTACATAGACTTAATTCCTTACTCCTATTTCATATAACATGCTCACGCTACCACACCACATCAATATTTCCATGAATTTCATTAGTTTCAACACATTACAACAACAACCAAACACAACACAACACACACACATGCACGGCTACCTCTCACACACGGCCACCACTACTATTTCACACTTAACACCATATTTTCATAAACTTCTTTCACTTCTACATCTCACAACATATACAAATCATGCACAACATTTATAACACATACAAAAAGATAGAATCTTACCACTTCCACCAACTTTTCCCACGGCTAGCTTTGGTGTAACACATCAACGAGCGGTTTTCTTGTTCCAACAACTATTTCATGTTGACGAGGGCCTCCCAATTAGTAAGAAAGCCCGAAGAAAACAATCCTTCATGATCAACTTATGGGGCTGGTTCGGCCACCCCTTGTAGCCGTGCTCCCTCTTCTTTTTTTTTTTCTTTCTTTCTTGCTTTCTTTCTTTCTTTCCTTCTCTTAATTAAAAGATGACAACTTATATATATATATATGTAGCAAGCATGTGAGGGCACATGCCCTCTCTAGAATTTTCCTTCTTTTTCCTTTTATTTATTTATTCTAGAATTTTCTTGAAATCTTGACAAAGATGACTTAATTGTCATCCCTTTTTTTTTCTTCACATGGCTTTATGGAATTTTCTTGAATTCCCGTGAAATGACCATTTTGCCCCTAGCCTTTTCAAATATTCCCATAATGCCATTTTGCAAATTTCCCTTTTTGTCCTTAGTCTTTAGCAATATTCCCACACTAATAATATTTTCCAACGACTTACGCATTACGACGGAACCGAAAAATGATCTTACCCTAAACTTTCCATCATTGTCTCGAAGTATCCGAAAGTGCGAAATGCGAGGTGTAACAGTTGGGATACTTGATTGTGAGCATGTCTATTCTTCAGTCTCTTCCTTTATATATGTGAACTAACTGTTGTCGGCCTATGATGCCTACTCAATACGTGTTGTTTGTACTAATGCTACCTTGCTACACTCCTTTTCGGGGTGTAGAGTGTGTGACAGGTTCTATTTCTGATTCTCGAGAGTGTTTCCCTGAGACGATGTTGTTTGAGACTTAGGGTGAGCTACTGCTAGATCTGCAGCCCGAGTTTCCATTTTTCGTATACTTTTCATCTACTTCCAGACAGTATTCCTTTGATGTTATGAGTCTTGTATGGCAACATTCAGATAGTTCTTATTATATATTCAGACCTATGTGTTTATTAGTAGCTCTTGTACTGACTTAGATCAGATGCCTTGGATAGAATATGTATTCCACACTTACTTTCTTTTAATTGATATTGAGATTTATTATTAATTACATTGGTCTTCCATATTTATAGTTTGTATGTTGGGTAAGGGAAGGATTCCCCTACCAAGGTGGAAAATGGTAGGTGCCCGCACGACTAAATGATTTTGGGTCGTGATAGCATCTAACTAAGAATAAGTACACATGAGGATTCTAAAGTTTGAAGAAAAAAATCAAGTCATCAAAGATGAGACAGAGAATTAAACCCTCACAAATTTTATTCTCTTAATTTGTAACTTTATCGGATAATTCGTACACTACTATATTAGTGTGAAATCAAATTGGCTTGACATATTTCTTATTTCTTATTGATTTCTATCAAAAAGGAACGGTTTGAATGGAAAGTAGTGAGCAAAGACATCAAGTCAAGTGGTAAGCAAAAAAACAAAAAAAAAAACAAAAAAAAAACAAAACACATGACAATGTTTGGTCAATATAGGTATGCAACGTAATAAGACTAAATAATTCATTCACTATTCACTTTTTCTTTTATAGAAAAGTAAAGGAAGAACATAAAGAGTTTTAAAAAAGTTGAGTTTTAAAATATAGATAGATAATATTCTAAGTAAAGCTAATATTGTGGATGGTCATAGCTAATAGTTCGTGTACTAACAATAATAATAATAATTTAATAAACTCAAATAAATAAGATAATTATTTTTATATGATTATTTTTTGGGAAAAGTATTCAAAACACACTCAAACTATGGCCAAATTTGCCATAACACACCTCAACTTTGTGGGGTCCTATGACCCCCTGGACTTATTTTTTGTGTATTATTTTCGCTTTCAATCGGACAAAGTCACTCAAACGAGTTTGAGTGTATGCACGCGCTCATAAAATTAAAATCGACGGTCATTTTCATTATTTTGGTTTCCAAAATTTGAAATCCAAAATTCTCTCTCACCTTCCACTCGATTTCTCGCCATATTAATCACTCAAATACCATTTTAAACCGCAAATCTGTGAATCATAGTTAAACTAACTTTAGGTGGTAACATCGCGGTGGATTTTGACCCGAAATCGTCGATTGATCTTCAAGCTTTTAGTGAACTGAAAAAATACCAGGTTAGTCTTGTTCTTTGTCAGTATTTGTACGCATAAAGTTTATTTTTTTCCATATTATATAGGATTTATGAAATTGTCGTATGAATTTCTAGGGTTTGTTAAAAAATTATGGGTTTTTCCTAGTTTAAATTGGGGTTATTTGGGGTTAAGAGATGTGTAATCTTATGTCGTGTAGTATTACTGTTGTAATTGCGTCCAATTTATTTTCACCCCAAAATGTGATTTTATACAATCGTTTGGCCTTGTATTGTCGAAGTCCGAATTTAATTGTTGTTATTTGATGTGTGTGTGGGGTTGTGATTGTTGTTGACCATCTATTGTTATTGTATATGTGTGGTACGATTGTTTGTACTATTACCGAATTGTAATTTCGGTATGAGTGGGTTTGTATTAGTAACATCGAGATGGTATCATGGTGGGTTTTGATGTTAGTAGTGGCCAACCAAAGTGATGAGGTGACAAATATGTAGTTTTTGGATATTGATGTGGATAGGTTGTCCTTTTTTGAACTAAGGGATTATATTAAAGAACTAGGGTATACTACAAGTTGTTCATTTTGTGTTAGGATACCTAATAGTGATAGTGTTGTAGAAATCCAAATCGATAGGACATTTTCGAAATTTCACAAAGTTTTGAAAATGGGGATACTATTGAAATCTATGTCTGTCACATGGTTGATAATTTAGATAATGTAGATGGTCCCATTGCTTTGTTGGAATACACTAGCCCCAATGAGGAATCTTTGGTCGCTTTTAATAAAGAAAGGGATGGGGGTATCCAAGAAGGGGACGGGTTTGCTTTTAATAAAGAATCAAAGCCAGCTTCATCGAAATCGCAATTGTAACAATAACCAAAGAGTCGAAACCGTCGCTTCAAGACCCATTAAGTAGTGAATTTCCTATTCTTGAATCACCACCATCGATGATAGTTCGAGTCCGACCAAGCCGAACTCTTTAATGAACATGATGTCGAACATGAAAGTGATGATGTTCATGAAGAGTGCATAAATTCGAGGGCCGAAAGGAGGTCATATCGAGGAGGAAAAGAAGAGAAAGGATACCAAATGACCCCGGAGAAATTCTTCACAGGTGAAGTTGGTCCGTATCCGGGCTTTGATGAAACTCAAGCCACCGCCGATACAAGCTTGAAAGGTAAGGTTGCCGGGGATGAGCCGCGTATGTCGGCTTCCGACGCATATAGTGTCGAATCGATACGTATGATGAGTCGGGTCTGTGAGGGCTGGGAGAAGGATAATTTTTGACAAAACCGTTGAAAAAGTGATGTGGGAGTTGGGGATGGTTTTTGAGGATGTGAATGAGTTTAGGGATGTTGTTACAAAATATGCACTTCAAAGGGGTGTGCGAATAGAGAAATTTGTCAACGAGCCCAAAAAGGTTAGGGTGAGGTGTAGGGATGGCCGCCCATGGTCGCTATATGCAAGTCTTGACAAGAAGACTAATGATTTCATGATCAAAACCTACAATCCTAAACATAGGTGTGTCAAGACTACTAGAAATTACATGTGCAATGCTAAGTTCTTGTCTAAACATTACAAGAATAGAATTACTGTAATGCCCAAACATTAGGATTTTCAAGTTTCAAATAGCTGATTAGGGAAGAACTTAATATACATGTTGGAAAAACCACCGCCAGGAGAGCTAGAGCTAAAGTACTCCAAGAAATCATGGGTGATCATGTGTTAGAGTTTGGAAGAATATTTGACTATAGGGATGAAATGTCGAGGACTAATCACGGGAGTACTTGTGTTGTTAAGGTTGATGACTCGGTGAAAGTGGTAGGTTGGTGTTTGAAAGTTTTTATATTTGCTTTGATGCTTTGAAAAAATGCTTTTTAGGTGGTCGTAGGAAATGTATTGGTTTGGATGGTTGTTTCTTAAAGGGAATAACCAAAGGACAAATGGCTATTAGGCGTCATTGCTAAAGATGCTAATAATCAAATGTTGCCTATTGCTTGGGCTATAGTGGAATATGAGAATAAGAACACTTGGACATGGTTTTTGAAATTGTTGATAGCTGATTCGGGAACGGGAGATGGCAAAGAACTACACCGTGATATCGCATGCAAAAGGTATGACAATCACTTTTTTTTCTTCATTTAGTTTCGTCCATTCATATATAATTGTTTCTCAAAATTGTAGGGCTTCAATCGCCTATGAAAGAATTGTTACCATCGTGGAGCACAGACGTGTGCAAGACATATCCTAGCCAACTCGGTCAAAAGAATGGAGAGGTCTTCAAAGAAGGAACCACCTGGAAGTGTGCAAAAGCACCTTTGGAAGGAGAGATGAAGATAAATGACAAAATGAAACAAATTTAGTACCGCCAAGGACGGTAAGGATATTGTTGCGTTTTACCGTACTACCCACCGAAACTTGGTGTAAATCTGTACTTTAGAACTGACATTAAGTGTGATAGTGTGGACAATAATATGTCCGAGAGCTTCAATGCCTGGATTTTAGGACCAAGGCATAAAACCATTATCACTATGCTTGAAGAGATTAGAGTTAAGGTAATGACTAGAATAGGTCGTATTGAGTCAATTTCCAAAAACATGGTTAACTAATATATCTCCAATGGCACTGAGGGTACTAGAAATCAACATAAAGAAGTCAATGGAATGTAATATTGATTTCAATGGTGAGAGAGGGTTTGAAATTAGTGATGGGCCATATCAACATATCGTTGATTTGAGAAATAGAACTTGCATTTCAGTAGTGGCCCGGATGCTCAAGGGAATACCATGTCAACATGCCCTTGCCGCCATATTATATAAGAAGTATGAACCCATTGAGTTTGTTGATAGTCGCTACAAAAGAAGGAGACCTACTTGAGGACTTATTGTCATTTTCTTCAACCAACCAATATGAAAATGTGGCCCGAGTCCAATAACCCCATGTTGCACCACCAAATTGTAAAGCCTATGCCAGTGCACAAAGAAGGTCGGAGAAGAGAAGCCACCGAGTCAAAAAGATATGGTAAGTTGTCAAGAAAGGAGTTGACATGACTTGCAAAAGATTTGTCATGGTAAAAACCATAACAAAAGAGGCTGTCCTTTGAAGGTATGAGCTTTTAAAGTAAACTCTGTTTTTTATACTCTTTGGAGTAAGTTTAAATTTTGTATGCCCCCTCCGGCAGACTTTTAGTTATGTTTAACTAAAAAAAGTCACGGGAGAGGTACTTTGTCTTGAGGGCAGACATTTAGTTATGCCGATCCGCATAACTTTGCAAATTCCTTCACAAGTTTATGCCGGATCCGATAAAAGTTTGTTTTTAAAAGTATGCCCCATCGGCATAAACTTGTTAAGGATTTACCAAACTTATGCCGATGGGGGCATACTTATGCCTTATGGGCAAACTTTGCCTTGAAGATATATATGTATTTTTTCAAGCATATAAACCAAAGTTACATGGGATATATTGTGTTTCAAGGCCCGTGTAGTCGCTAGAGACCGGATACACTTCCTTGTTGAAAAAAACAGGAGATCATAGAAATAGATTAGGATCGGTCTCCGTGTTTTCAATTTAAGCAAGGTTTATGTTGGAGCACATGTAACACCTTTGATTTCTAAATTAAAGGGATTTCATTCATCAATTTCAAACTTACATTAAACACAAAACAAAAGAAAACTAGAAAGGATTCCTAACATACATTAACCACAAGACAAAATAAAATGGAAAAGTAGTTCTTACCTAACATTAACCACAACACAAAAGACATTTTTCCAAGCACTGCCTACCTAACGTCAAGCACAAAACTAAACCATTCAACTTCAAAAATACAAGAAACACTAAGGCAATTGGTCATGACAAGTTGAAGAATTTCCTCGCATTAACCAACCGATCCAAATACCAAAACAAAACAAGATACAAAATGTGAAAATCAAATTAGAGCTAAAGTTGTTGATCCCCTTCTTTTTCGATTTTATCTCTTTTGCATTTTCAATTTCGCCCAGATTGTTCCTCCATCTCCTTCATTTTCATATCACTTGAGACAGATTGTTCTTCCATTTCAATCTCTTTCAACATCTTGACAATTTCAGAACTTCCACATCCTTCTTCCATCTCCTTAATTTTCTTCTCTTTTGAAGCTAATTCTCCATGCATCTCCTTCATTTTGTTCACCAACTTTGGAATAATGTATTTCGATCTTTCATCAACTTTGGAAAGATCCCTCCATCGAAAAAATTTACACTTCTTCGAACCATAGTAGGGGCAAGACCAATATCTTCTTCCGGATTGTTGTCGACCGTGAAGTCTTCAATGGAGCAACACACCATGATCGCATCGCACCTCCTCATTCAACATTGATCTTCATTGTCCATACAAGCTTATTCAAATCCAATCTTGTTTCTTCCATAGCTAACCCGAATTTTAATCGAAATTTGGGGAAAGAAATTGTAAGAATCCAATCTTGGTAAGAATTGAAACATGAAGAGAAGAAATTTACCAAAAAATTTGGGGAAGAACTCAATGTGGAAGAAGAGAAGAAGATGTAGCCGTTTGTGGGGATTTAAGATTGGATTTGGGAATTAAAAACGTTATTTGGACGCCATGTGGCAAATATACACCGGTCCATATAGTTTTTATCATCTCTTACGCGTCAAGGAGAGTAGCTACACTTGCTAGTCCAGGTCACCTATTGAAAAGCGAAAATAATACACAAAAAATAAGTCCAGGAGGGTCATGACTCCCGCAAGTATGAGGTGTGTTATAACAAATTTGTACTCACATATTGAGCGTGTTATTAATACTTTTCCCTTATTTTTTTATATCTACCGCGCATCGCGGGTACTAATACTAATAGGGAAAATGAGAAGGAAGAAAAAAAGTGCACAAACTAATGATTAGTTATGTAAGATAAGTCTCTCTTTCGAGACCAGTAAGTTGCTTGGATGCTTCCTAAACGTTATCTTGAAATTTACATTTTCGTTATGCCCTTTTTTTCTAGCTCCATCGGGATTTTGTCTTGTTCATCTTTTGTTAAAAAATAAAGTATTTAAAGATGTTTGCCTCTTTTTTAATTTGCGTTTTAGAAGCTTTCGACATACGTATAACGTACCTAAGCTTTTGACTGATTGTGCAATCTTTTTAGCATTATGAATATCAGTTATTATTTATATCAAGTTTTTTATTTAGTAATAAACATCATATAGATTAACTTATAATTACCTCATAAGTGGATATGATTGTGTAAATATTTTTTCACATTGTCGGTGCATAAAAATTAGGTTCATATAATAAAGATAAAACATTACTCACATCCAATGTATACAACAAACCAATGGATATAAGATCTGCCTTTTTCATATGGTAACGCAATATATTTTTTCATTTTAATTTTTTTAACTGTAAAAAATTAAATTGCTTAAGGTAAATATCCGAGCAGGTAAGCGTTTTCCCTATATCTAATGTACTTTGTCCAAAAAGGCAGTCAAAATATTTTGAGACTTACATTTTCTCTCTGTCCTTTCTTGTTTTTAGTAAATGACAACAGGAAAATTAGAAATGTATGATGAGTTAGATATTCACGAAAAATGAAAACAGAGAAATATACTTCATCCATATATATAATAAAATCATAGTTACCCTCAATGTGGGATATTCTGACTCAAATCCAAATTTAGTGATTTAGTCGCTCCAATATGAATACCGGCATCTGTTGAGGAAAGAAAAAAAACAGGTCACGGTTGAAACAGTAATGTTTATTAGAATTTTTTTCTTAAGATTCGATAAGCTACCAAAAAAAAAAAAGTAAATGTCTTTATCACTGTCACAGTGATTGAATCTGATCAAGTCCAATTCTTTCTCTGTTTACGTAGACTATTTATGAGCTGTATAATTCCAAGAAAGTTCCTCTTTGCTTTCTCTAATTCCAAGAAAGTTCCAATCACGCAATCTATATCTCTTTGGCATTATAAATAATAAGGTTATCACATTCCAATTAGTTCATTTCCACAACTAGCACAAATGCATACACTAGCACACGAGCACTGAAACAAATTAAATAATGGGTGCTAAGCTCACTGTTATCGAAAATAGGTCCAACAATGACATGGAAATTAGAGTATGGGTACCTCCGGCTCGACCGGACAAATTTCAAAGAATTATGAGAATTGAAGCTAAAGGATGGAAGGAAATAAATTCCAAAAATTTCAGTTTTGGAAACTTAAGTCCTGATGAGGGATTTATGTCTACTTTGTTAATGATTTATGTTGATGGAGTTTATACAGGAAATTATTTTCTTCCCACCCACTTGAGGAAGTATGCGAAAGTCATCTGCGACATAAATGAAGAAGGACATTACGTTATACAAGGAATCAAACCAACCTTCGACTTCTGCAGATTCAAGTAATTAACTAGTTATATTCCTCTAGCTACATTTTTTTCTTTCAATTTCATGTTATTGCCGAAATGTTGTTTTTATTGCCCAAATGTTGTTTTAGTTTCGTGTGTTTTCTGATTTGTTATGATGCAAAATATTTTCCACAAATGGAGTTAACTATTACTATTTTCTAAAAATATTTTCCAGAAATGGAAAATATTTCCTAAATGGTCACCCATATTTTTAATTTGGATTCTAAAATCATTTTTATTTCTTTTAGAACTATAATATCACTTAACTATTACTCTCTCTGTCCCAAAAAAATTATCCTCTTTTCTTTTTTAGTCTGTCCCAAAAAAATTGTCACCTTTCTATATTTAGAAACAATTTTACTTTATGAGATAATTTACCGCCACAGAAATAGCTAAAGCTTGTTTTGGACCACACATTTCAAAAATCTTGCTTTATTTTTTAAATTTTGTGCCAAGTCAAAAGAGAACAATCTTTTTGGGACAAAGGGAGTACTATTTTCCTCAAAATATATGAAACATCACAGAAATCTCCTTCTCTCCTAGTTGACATGCCATGTCACTTTTTTTTTTTAATAATGAAATTATTTAACTCATCAAACTCATTTAACCCAACTCAATTCATGTCTTATACCCAGCTTAGATTAAAATACCCAACTTGTAATAAGGACAACTTGTAGCATATAAAAATCTTAGATTAGATGTCATATAAAAATCTTAGATGTTAAACATCTTAATATTGAATTAAATAAGAATTAAAAAAAAACTGCCCACCATACTTAACTCTCCAAAATATGATGGCATAATATTTTATTAATGGGATAAAATAAAAAAATAAAAAACTTGTGAATTTGTTGGGATCAAATCCTATGAAGTGCGTTTGCCTGAACTCAACAGAAGAAGTTCTCTAGTATATTTTAGGCTTCAATGATGATCCTACGGTTCATGGAATTCTTGTTCAGCTACCATTACCTTCTGTGTGCTACCAAACTTCTTAGAGTTAAAGAATGTTTGACTTGCGACTTGATTTAAATTAGTTTTATCCAAAATAAAAGTTGGGTATTTTCATCTAAGTTGGATATAAGACATGAGTAAGGTTGGGCTAAATGAATTTGTTGAGTTAAATAAATTTATCATTAAAAATAAAATTTTAATGTGACATGGCATGCCAATTAGGAGATAAGGTAGCTTTTGTGATGTTTAGTATATTTTGAGAAAAGTAGTGATAGTTGGATGATATTGTAGCCCTAAAAGATACAAAAGTGATTTTAGGAGGTAATTTTCAAAACATGGGTAATCATTTGCGGAATTAATTCCTAGAAATGTGGAGAAAATATTTTTGGCAAAGCTAGACATCTGATCGTTCGGGAAAAAATATTTACATTCACTAGTCAATATACATAATGTATACATCTATTATATATCTAGTGGCTATTTTTTGGATGAATGACTATTTATATTAATTTCTCAATATTTTTACCAAAAATCGGAAAATGACTCATCTCACTTTTGTAGAGAAGTTACTTTCCTATGTAATATTTATAACTCCAAATTTCGTATCATTATTGTAGTCAAGTATAGCATTATTATCAATCTTTTATCCGCAAAAATTCATCAAAACACTATTCGGTTTGTTAATAATGTTGTTATCAATTTTGACAAATACTTTTACTTTCCAACAAAATATCGGAAACCTTCTTTAGATTTTTTTTTATTTTCTTATAAAAAATGTAATTCATTTTCCAGAAGATGACTTTCACTGTACCAAATGCACCCGGCATATTGGGTGGAGATCCATTTGATTTTTTTTTTTTAACTGAACTTTTTTACAGGGGTTGTGCCTTCTTTCCCTATCTCAGAGGAAACAAGAAGGAGATGGTTTGAGCCTCTATTTAAGAATAATATTCAAGTTAGTATTCTGAATTGTTTAATGCCTCCTTCTTCATATGTATTTATATATATCATGTCTCATTAAACAATAAGATCACAGTGGTGAAGTCAAAATTTTTATTAAGGATATTTAAAATATAAAGAAGTAAGTCAGGGGAATTCAACATCTTATATATACATATTGCTAAAATATAGAGAGACCGTGAAAATTTGTAAAGAGATAAGAAGGTTGGGAGAATTTTCTTTGCCCTTTGCATTCACATAATCCTTATATACAAGTAAGCCAACTCCTTAAACTCTATCCTAATAAGGTAACCCTATTCTAATAAAACTACAAATCACATATTACCATAATTACAATTGCACTATAATTAAAATATTACACTTAGAATAGGGCCTTTCTCACCGACATGACCGGACACACTGGTCCGGTCACGCGTCTAATTTTCTAGTCACAATACCTTGCCTCAAATTGGAGCATGAGGGTTTCGAATGCCCAACTTTCCAAGTAAATATTCATACTGCGACTTTCATGACGCTTTCGTAAATACATCAACCAACTGCTCACCGATTAGCAGGTAGCTGGAGGATATAGTACTGGACTAGAGCTCATCCTGGACATAGTGACAATCCACTTCAATATGTTTTTTTCGTTCATGAAACACCGAATTTCAAGCAATATATATTGTTGCTTGACTATCACAAAAGATATATTAATTGGATACTTGTGTTCGACTCCCAAACTCTCCAAAATTCTTTTCAACCATTTCAATTCATAGACCGTCATTGCCATTGATCGGTATTCTGCCCTCGCTAAAGAGTGGGAGACAATATGTTGCTTTTTGATCTTCCAAGATGTAGGTGAATTCCCGAGCGAGATAAACCATTCGGTAAGTGACTTCCGGGTCAGCGGGCATCCTACGCAGTCTAAATCATACCATCCGTACAAACAGAGGTCACAGTCCTTCCTCATCACTATTTGTTATCCCGGGTTCTTCTTCAAATAACGCATCACCCAGAAAGCCATGTCGTAGTGTGCTTGCTTTGGTTGTTGCATGAACTGAGAAAGAACATGCACGCAACATGATAACTACAGTCGGGTGAAACAGAGATATATGAGTCTCCCGACCAATCGACGGTATGGTTCCGGATCTACCAAATTGGCTCCACCGGCTAGTGCCAAATTGTGATTTTGTTCCATAGGCATGTCATTGGGTTTAGCCTCCAACAATCCGATTTAAGAGATTATGTCCAAGGCATACTTTTGTTGAACATGAATATCTTGGTAGGAATCCTGGCAACCTTAACTCCAACAAAATACTCTAGTCCAGATCCTTCATGTGGAAACACTTGCGGAGATAGTCTTTGAACCGTTCAATGAGACTATCCTTGTTTTCGAAAATGATCAAGTCATCTACATAAACTAAAATGTTGAGATGCACACCATCCTGGTTCATAGTGAAGAGAGAGTAATTCGAGTATGATTTTTTGAATCCATACTTTAGCAAAGCGCTTGACAGCTTCGCAAACCAACACCGTGGAGCTTGCTTCAATCCATATAGAGATTTTTGGAGACGACATACCTTTCTCGGACTGGAAATGCAAAATCTCGAGGGAAATTTTATATAGACTTCATTCTTGAGGTCTCTATGCAAGAAGGCATTTTGAACATCTATCTGATGCATTTTCCAATTTCGAGCAGCCGTAACTACCAAAAATGTCTGAACAGTCACCACCTTAGCAACTGGAGCAAAGGTCTCACTGTATTCGATTCCTTCCTCCTGCTTATTTTCGAAAATAATCAAACGGGCCTTATAACGCTCAATGGTAACGTCAAAGTGGTACTTGATCTTGTAGACCCATCTGCATCTGAGTACTTTCTTATCCGGTGGTAATGTCTCCAGCGTCCATGTTCCATTATCCTCCAATGCCTGCATTGCTTTCCATTATTATTCTTTTCTCACGCTTCTGATAAGTATCTCGGCTCATTTCCGGTAGTAACAGCTGCAAGAAAATTTCGGTGTCGTAAAGAAAAATTGTCACAAGTTATTTAATGAACTAGATGATAAGGTGCACCTGAAGGTTGTTGAGGGGCAGGTGGACGATCTAATGAACTTTGCCTTCGGAATGTTTCAGTAACATAGTCACGCAGCCGAATTGATTCATGTTTCTGACATTTTTCCCGATCCATCTACTTCTCCGACCAGGTTGTCCGAACCTCTTATGTACAGACATTCTCTGTATGTTCACCATCCAACCCTGTCTCTATGCGGTTTGAGTCAGTCTGGACTTATGATCCGGCATCTATGTCTATCTGAGTTTCTTCCCTAGTGTCATCAATTGTATCCGTCTAGTTTACTTCTCTGGATTTTTGTATTCTCTCTTATTTGATTTCCTCCCACTTGATATTCAAGCCCCCTTTGCCACATAAACTCTGTCCGGTAATCTTTATTTTTTATCAAACCACCCGATCCTGAAGCAAACAGGAACTTGATCTCATAGAAGTCCACATCTCTTGAGACCAAATATTCCTTATTTTCTAAGTCAAACAACTTTCATCCTTTCTTTCCATATGGGTACCCTACAAATACACACCTACGACTCCGACTTTTAAATTTATCTCTTGTTCTTCCCATTGTGTATGCGTAGCACAATGACCCTAGTATTCTCACATTTTCATACCGTGGGGCCTTCCCATACAAAATCTCATAAGGGGTTTTTCCTTCAATACTGACGAGGGTGTCCCATTAATTAGATTTCCAGTCGTGAAAACACACTCTCTTCAGAATTTTATTGGAAGATGATCACTGAAATCTCAATGCTCATGCCACATTGAGAATGTGACGGTGTTTTCTTTCGACCATTCCATTTTATTAGAGCGTCCCTGTGCAAGTTGTTTGGAAAAGAATTCCGTGTTCAAAGAAGTAATTCTTTATACATGTGAACTCAGTTCTATTGTCATTTCTAACCCGTTCTTCACCTTTCTACCAAACTGCCAGTCTACCAAAGCGAAGAAATTTTTTAAGATTTGGGACAGTTGTTTCTTATCAACCAATAGAAAGATTCACACTGCTCGAGAACCATTATCCATAATCGTAAAAAAATATGAGGCACCACAAGAAGAGGGAGTCCTATAGGTCCCCATAAATCACAATGAATCAACTCAAAAATCTCAATAGCTATTATCACTTAATGAAAATACAATTCTTGTTTGTTTTGCCCTCTGACAGACATCACGCTCTTTATCTAATCTAACACTACTCTTCTTTAGACATAATGCAGAAATTAAGTTAGTCACTTGCACCGAAGGATGGCCCAATCTCTTGTGCCAAAGCTCGAACAGTCTAGTGCTTCCGCCTTCATAGCTCGTATCTGTGGTAAGTTCCAAAAGTAGTAACGTCCACCTCGTCGTTCGCCCATTCTAATCAGCGTCCTCGTGGCAGAGTCCTGTATAACACACAGAACTTCGTTAAATTTTACATCACAATCTAAAAGATCAATTAGTTGTGACACAGAAATTAATTTGCATATCATTTAGCCTGATTGTTCCCTCTTTAGTAGCTACCGAGTTACTTCCATCCGGACACTCAGGAATTTCCCGTTGATTACACAGCTCTTCCGAATGACCTGTCACATGGTTGATAGCCCCGGAGTCAATAATTCAAGATGAGTTTTCAATCTTACCATCCATATTTAGTGTTTATCTTTTGTGACTTCAACATGTGAATCACAGTCCTCCAATTCTCGTTGCTCAATTCGGGGGTCCTATCCTGCCTATGTTCACAAGTCCTGATTCTGCCTAATTTCTATCCTTGGTCACCACAAAGGTTAACTCGGTTGTTTCCTCTTTTCCGATTAGATTCCAGACCACCTCTATGTTGTTGTGGTTGTCCTCGTTCCCGACCACCTGTCTTCCCATCGCCTTTTTAATTACCCGGCCACCAATCCAGATGACCAATGAGTTGGAAGCATTTGTCAACATCGTGATTGGACATCTTGCAATGCATGTAAAACAAATCAATATTTTTCCCTTCACTTTGTGCCCGATTAGGATATTTTTCTTGCACCGCAAAAGTTATAGTTTCACTTCGATCCTCAGTTTTACGTGCGACCTTTTTCCACACATTTTTCTTGCACCAGTTTCGAATAGACTCTGTTCAATGATGGCAATGGATCCTGTATTAGTAAATAAAACCTCACTGTTTCATACATTATCTCATCATCCCATGAGGTAAAGACGTGCTTTTTCTTCTTCTCTTTCGGCCTCTAGGGCGGTTCCTAGATTGCATGTGCACTTACCGCACGTACATGTCGGGATCTATTCACAATTCGTCAATTCTTCCCACAACTTTGTTAATTTTTCATAGTAATCCACTATGGTTTTACCCTTCTGCTTGCACTCCGCAAGTTCGCCTACAATTGTTGCATCCAAGGATCGTTAATAACCACAAAACGATCCCAGATACTTGTCCACAGTTCTTCCGCTTCCTCTCTATGAGAAATAGTTGAGCGAAGCGTCGGTTCAATGGTGTTGAGAATTCACGACACCAATAGTGAGTTTATAGTCCACCAATCTTCTAGATCTGGCGACTTTTCATCTGGCTTCTTGAATGTTCCATCCACGAAACTGAACTTTTTCCTTGCGCTTAAGGCTGTTCTCATGGATCTAGCTCATTCTTTGTAGTTTTCACCCTTCAATTGGACTTGTGTCACCATAATTCCAGGTTCTTATTCGACGTAATATTATACGAAGAGATTGTTTTCCTCTGTGTCTTGTCTTCTTCACCAGTGATTCGTTTGCCTTTACCACTGGCATTATTTATGTGTATATAGGGTTTTTCGTGTTCTTTCTAACTTGTCTCTGATAACATGCTAAACTATAGAGAGAGATGTGAAAAGCTATGAAGAGACAAGAATGTTGGGAGAATTTTCTCTACCCTTTGTATTCACATAATGACCTCCTTATATACAAATAAGCCACCTCCTTAAACCCTATTCTAATAAGGTAACTCTATTCTAATAGAACTACAAATCATATATTACCATAATTACACTTGCACTATTATTAGAATATTACACTTAGAATAGGGCTTTCTCGCCGATGTGAACAGACGCACTGGTCCGATCACGCATCTAATTTCTGGTCACAATACATACATACATACATACATACACACACAGATACATACATACATACACACACAGATATATATATATATATATATAGGGATAATACTCAAAATACCCCCCAACGTTTGACCAAAATCCCAACTACACACCTAACCTTTGCGGGGGTCCTATTACCCCCCTGGACAAATTTTTTCAGTAGCAAAAATGACCATTTTTTGCCGATGTGGCAGAGAGCGTGAATACACCGCCCGGTGGCGCGTGACGGCCTTTAAAAATCTGCATCCG
This sequence comes from Lycium ferocissimum, assembly GCF_029784015.1. NCBI lineage: Eukaryota > Viridiplantae > Streptophyta > Magnoliopsida > Solanales > Solanaceae > Lycium > Lycium ferocissimum. Next base: position 19,274,264 of record NC_081350.1, read on the forward strand.
ACTTTGTTTTGGACGCCAACTAAGCCGCCACATATGATGCCAAGTAGATAAAATTTGAACTCCCTCCATTTTTAGGCTACTTCATCTTCAACTTCACCCTATTTAATATCCATCCCCATTTTTTGTTGTCAAAATAATATCCATTATAAACGAAAATCTCAATTGAAGAAAATCCACATATGATTCCGAACAACTTGTTAAAGAACAACTTTCCACCATAAACGAAAATCAAGAAAAAAATGAAAAATCCAAGAAAGAAAAAGGAAAAAATCTGGAAAAAAAAATAAGGATGAAAAAAATCTAATCTTGTTAAAGAAAATCTGATTGGAAGTTGCTTGTTTGGAGTTGCTACTTGTTGCTGGTTGGAGTTGTTTAAGCACTAATTCTTTGAGTTGATTTGGGGAGAAAATTAAACTCCATTGCTAAGAATTTGGAGAAAGCTATGAAGAACACCAAATGGGTTTCTCTAAATTCTTGATTGTTTAATCAAATTAATGGATGAACTTTGTTCTATTTGGTGTTAGGAAGCTTCTTTCACATTTGGGTTTGTTTGGATTAGATTTGAGCAAGTTGGTGTGATTTTTTTTTCAACTCCTAATGAAGATGATGATGATGATGATGATAATGTTGATGAAGATGAAGGAGAATTGGGTATGAGTTTTCGATCCTTAATAAAAATGGAGTATGGAAAATTGAGATTTTTTTTTTTTTTGAAGAAGAAGAGATGGATGGAGGAAGGAGGAATTAATAAAAAAAATGGGGCAAAATTAAACACGTGGCACGTGGGCTAGCGCGTGCACAACCGCCATTTAATATTTGGGGGTTGGCGACGGGACCGCCACATCAAGAAAAAGGAGCATTTTGATACCGAAAAATTTGTTGGGTAATAGACCCCGCAAATGTTAGGTGTGTAGTTGGGATTTTGGTCAAACGTTGGGGGGTATTTTGAGTATTATCTCTCTCTCTCTCTCTCTCTCTATATATATATATATATATAACCATTTATATACAATATAATTTTCTGACGAAACCAATTAGGATGAATCACCTATCGCCGCTAGCTCCGCCCTGCATGTGGCAACAAAAGAAACACAAATATAGGATGAGCTTTTCAGAAATTAAAGCTATTTAATTACAAGCTAGCTTTCCGCTTTCTGGTGTAACACTTGAAAATTTAATGTTTGACATCGAAAAATTAAACTACTCCGTTATTGTGATAACCCAATTTTCATAGCTGACTTTATGTCAATTCATACAACTTCTAATTCCTGCATAATACTAGAAGTAAGTTTATATACATGGTGACAATTATTTGATGTTTAGAGGATGCAATAATACACTTATATCAAATTGTTAGTTTGCTTACTTTCAGGTTCTGATTTTCTTCTAGACTCATCATCCAAGTAGAAGAAGCTCAAATTTTGAAGATGTATGCTATACAATCAATGTCCAATGATATATTGGCCCTCTTGTTTATGACATGAGGTTGTGCTATATATATTACCACTTTAATATTTCTATAGTGCTTCAAGTTATCCGGTCTATCTTATATTTTGTGAGATTATATTTATTTTGTAATGTTATCTTTATTCCAACTTCATCTAAATGTATGGAGAATGAAACTTCATTTCTCGTATTGCACTCTCTTTGTTAAAATTCTCATAACTTAGAGTTATTAATCTTTTACACCCCTTATCCATGCCCTTTTTAATTTGTACCATGTCTTCTTACTTTATTTTTTTGTTTGTTTTTGCCTAATCCCTTATCTCTTTATTTTCCACTGTGATTAGTACTCTTTAACTTTTTACTTGCACTTCCATGGGACAGATACCATTGATAATTAATTAACTGATTGTCCCTTACATTTTACTTTTTCATTTTTATTCTTACTCTAATAAATATGAAAGAGATTAACGTCGTAAAAGAAAATAATAATAGTAAATTGAGATCGAAGAATAAATAAGGTTAATTTAGTCAAATTATTATTCTAACTGACGTTTTCTTAAAAAAAAAAAAAAGGTGCAAAAGACAGCATGACAAATAAACTGAGATGAATGTAGTACTTGAAATTAGAGTTAACTGTAACGACCCATTTCGTCGTTACTGTGAATTTCGAAGAAAGACCGCAACTCTGACTCCTTAATACTGTCTTCGTCTAGTTTGTTCTGGAAATCGCTAATTCCATCGAAATCGTTGTGCGCATCGCGCGAGGGATGGAAGTGTGGGCCACCAGGCCCAGCTGAGCCGCCATAGTGCCAGTATTGGCGCTACAGTGGTGGCGTTGTAGCGGTCTAATCACCGCCATAGCGGTAAGAGCTTATGGCCAGTGAGCCGCCATAGCGGCCACTCAGTGGCCCTAGGGGCACCGCTAAAGCATTGAACTTACCACTGGGGCAGTCTCATATAGTGAAATCACTATCTAAGACTCCATTTCGGGAATTGGTCCCATTTTTCTCCCAACCCTAAATTCCAGCCGCCCAGGTCCTTTAGGAAGTGAAAATAATCAGATTGTTGGTCTTGATAATCCTTCTAATACCTTCAAATTCTCCTTCCACCTAGTAAATTTCTCAAAATAAATCTTGACCTAGATAACCATCTAATGGGTATTACAAGTATCTATGGTGGGAGAATGATGGGTTAGCAATACTTTTCACAAGAATCCTATTAAGCAATCTTCCATGTTCTTCCCCTAAATCAGTTAATAACCTAGATTCTTACCTTCCTTTTTCTTAAAAATGAGTTCTTCCATGGATCTTGGAAATGGGTCTTCCTAAATATAAGCTTAAAAATTGGTAAATCACCTAGTGTTGTTGTAGATGGAATCTAGGAGTGGTTTAAGATCCCAAAACCTTTCTTTTAATCTGAAATCTCTTATAAGGGTTCTAATGGTAATTTCTATTCTTGGGCCTCATGGTTATCTCCAAGCTCTTCATGCGGATTACGGTGTGGTGATCGAGTTGAAGAATCAATAGATGTTCGTGGCACCCGCTCGGCCATTAGGTAGGTTATGGCTTCCCTTTCGATAGACTCTGGTTAGTTTATCATATTCATGTACTAGAAGAAACAGAGAATGCATGTGTATGTATTTGGAGATTTGGGATGGAATCCTAGGATGGTATTGTTTTGTGATTTGTATGTTCGGGCTTGTGGCCTGTAGATTCTTTAGGATGTTTGTTGTGGTTTCTTGAATATCGGTGGATTTATGTGACTTGGGAGTAGTGGGTGATATCTACTTCTATGTCTCATGACGGGAACTTCCGTAATATGTGATTAATTGTGTTATGCCATTAATAGCTAACCTAGTTAATAAATGGAAGGATAAAATGTACCAACGATTGTGATTGAGTTCTAGACTGAGTTGGGGACGAATGATTGTGAGTGATGAAATTGCTTGTTCTAAGCTAATAAAGCCGATTAAGGAAAGTGGTAATAAGGTATATTGACTTGATTAACCAACAGTGTGTTTGGGACTCGCCATTCGTTATGTTGTGATTGATTGTTCTATTGTGCCGGCTTGATGCCACAAGTTGTTGATAGATATTGGATTCTCGTTTTTTATCATCTCGATTACGATATTGTTGGCATACCCACTGTTGGTATTTGTGATTTGGATATATTATTGGCGTACCCACTGTTGGTACTTGTGATATTGAGCATGAATATTGATGTTGATACATGCATTGCACGTACTCTTATTTTCATGATACACTGTTGAGATACTAATGATACTTGATGAAACACTTTGACGAGCTGGGCTCAATTTTACTTGAGTGACGTGAGATGGCCGATATCCAATGCTAGTTCCGGAATCGTTGATTGAGTGAGTGCATAGACTCCGCGAGTCCCCCAGAGTGGTGCTGGTGAGAACCCCCTATGGGCAAAGATCCGGGGTCCCGTCTGTCTGTTGGGCAAAGATCCGGGACGGGTGGCACTTAGACTTTGCGAGTCACACTATATTGTGCTACCGAGATGTTGATATTTCCGTCCGGAGCACATTGTACACAAAAGATTGCATTGCACCATGGGTTATGATTGAGATATTTGGTAATGTACTTGTGATGTTGGATTCAGACTTGATATATTCAGACTTGGAACATTTGGGATTAGATGCTCTACTTAGGCGATGACGTGCGCTTGGCGTGGTAGTTGTTGTTTGTACTTATCGAATTATTCCTTAGATCGTCTGTAAGATCAATTACATGTTGGTCTCTAAGTGATGTAGGGTAAAGGGTGTTATGATAAAGAGTTGACTCTTAGACTAAAAGCGAATGATATAATGATATATGAATTGCGAGTTTGTTGTGAAATTGTCTTATGGTTATTAGAGGGAAGTTAATGATTTAAAAGGTATTGATGTTATAATGTGCGGTAGATAGACATATGACTTGGTTTGGTTACTATCATGTTATCTGTGAATTCTTTTACTGATATGTGTTTCTAACCATTGTCGGCTTATGATACTTACTCAGTACGCGTGGATTGTACTGATATTCCACTTGCTACATCCTTTTTAAGGTGTAGATTGTTTCAGGTGGTTGGTTGTGGTATGAAGCAGAAATGCGCGGTGTCTATCTGGAAGGCCTTTTCTCACTTCATTTCGGGACGGAGGTTGAGTCTTAGAATGTAGTGGTATTCTGGAATCATTTAGTCACTCTTGTACTAGTCTAGACCAGGTCATGGGAAGTCAGATCGAGTTTGTAATCATTAAATTGTTGTGATCATATTAAATCTTGAGTTTATTGAATATATTATGATGCTTCGTGGTTATTTCTAAATATCTATTAGTTTAAATGAATCATCTTTATTTAATTGACGTGTTATTCAATGAGAGGGTTCGCCTACCGAGATGGGAAAGGCAGGTGCTCGCACGGTCCTAAAATGGGTCGTGACAGTTGGTATCAGAGCTTAAGTTACCGGTCTCACAAGTACAAGAGCAATATCTAGTAGAGTCTCATGGAATGGTACGTATACATCCGTACCCATCCACGGGAGGCTATAGGGCATTTAGGAAATTTCCCTTCTTTCTTTCAAATTGTGCTACTTCGGTCAAATTGGTATCTCAGTGGATTCAATTGGTACCTGGACGGTCCCAATTAGTATCAACACAGGAGAAGGTGTTATGTTGTATTCCGATCTGAATTGTTCCGTGTATGCAAATTGTCGAATGTTGAACACTACTATTCAGTGGTACCGCGATGACAATGATCCTTCGGCCACGGACAGCGCACCGCCATGGCGGCTTATTCACTGCCAGAAGCGGTTACACCGTGCTCCTCACGACGGTCGTTGCGGTCCCTCGTCGGCCGGCCGGGACCGCTATAGCCGTCCGAGAGACCGCCGATGCGGCTCGAGATCGGGACCCGATTTTTCCCCGTTTCCATTACTTTCCCCTGTTTTGATTTCAGCCAAAAACAGAAACACAACAAAAAGTCAACCAACAACAGTCACATAAAATAAACCCGACAAGGGCGAGAAATCATCCAAAGCAGCTACTACAACCCAAATTACTTAAAAACCAAAAGGGAATGGTCTAAAATATAAGACCAAACCACAAAAATCCAAACCAAAAAGAAAACCAACAGAAATTGTTTCAAACATCTAAGCCAACAAGGCAAACCAAATGAAAAGATTGTCTGGAAATAAAAGGCCCTACAAGGGCAACCAAGCATAATAAAAAGAAGGGAAGGGGGAATATCTAAGCCTTCCGTACGCTAGTCGCACCATTACTATCTGAGATGCCACCAATGTCATCAAATCCACCACCCCGCCATCCTTCCCAGGCCCACTCTCGAAGGAGTACTGCTCGAAGTCATCATCCCCCACTGGCATCGGCACATTGGAGTACATATTACCCCACATTCCCTTAGTGACCCTCCAAGATCTGATGTTAAGCCTGTCGCGCACCTTGTTCTTCATCATCTCCTTATCAAAATCGTTGCGAAGCTTACCGTGGTTTTTAGCAAGGGTGGTGTATGCAGTTTGCAGGCTGGTGAGTGACTCACTCATCTGCGTCTGGGTACCAAAATACCCCTTTATCTCCTCCTCGTGTGGGAGTAGTTAGTAACAAAGACTCGATGAACCGGAGCGACCGAAGGCATGGACATCGTCCGGAACATGGTCACTATCTCATCAAAGCGCGAATCTATGCACTCAAAGGGGCCCTGGATACGAGGAGCCCCAGTCTCAGCACCACATCCAACCCCAACCTCAGTATCATCCCCAGCTCCAGTGACAGACCCCAGCTCCGCTCCCCTCTTCGCCTGCATCGTCCACCTTCCTCCTTTTCCAACTGACAATCGCGGTCCCAAAACCCTTCGCCCGCAGCGGATGGAAAGGGGGATCAGGCTGGACCCAATCATCATCATCCTCCTCTGGAACCTTAGCCCTCTGGCATATGAAGGTGATTTGGGAAGGGAACATCAAGCTTCCCCCACCTCTATCCGCAAACTCCTTCCACTCCGCAATGACCTGCGCCTCCACATTTACCGGTATGTCAGCCAGAACACAAGCAATAACAAGGGCACGGGCATAGGTCACATTATGGGTGTTCGATGAAAGGCGGATCCAATGACTAACAATGCAATGCGCAACCATCTCTTGGCTTCAGCAGTAAAACGATCACTATATATTGCTCCCCTACCATGAGCCCAGGGAGTCTTCGCTATGTCATCCGCCTGTACCAATTGGGCGGCCAACCACATAAGATCCTTCTCCATTGCCTTCTCCTCATAGGGCTCCTCTGGATGATCATCCAACCAGTAAACCCGATTGATAGCCCTTAACCGCACTTTCACTGGAGTGCCCCTCAATATGATCACCGGGCTGGGGCATCCCAGTCAACAGAAGGCAGCATGGCATAGAATTCCCTTACCCAAGACTCATTGCAATCATCCGAGTTTCGGACCGAGCGAGTCTACTTGGTCGCTACCAACCTGTTCCAGAAATCCGGAGCCTGCCTTTCCACATTCGTCATGTCAAATCCCCGCTCCAATAGTAGAGGAATGGACTTTTGGCTCAAGTGTAGCCGTTTATTTTGGCGAGTGGGGAGTTTTTCATAAACGGGCACCTCCACATTTTGGGGCACCGCTCCTTGGACTTGAGGTATTTGTTCTTGATTTTCAGCCATTGTGCCTGTAAAAGAATTAGAAGTGTTTAATTCTCGTGTTTTATCAGTTGCATGTCATTCTAGTAAGAACCAATGTGAAAAACTCGATAAAGAATGCCCTGGCAGGGAACTGCACAATTGCAGAATCTGCAGGTGCCGCTGTAGCGGTCTGCAGACCGCCATGGCGGTACCGCAATGCCAAAAAACAAATCGCCACAGTGGTCCCTACAATTCCTGATGACCGCCACAACGGTCAACTGAGCGCCATAGAGACAACGCTGCAGCGGTCAGTTAACCGCTGTAGCGGTATCGTCTTCCCCGACAAAAAACCCAAATTTTCAGATTTCAAACCCCATTTTTTGGATCAAAAACTTATTTTGAAGCACAGATCGGGCAGGAGATCAATGTGCATGAAATTTAAACCCCATTGGGGTGCTATTCTAACAACAAACTAGCCCAAATTTTGAGAAAACTCCAAAATCTATTACAAGAATTTTTCTTTACTATGTGCAAGTTTTGCCGCTCAAATCTGTGCGATGATCACGCTGTGTTCGAAGGGGAGGCTATCCTAACGATTAACTAGTTCAGATTACTCCAAACATTCGTCCTAGTGGGGTGTCAACCCAAAATTCCAAAAACCCTAACTTTGTACAAAATTCTAAAAAATCCTAACCACCTAGACTTGTTAAGCCTATGTGCAGTGTTGTTATTAATTATGGAGCAAAGGGGAATCAAATTTAGCCTTGAATTTTTTAAGCTTCCGATGAGTAGATGGAGGTGGATCCTTTCTTGTTTTGGTTGTCCTTTTTCTTCTTGTGGGAGAGAGAAAAGTGAGTGGATGGGGGGGGGGGCCCTATTAGTGCTAAATAGGAAGAGTAGAGAATTGGGAGAGTTTTATTTGTGTAGAAGTGAAGTGGGGGTAGGAGTTTTGAGGGATGTGGAGAGGTTTTTCGAATGGGTTAGGAGTGGGAAGTGAAAGAAAAGGGACCGCTGTCCCTTAATATTCTGCCAGCAATGCCGCTATGGCGGCACCGTAGCCACTATAGTGGCGGCGCCATAGCGATCAGGAGGCCGTTATGGCGATATCCTATAGATTTTTGGGTGACCACCGTAGTGGACAGTGTTGGCGCAGTGGCGGCACCATCCCAACGGTCATATAGCCGCTATAGCGGTTTCCCAATTCCATCCATGCAATACTTGATACGTTGGGTTATATTCGAGCCTTACACCTTGTGGTGGACCTTTTACAATCACTCCTTGCCCTTGAGTCATTCTTGCCTTGATACCTTGCAAAACATTTGTACACTAACAGACTCCGAACTTGCTTGGATTGTAGTACGAGTTATGGAAATCGATAACGATCACCAGTAGTAACCAGGTGATTTTATTGATTACGTCTAAGAGCGCTAAGTCACGAAAGGTTCCCCGACTACGTTATTCATCCTGTTCACTTCTGATGAAGGGTTAAATGGTACTATAACATCCTGGCTACTAAATGCGTCACCCGTCACCGTTTGTTCATTCCGTTACCGTTCGGGGACAAACGGTTAGTCAATTGGTATCTAATGTAACGACCCGCTTCGTCGTTACTGTGAATTTCGAAGAAAGACCGCAACGTTGACTCCTTAATAATGTCTTCATCTAGTTTGTTCTGGAAATTACTAATTCAATCAAAATCGTTGTGCGCATCGCGTGAGAGATAGAAGTGTGGGCCACCAGGCCCTATCTGAGTTGCCATAGTGCCAGCATCGGCGCTACAGCGGTGGCGCTGTAGCGGTCGAATCACCGCTATAGCGGTAAGAGCTTATGGCCAGTGAGCCGCCATAGCGGCCACTCAGCCGCCCTAGCGGCACCACTAAAGCGGTGAACTTACCGCTGGGGCGGTCTCATACAGTGAAATCACTATTTAAGACCACATTTCGGGAATTGGTCCCATTTTTCCCCCAACCCTAAATTCCAACCGCCCAGGTCCTTTAGGAAGTGAAAATAATCAGAATGTTGGTCTTGATAATCCTTCTAATACTTTTAATTTCTCCTTCTACTTAGTAAATTTCTCCAAATAAATCTTCACTTAGAGAACTATCTAATGGGTATTACAAGTATCTATGGCGGGAGAATGATGGGTTAGCAATAATTTTCACAAAATCCCATTAAGCAATCTTCCATGTTCTTCCTCTAAATGAGTTAATAACCTAGATTCCTACCTTCCTTTTTCTTAAAAATGAGTTCTTCCATGGATCTTGGAAATGGGTCTTCGTCAATACAAGCTAAAAATTGGTAAATCATCTAGTGTTGTTATAGATGGAATCTAGGAGTGGGTTAAGATCCCAAAACCTTCCTTTTAATCTGAAATCTCTTATGAGGGTTCTAATGATAATTTCTATTCTTGGGCCTCATGGTTGTCTCCAAGCTCTTCATACGGATTATAATGTTGTGATTGAGTTGAAGAATCAATGGATATTCGTGGCACCCGCTCGGCCATTAGGTAGGTTATGGCTTCCCTTTCGGAAGCTCCGATTAGTTTTCCATATTCATGTACTAGAAGGAACGGAGAATGCATGTGTATGAATTTGGAGATTTGGGATAGAATCCTAGGATGGCATTGTTGTGTGATTTGTATGTTCAGGCTTGTGGCCTATAGATTCTTTAGGATGTTTGATGTGGTTTCTTGAATATCGGTGGATTTATGTGACTTGGGAATAGTGGGTGATATCTATTTCTTCTATGTCTTACGACGGGAACTTTCGTAATATGTGATTAATTGTGTTATGCCATTAATAGCGAACCTAGTTAATAAATGAAAGGATAAAATGTACAAACAATTGTGATTGAGTTCTAGACTGAGTTAGGACGAATGATTGTGAGTAGAAGGTGAAATTGTTTGTTCTAAGCTAATAGGCCGATTTAGGGAAGTGGTAATAAGGTATATCGACTTGATTAACCTGTTGTGTGTTTGGGACTAGCCATTCCATTGTGTTGTGATTGATTATTCTATTGTGCTGGCTTGATGCCATGAGTTGTTGATAGATATTGAATTTTGTTTTTTCATCTCGATATTATTGGCATACCCACTGTTGGTATTTGTGATTCCGATATATTATTAGCGTACCCATTGTTGGTACTTGTGATATTGAGCATGATTATTGATATTGATACATGCATTGCACACATTCTCATTTTCATGATACACTGTTGAGATATTGATGATACTTGATGAAACATTTTGATGAGCTAGGCTCGATTTTACTTGAGTGACGTGAGGTGGCCAATATCCGATGTCAGTTCCGGAATCGTTGATTGAGTGAGTGCATGGACTCCGCGGGTCCCCCAGAGTGGTGCCTGTGAGAACCCCCCGTGGGCAAAGATCCAGGCCCGTCTGTCTGTTGGGCAAAGATCCAGGTCAGGTGGCACTTAGATTTCGGGAGTTACACTGGGTTGTGCTACCGAGATGTTGATATTTCCATTGTGTACACATTATTTGCATAGCATTGCATTGCATCCATACATTATTGCATTGCGTTACACCATGGGTTATGATTAAGATGTTTAGTGTTGTACTTGTGATGTCGGATTTGGACTTGATATATTCAGACTTGACACATTTGGGATTAGATGCTCTACTTAAGCATTGACGTGCGCTTGGCGTGATAGTTGTTGTTTGTACTTGTCAAATTATTCCTTAGATCGTCTGTAAGATCAATTTCATGTTAGTCTCTAAGTGATGTAGGGTAAAGGGTGTTATGATAAGGAGTTTACTTTTAGACTAAAAACGAACGATATAATGATATATGAATTGCGAGTTTGTTGTGAAATTGTCTTGTGGTTATTAGAAGGAAGTTAATGATTTAAAGGGTATTGATGTCATAATGCGCGTAGATAAACGTATGACTTGGTGTGGTTACTATCATTTTATCTGTGAATTCTTTTACTGATATGTGTTTCTAACCATTGTCGACTTATGATACTTACTCAGTACGCGTGGATTGTACTGATATTGCACTTGCTACACCTTTTTGGGTGTAGATTGTTTCAGGTGGTTGGTTGTGGTATGAAGCAGAAATGCGCGGTGTCTATCTGGAAGGCCTCCTCCCACTTTAGTCCGGCTTGGAGGTTGAGTCTTAGAATGTAGTGTTAATCTGGAATCATTTAGTCCCTCTTGTACTTGTCTAGACCAGGTCATGGGAAGTCAGATCGAGTCTGTAATCATTAAATTGTTGTAACCATTAAATTGTTGTAACCATGTTAAATCTTGAGTTTATTGAATATATTATGATGCTCCGTTGTTACTTCTAAATATCTATTGGTTTAAATGAATTGTATTTATTTAATTGATATGTTATTCAATGAGAGGGTTCGCCTATTGAAGTGGGAAAGGTAGATGCCCGCATGGTACTAAAATGGGTCGTGACATTAACTAAGAGCATTCACCAAAAATTTAAAATAGTTGTTTTTCGTTTAAACAGAAAATCAAATTTCTACTTTGTTTCGTTTTAAACATGTAATAATTTCTACAATATAGAAGAGCCATATTTGGGACGACCAAGGACAGTTTCGTAAATTTATCAAAAAGCTAACTCAGAGTAGTTATACATTGTGCAAGTAAAAGCAATGACTTTTCAAAAAAAAAAAATATCAGGCAATATCCATTTAATTCCCAAAGCATCCCCATTAAGTCAATAATTATGGATTCACTGCCATGTGTGTATCAACCCATTGGTGCGAGCAAAAGAAATCATTGTAGAACAAAAAACGTGGGCCCCATTTGATTACTTTTCTTCAAAAGTTTATGTAGGTAGCAAAACCATACAATTTCTTTTCTTTTCTTATATTAGCCTGAGACCTAATCTAGATATTTAACTGTTGTATTTGCTATTCTGGCGTGTCATTTATTTGTAACTAGATAGGGATGCCCGTGCTGAGCACAGGCCCAACACTACAACTTACATGTTTGAGCTCATGTTAAGAAAACAAGTTTTAAGTATGATAATTTAGAGAGAAAAGAACATGACTTTGTGATAACTTTGAAAATATAATGGCAATAGATATGAAGCATAAGGAAATACAATAATGGCCAATTGAATTAGTTCATCTATAAGCGTGAAAAGCATCTTTGACCACATTGCTTGCCCAACTCCCATGGTATAGAATCCAAATTCTCACTTTTTTCTTTTTGGGTCACTTTCTTCTAAACAACCTTATTGTTGTTTTGACCAAAGATATATTAGCGTATACATTTCTTGCACTTCAAGAAGCATTTCTTTTCCATTTTTAGAATCCAACCTTCAAAGAAAAAGCTGATAATGTAACATGTCAGCTCATGAAAACATTTTGATTCAAATAATATAGGTGTAACATTCTGTAAGAACTCTCACCATTTGAAGAAATGATGAGGGTTTTTATATTCGTGCACATCGTAGTAGATGTGTATTTTTTGACATACTTGACTTTCATCGACTACAGAGTTCAGCACTTCAGCCTTTAGGGTTTAGCATAGGTTTTGAATGGGCTGACCTTTCACTAATCATGAGTCTGTTTAAGCAAAGAAATCAAGATTACTCTTCATGTTATGACATAGTCACAAACAAGTTAAGCAGCTATCTTGATAGAAATAGTAATTTGACAAGTTGCTGAATTTTACCCTCTATAGTAATAGAGAACTTCTTTAGACTACGTACAGAGAGAAATCATACTTTCGTGCAATTTAATTCAGAAAAAGAAAAAGAAAGTGGACAAACCACTTAATAAACAACACTGGTCTATTACCAGTTGTGCAGAAAGTCAGGGACTTTACTACTTAATACATGCCTACGATCATGGAAAAAATCCTTAAAAGACATAACAATTAACTAAAGACAACACCACAAAGAAGTCTTAATGTAGTTCAAATAATTTTCACCTCAACTGCAAACTACTTGGAGTCAATTGCTGAAATTTTCAGTAACCATTGCACTCTATTCATGCCTATTTCATTCCAATGCTAAATAATTCATCTTTCAAGACCAATAGGGGATGAAACTCTTGAAGAATAAACTGACCTACTGAAACATTTCACAAAAGCAATTAACAGAGATTCGCTTTACATGAATTGATGGTGAGAAAGGCAAATAGACAATGGTCCATAGTCAAATTCTGCAAACATGTGAATGTGCATAAAGACTAAAATTTACTTGCTATCAATGAGAATGAAAATTAGTAAAGAAAAGAGCCTGATGCTAGAATCTATCAATTTTTGTAGACATAACTTCATATCTGCATTTTTCAGGTATCACCGGCATATCAGAAAAGGATCACCAACAGATCAAAAGTTATGTGTAATAAACTGCTGATGCTTCAGATACTATAAAACCATCAAAACATGAATAACCTCAGTCACTTGTGCAAAAGCAAGGCAATAATATCAATTTTTTCATTTACTTAGACAGTATTTGTACTAAAATTACAACAAAAATAGGTCCAAAAATATCAGATGTATCTTTTAAGTTCAGCCTTACCTACAGAAAAACCTAGGCTGGAAAGAGCGGGCATCTTCGTCTGGTATTAACACTAAGCTGAAAGAAATCAAGGGGAGAACAAAGCATGTCTGTCAGTCCATTATTGAATAAAAGATATCTCAGATGGATAATTGACAAGTGACAACACATACTATTTGTTCCCCAAAATCAACAGAACTATTCTTGGCAGGAATGCCCTTGAAAAATATGATTACCACTGCCTCATCTAGTTTATGATAGAATTCATGCCCGCAGTTAGTTATTCTAGACGCTCCATCTATTCTTAGGGACTCAACCAGAATTTTGCACAATTTCACATCTTCTAATATTAAATAGCAATTTCTTTGCTTTTTCATGCATGAAGCTAGAACAAACATAAAGATTTCTACAATCTTCATAATTCTTCTACAATTATTTCCTTGACATCCCTAAACTTTTCCACCCTTTTCCTATTCTGCCTATGCAAATCAACACTGGAATTCACATATAAAAACAAACAAAAAAAATGAAAAAGCACATAATTAAATGCCACCATCTTCTTAATCGCAAAAGACTAAAAACGGGCAATTGAAATACTAACATTTCATACTGTAGAAGAAATTTCAACAACCAATTCAAGATGAAACGTCACAGCTAAGTACATATAAAAATATATACCAAGATAATATATCTCACGTGGTTAAAGCAAACTTGTTTGCAGTAATTTAAAAAAAAGTGACACACTGCTTTACATGTAAATCTAGAATATTGAGGCCTCAAAATACTTTCATAGCCAGCAAAATCATCCTCCCTAGTTTTTAATGATCGATCATCACCACTACAGATTTCATTAGTAGCCTGCATCAAGTCATTCTTAAAAATAACCCACACGAATGGATGCTTTGATGACCAAGAGCAACACAAATACAAATACCAGATATTCACTAAATTAACAGTGGACAGATAATTTTGAACTAATAGCTGCTTGAAGGTATCCATAGAAATAGAACCTGACCAAAGTTGAAGCATGATGGCGGTAATATGCTGCATACTAAGCTAGAGCTACTAACATGATAATATTCCTACTTTCTCAACATATACAACCTTACATATTACACTAGAGAAAGTGGAACTTCATATCTACAATCTGAGCCACAGCTTTTGTTGAGTATCTGCAAATGGATTATACGTCGTTCAGAAAGTTTCCACTAAAAAATCGTGTTTTATGATTCTTTAAATTTTCAACATGGAAAGATTAGTAAATTACAAGGACATAAATTTTACAATCTCAACTCGACCAACATTTTGGAAAAGAATAGTATCATTATTCATTCATTTGGGATTGGGAAGCTTTTGAAAAAGCTTAAAGGCTTAGACCATGCTAATTCAGTTCTAAAAGAGAATACTACATGATCTTACTCTATCTCGAGTCTAGGATACCAAATATAGTTCTTCTTTACCATACAAGACTGAATGTAGTGTTGGTTACACACCTGTATAGCTTTATCAGATGGTCCAAGTTCATTAAATCAAGTTCCATAATCAAAATGCTTTAGGCAGAGAGCAAGTTTTACATTCACATAGTGAAAGTTTTGGCTTTAATCACTTTGGACACACAATAGGAAAGCCATTGATATTGCCTATAATTTGTGGCTACTAGACTTGATGTAATTTCCATATAGGTAGGGTAACTTTTGATACCGTAGCATATATGTTTACACTTTCAGATTTAAGTACTTCATAAAATTCTACTATTCTTAGCTATTAAGCTTTATATGTGAATTAAAGCACAATTCTATAGCACACTGTACTATTACCATGATATATTTTGTTATGTGAGTTTATCTACTAAGATTGAGGATAACCAAAACAAGGATGGCTTTGCATGATTATTATGGAGTGTATTTGGTAACTATGACATGGTATAACTTTGTTTTTTTTTTACTTATGTATCTGTAATTGAATATGATGTATTACAAATTGATGCACTTATAAGAAAAGATGCAAATTTATGTAAAAGCAATGACAAGAACAAACCAAAAGTTTGAGAAAGGAAAACATGTTACCTAGGCTGAGTGCATTTCAAATATGAGTTGCTCTTGCAGACAGATTAACAAAAAATCGTCATTAATGTTGCTAGGCTGATCAAGCATTAGAAGTTCATTGATAACTTCAAATTAAAAGGTTCCAAACTAAGCACCATATTGAGCTAACTATATCTTATGTCTGATTATATCTTCTCCAGTATTTTGGGAGAATTCTAAATTGTTTGAGGTATGTATTGGGTCTTTAGCACTACCAGTTCACTGAACATATCTAGATATTAAGAATGTGCTATGTTGCAATAATGTCCTGAAAAGTTTGTACTCAAATTAAACTAAATATTTGGTTAGAGTTATGTGATAAATACAATTATTAAATAATTTTATTAGTAATTACCCCAACAAAAAAAACTTTATTACAGTTTTGCAACAAAGAAGAAACTCTCTAATTAAGGTTTAGGAAGAAAGTGAAAAGAGCAAAGTGGGTCTCTTTTTTAATTTTCAATTTGTGATAAGTAATCAGAAAATTTTATTATTTGACAAAGTCCCACACTAGCCTCTCTACCCCACAGAGGTAGGCGTAAGGTCTGCGTACACCTTACCTGACCCAGATCCCACTTGTGAGATTACACTGGGTATATTGTTGTTGTTGTCCCACACTAAGATAATGTTGTGATGATATAAAAGAAATGTCAATATTAGCTCATATTTATTCTTTTAGTGATGTCATGAATTTCATCAATGTATCTACTTCATTACCATGTATTTTCTTTATAACTAATGCACTTTCTACGTCATTTGGTGGTCATATAATTGAACTTATTTCTTTCTTCTACTTGACGGCAAGTAAAATCTTGCATTAAATTTTCGGCATATCCATATAGTTGTCACTTGTCCGCATTGTCTTATCAAAGAAAAAACTAGGCTTAGCATTTCTTTGATTTTTCATAATTATTAACTGGTTTATTCTTAAAGATAGGAGATCGTATATTGTTTTGAGAAAGAATTATATTTCTGATGCATCTTTAGATTGTAGTAACGACGTTTGGCCTTTTACTGACTTTGTGTGCCCTTCTCTCTAAAGGGGTATAACTCGACTCTTGAATAAATTAGTTTTCTTCCTTTTTTGTGCAGATCCTTGATTTATGTATATGCTCTCTCTCTCTCTCTCTCTCTCTCTCTCTCTCTCTCTCACATACGTACACCTCTTTATACCGTTACGCCTCTTTATACCATAGTGTTTTTTTTAAATATTTCTATGAGACTTTTAGCAATTTAATGTTTTCTATTTCAAAATGTTTAATTTCTCAATCTCTTTTTGGATTAGGGCAAGAAGTTGTTCGAAGAATACATACAAAGGAGTGGATGTTTCCGGCAATGCCCCATTTTGCGAGGATAAAATAAAATTTATTTACCATGATCATGGAAGACTCAAAAGTGTCTCATCTGTCACCTCAAAAAGGCTATGAACTATTTTTCTTGGTACTGTTTCTTCGATTCCTCAACATGGTAGAGCTCCACATATATGTTTATCTTTATGTTAGTAAGGCCTAAATCTCTGCACACAGTTTATTGAAACAACCAGTGTTGGTAATGTTTGCTTTTGTGCTTTAATTTGTTTATTTCGTCACTTCCAAATTGTAGTTACAGGTTATATGGACCACATATGGTGTAGAGGAATAGAATTAACTTAGTTTGGCATAGCAAGAACTTCCCTCGTTTCAAGAAGAGGTAGTATTTTGATTCATCCAGTGAAGTGATGATGACATTTTACATTCATAATGTGGCAGTTTTAGCTTTAATATCCCCTGAAACATTATCATAACTAGCCACATGGGGTTTATCCTTAGGAAAGCCTGCAGTTGGATTTGCTTCAAGCAAAATTAGTAATTACTCATGTGATTTATCTCTACAAGGGTTTAATTTAACTTTACAGATCAATCCAGGTAGCAACAGTTTCAGGCGATGTGGCTCTGCACTAGAATTATGTCAGAAAGATGTGATACTTACAATATCATGCTAAGAAAATGTTGTTACCTTCCAGTCTACCGCATCAAGTAAGAGCTAAGCCTCAAATTTCTTAGACACTACTAGCATAAAATAATATATTTGGCCTTCCTCTAGAGTGGATACATCTTTATGTAGCAATGACATCTGTAATAGATAAAATGTTGAATATATCTTTGTGTTTATTATCTCCTTATGCTGTATTTATTGAACTTGGGATACAAATTTCAGTAGTAGTTGACCTCTTTTTCCAATATTCGATCAATAATAGAGTTCAAATGCGGATATTGCGGCTAATTATCCTTCAAGATGTAAACAATTAGGCAATAAAGCAATACAACAATACCTTATGAGAAACACACGTTATTGAATGTTGTACACGGACATGTCACCATCCTTGGACTTGAACATGCTTCATGTGTGCTTGAAGGAATAATTTCTTTGGTTTAGCAAACTATTTGGGTGGTCCATGTTGGAAAGCCAAGGACACAAAACATGTGAATCTGGAAGATTGCTATATATCTGTAACTTTCTGGTTGTCAATGATTATTCAGCTCTTTTGTATTGTCCTCAATATTTAAATTCTATTCTATTCTTTTTTTTTTGCCACTTAATATGATTATCATAACAAAACTTATAATAATGTATTGCATTCTCTTCGTATATGTAGGTGAAGGAGAACTTTGGGTTATGCGAGTTTTAAAGAACATAATCGATCCCATGTCCAACTGCAGGACGAGGAATGCAGTATATTGATGGCAAGATCATGAAATAGCATGTGCTATGATTTAATAGAGGTGACAGAACTTTGTCACAACTGAACCAATTCTTTCTGATGTGGCAGAAACTCATCCAAGATATGTTTTATTCTTTGTGCCGACATGCAGATTGCGAATAAAGAGATTATGCAGTCTTAAGCATCTCGTGAGTACAAGTTTTGAGGAATCATAAGATATTATCAGCACATTGCTTGCTCCAAGATGACGAAAGAAGTACAAAAATATTTGCCATAACGATGGAAAATTTTCAGTTACAAGCTGTTATACTCTCTTCCAAGCTGGGCAGTAGTAATAGGCCAAGTAATCAATCATCTTTCTCAAACCTCTTCTTCTCCTTTGTGCTCAAACTAGGTATAGGCAAAACTTTGCTTGTTTTTAATCTTTTTCATTCTTAATTTAGGTATTTTTTGTACTTATTTCTTGTACATTCTAATTCGTGTCTGCTTAAATTTCAGGCTCTTATTTTGATAAGTAGATACTTCCAATTAGGGGTTGTGGAAAATGAGAGCACCTACAAAGGTAGCTTGTTTTGGTTGGACTATAATAGTTAGAGCCTATTTAACTCAAGATATGCTACAGAAGAAAGGCTTCTATCTATGTAGCAGATGTTTCTTCTTCTGCGAAAACTCACAAGCAATCTGCAAGTCATCTGTTTTTGCATTGCAGACTTGGGATGTATTTCTAAGCATTCTTGTTTTTATCATTTGGACTATTTGGTTGGAGAGGTGTAAGAAATGCTTTGAGGATAAAAAGAATTGCGTTTAGAGAACATATGCATACAAAATCTTTTGGTGTAGTATGATAAAAAATATGACTCAGTATTCTTATTGTGTAATTACACTCAATTATACCCAATTCCAATTAGATGGGTGGCTTTCCAAACAGGCCCTTATTGTCTCGACTTTTTGAGAGTGTAATTCTAATAAGGAAAGGCCCTTGTTGTATTTCTAATAAGGAATGATGTAAACGTTTCTTTTTTAGTACTCGACACTCTATTAGTGAAATTTATCGTACCTTATTTTTAAAAAAAAAAAAAAAGCATTTGCCGTATATCAGCCGTGTCAAAACTGTTCTTATGTTTGTCCAAAATAGCTAAATTCATGTAGCATTTGTTAGGGATAAATACGGGCCTGGCTTATCTAGTATAAATAATAAATAATAACAAAACTACTGCAAACTCTTAAATGGTAACCAAAGTAAGATAAACGCTATCTACAGTCGCGTTTTATCTATTATTTTATTCAAAAAGTTTAAAAACAAAGCTGAGAAAACGCCATCTTTTACTTACGCCCAACATAGTCTGAAGTAGGGATGTTCATGGGTCGGGTTGGATCGATTTTGGTTCAAACTAAATTCATGTAGCATTTGTTAGGGATAAATACGGGCCTGCTTATCTAGTATAAGTAATAAACAATAACAAAACTACTGCAAACTCTTAAATAATAACCAAAGTAACATAAACGCTATCTACGGTCGCGTTTTATATACTATTTTATTCAAAAAGTTTAAAAACAAGCTGACAAAACGCCATCTCTTACTTACGCCCAACATAGTCTGAAGTAAGGATGTTCATGGGTCGGGTTGGATCGATTTTGGTTCAAACTAATTTAGTCGGATTTTAAAATTATTAAAATCAAATCAAACCAAATATAATACATATCCATCGGTTTGGTTGTAGTCGGTTTTCCTGAGATTAAAACCAAACCAAATATAGTACATATCCATTTGTTTGGTTATAGTCGGTTTTAGTAGGTTTTTAAGAAAATTAACGGTATTTCTCTCTATAATGTTTTTTTCCTACAATTAGGAGAGAATTTTCTATCGTTTTCTAACTTATAATCAGTTATTTCCCTTTTATTGTGGTAGCTACAGTTTCTTGCATTATGAAGAAAATGTCTTAGGATTTATGATTTTAATTATGTGAATAAGTTTATAAGAAATATGAAAAAATAAAAAAAATCTAGATATTGTATATATATAATTATAAAAATTATGTATAAAATTTGTTGGTTCGATTTGGTTTTTCTTCAGTTTGTTTTTAGTAAAACTAAAACCAAAGCAAATATTATCGATTTTTACAAATTCAAAACCAAATCTAACCTAACTCAAGTAAATATCAATTTATTTAATCGATTTGATTTTGATTTTAATCAAACTGTGAACACCCAATTTCTTCGAATTTTTTATTTACGATATCTAAAATCATTCCATTTTACCTTTACTTTATCACTGCGATAGTGACAGTGCAATTAATTCAAATCACTCAAGTGCTGAAATTCAATCGATCAAAAGAAAAGAAAAAGGTAACTAATATTTTTACTATTTAAGTTGCTTCAATGATTATTTTTCATTTTAAATGAATTGATTTGACTCCATTGTATAGTGACTCTGCTAAATACTATAATTAGCATTCTCTTTCTTATTTTTTACGCCTCACATCTTTGAGATTCTTAGGGCCTGTTTGGCCATGAAATTTTTCATTTTTTATTTAAAAATTAACATTTAGCCATAAAAATTTCAAATACAACTTGGAATTTGAAAAACACTAAAAAAATTATTTTCACTTTCAACGCACTCAAACAACTAAATATTCTTTGCAAAACTATAATCAAACACAACTCCATCTTCAACTCCAACTCCAAAATACCAAATTAAGTGAAAAATATTTGGTTTTCATGGCCAAACCATACTTATTCTCCTTCATCTTTACCTTCTCTCTCTTTCTTGTTCCTTTGCTTTTCTTTTCTTTCTTTCATTTCGTTCAATACATGTAAGCTTAGTAAATTTCTGCTTGAAGAAAATTACAAAACTTAAAGATGTAGTAAGTGAAAAAACTTATTTCACTTGAAAGACTCAAAATTGCGTCGATGAACACTTTTTTTTTTGGAACCCCCAGGGAAACCCGCAGTCGCTACCCTTCGAGTGCGCACTGGATAAACCCGCCCCTATGCAATCGCTCGTAAACCATACAGGAGATGTAAACCGCACTAGGAAGTCGATGAACACTTTGTATACAATGTTATGCATAATTTATGTTATGCATAAATTTACATTGATATACTTTATACGCGAAGGAGCCGTTGGGACATGATTTCATCTCATGAGATGAAATCACGAGATGAAATCATGTTTGGATATACAATTTGAATTTCTTAAATTGTAATTTTTTTTAATAAACATAAAAACCCCACAAGTTGTGAAAACCATCAAATTTTTTCCAATTCTTATACAATCTTACCAAACGAGTAAATCATAGTTCATAATAAAATTAATACGCTACTAGAAGACCTTTCTAAAAAATACAACATCAATTGATCAAACTTTAGTTCAATAAAAAGGAAAATTTAACATGAATAGGAACGTAACTACTCTTTAATATAATCCTCCCACAGGGTACGAACAATCTCTTCCCACATGGTAAATATATCTACCAACTTATGGGTCTTTTTTTTACAAAATATAAACGTATAGGTCAAATTTTACATTTATATTTTTTGAAATCATGCCTTTTGGATGATTTTGGGATTTCATCTCACGAGATAAAATCAGAGATGAAATCGCATGTCCAAACACTGATTTCATCTCATGAGATGAAATCGCATGTTCAAACGCCTACTAAATATACATTGTTATATAGTGAATATATACTACATAAAGGCAAAGCTCTTACATTATATATACTGTATAACTAGCATGAGATGAAATCGCATGTCCAAACGCCTACTAAATATACATTGTTATATAGTGAATATATATTACATAAAGGCAAAGCTCTTACATTATATATACTGTATAACTATGTATACATGTGCATAATCTTGTATAACTGTTTGTATGGACACATAGATACATGGATATACAATGTATATACATCTTTATGCATAATTATACATAGATATACAAAATATATAAGTATCATATATGATAGACTACTTTCCTCCCTTCAAAATTCATTTTAACAGTGAAAATTCAAAGTCAACATCAAAATCCATCAACACCACCGTAATATTGAACCATCTTTGCATATAAACCAGAGTCATATTCACACTACTAAAAAAACAGTGAAATTCGACCAAAATTTTCGACCACGCGCGGTCGAAAAAGGCCAATTTTCGACCAAAATTTCGACCGCAAGGCATGGTCGCTAACGGCCTATGGTGAAATTTTTTTCGACCTCACGTGGTCGAAAATTTTCAACCACACGCGGTCGAAATAAGTTTTCTACCTAAATTAAAAAAAAAAAAAAAATCGACCACATGAGGTCGAAAAAGTTATTTTTATTTAAATATTAATAAAAAATTTCGACCGCATGTGGTCGAAAATATTATTTTACGCAAATATTATTTAAAATTTTCGACCTCACGTAGTAAATATGATAAAAAATAAAAATAAAAATAAAAAAATTCATAATTTCGACCGCATGAGGTCGAAATTTAGCAATATTGTTGCCAGATTTCGACCTCATGAGGTCGAAATTCAAAATCGTGCCCAGATTTTCGACCTCGTGCGGTCGAAATTATGATTCTTGAGTACAATTTCGACCTCGTGAGGTCGAAAATTATCAATATCTGGTGACTATTCGACCTCGTGAGGTCAAAAATGCGGAAAATTTTTTTCGAATTCGGTACTTTTACTGACAACCCACACCGCCAATCACACTCATCAACCAAATCAACAATGCAATTCATCAACACGTCCAATTCATCAAAGTACTTCTACAATCATAAACTTCACATTCTAAAATCAAATTCAACCTCGAGTTTCAATTTAAAGTACTTCTAAATATCCTTAAAACTACATTCAAACACTTAAACATCGTAAAGTTAAACAACCATAAACTACTTTCTACATTCAAACACTTAAACATCCATAAACTACTTCCTACAATCTAATTCACATTCAAAAGTACATCTAATTCGAATTAAAACTATCATAAAAAAAATATACATATCCAAGAAAACATAGCAATATTACAATCCAAAAGTATATGAATCAAAAAAGTCAACGTTGGGTGTTAGAGACATGATCCGATTCCTTCCCACTATCCTCATAAACAAGAGCATGAACTACGTTGTCTTGTGACCTACGTCGTCTCTCAATCCATTGGTCCGTACCATCGGCGTTCTTCGCCTTCCTCGTGTGAGTAATCTTGAAGACTTCATCTTGAGGTACTTCCTGACCCCTCTCGAGCGTTAACATCATCTTGAAGACAATAACTGAACCATTATCTGTTGTAAAGATTACTTGTTTGGGAAAGATATGGGATGGGAACTTTGTGGTATGCAAAACGAAAGGAAAACAGAAGTCAGGCTTAAGAAGATTATTAAATTACAAATAACCAAACAACAGACAAACAAAACAACCATTACGAAGGAAACACATATGTAAAGATATATCATAAAAAGACCTTTTTATGAAGCGAGAGATCAAAATCGGATAGCATTATGTGTCCATCTTCTCTAACAAGCACATTTTCTGGCTTGAGGTCGCGATAGACAATGCCAAGCATGTGGAGGTATTCCATTGCAAGGAGGATCTCTCGCTACATAAAACCTGAAATTTTGAGATAAAAATTAACACTTCATAAAATAATGCAAACGAGAATGTTTTTGTTTTGATAAGGTAATACCAACGAGAATCTAAAACAAGCTCTTTTCTTCCGTTAACTAGTAAATCAAGCTAGGCAAAATTAGCATTGGCGGGAATATGGACTGGAAGGAACACTCGTAACATGAAAGCTTTGGTATCAATGGTCCTAAGGAAACAAAATTTATTGGATACAAGAAAAGAAAGATAAAAAATGACATACTAACTAAAACGGCCGCGGCTATACATATTGGTCTAAGAACCTAAGATATGGAGGAACTCTTTATCTCGCAAAGATAAGGAGGAACTCAAGACCCTTTGAGTAAATAAAGCTAACCATAAAGGAAGAAAAGCTACGAGGTAACGTTGCAATGCAAATGGTCCGGAGACAAAAGATAAACCGGTTATGTAACATAAATTTTTAAGGACCTTTCGGTATTACAGCGAGAAGTCGGTATATTAGTTATTCCATCTTCTACCCCGCATAAAATAGAACATAAATTGACTCACGGTTTATACATGTTTTAATTATGCGGGGTTGTAAGCTGGTAACTTAGTGTGCTTTAAATTTATACATAACAACTAAAATGCTACCAAACAAGGTACTAGTTATCACAGTTTTAATATATGAAAATTCACTTCCTAACCGGCAAACACGACCCCGAAAGCAATTAACACTTCAAACCATGAAACATCAAAACCAGGCAAACAAAAGAAAGCGAACCATGTTAAGACTATGAATTAAGTACTTATCTAAAAAATAGATTAATCAATAAAGAGGTTTTGGGTCAAGTAATCATACTTCACGACTTGTTCGAAAAATGCTTCCCTGGTTTGCCTCGACGAAGTGTGTGCAAGTCACCTCCGGGCAAAACTTCATTACTAGACACGAAAACTTTTCCGTCTCAAAATGGGTATATAAACTTGGCGAGAAAAAGGATGGTCCAAGGACTGCAATATCTCTCTCTCCGTTTGAGCACGCGGCAATTTCTTACGGCCGGCTAATGATGCTTTATCCATAACTTTCATGGCAAAATAACACTTTGTTCCACATAACTCCGACGGATAGACGCTTCCAATATCACCACTTCCTAACTTTTTTAGCAACCGGAAATGTCTCGAGTCTAACGCTCCGTCTTTAGCTCGAATAGCTTGAATTGCTTCCCCGAGTCATTAGCTTTATGAGGTTTATTAATCTGCTATTTGCTAAAGGTCTGCAACTACTTTCATCACTTACATCGGTGCTTGTGCTTCCCTACGGATCGCTCTTTCCACTATCAACAAAATCGCTCGATCACTAGGTTTGCCACTTCCACTTGTTTTTGCAAGGCTCGGCCCCATCGCTTACTTTGGTTTGAAAAATGAGCTTACATTTGGAGCATGTTTCGATTTCCCAAATATAAGCTCGAATTAAACTTATCGACCAATAAGTCGGTAGAATCATTGCTATTTAGCTCTTTGGAAATTGTGCTCTCGGACTTGCTACTATTTGAAACTTGGGAAGGTCTTGATTTCCGAGAATTACGTTCTCTTGCTTGAATTCGGCCGACTTATTCACCTTTTCAAGTGAACTCTTGATAGGTGGTGTTGACGCCATTAAAAAGAAGGCGATTCCTCAATGCGATCAAATCGACCGAAGCCATTACTCGGCAAGAGTGATCATGATCGAAGCTCCATAAACAAAAAAAAGTTCCCAGTTGGAAGTAGGAAACGTATACACACAAGAGACATAAAGTGAACTTGGAGGCCGGTTATCGATAGGATCAAGTAAAGTACAATAAATTAAGATAACTTCAAAGCTGTTATACAATGACGAGAAAACATATAGTAGTAATAAACAACAAAAGGTACTTAAGAGAGAAAACAATATAGATCTAAATAAAGTAACGGACAAGCAACCGGGATATATATGATGACTTCAAAGTCCACAATATCCTAAAACTAAGAAGACATACCTTTATATGATCGGTGTTTCGGAAATGCGAATCAAGAAAAGCGACAAGGTCCCACTTCGCTTAAAGTGTGAAAACGAAGCGATACGCTCGCTTCATTGAAGAGCCAGATGGTCGTTTCTCCTCGCTTAATAACACCGACAGTGATCTTCGGTATAATTAAGAATATCCAAGTTTGAGGCAAGATTCAAGAAACAATAGTCCAGCAATGCAGGGACACAGACCAAAAAATTGAGTCACTCACTTCAATAGTAGACAAAGCAAGATAAATTCAAGATAAAGAAGTCTTAAAATGTCCCATTTCCTACGCTACTAATAATTTGCCCGGTTGCTTTCCTTGTTGGGTAATGTAAATAGCTCATTGAGTAAAAACAAAATGCACATTCAATCAACTACATCTACCTGTGAGAGGTGATTTGAATCATCTAGCTACGTGTATCTCTATTTGAACCCATTTCATTTCCAAACAAGTAAATGGGTCAATTTCATATACCAGTTGAATCTTTTACCAAAAAGCAAACAAAGAAATATTATCTAAATCATCTAATACCTAAAACAAACATTGAACAATCAATAAAGTTAAAAAATCTTCTAATTAAACTACAACTATACAAAGTAATGCAACTAATAATGATAAAATGAGATTGAAAAACAAAAACCAAAAAAAAAAAAAAGGACTAACTTGACTCCTTTGTTCGGTCGGCGGCGGGCCGGTGGCTACTCCGGTGGTTTAAGCGGACGACGTCACCTACTTGGAGAACGCCGGTGTTGGTGGGGTGGTGGAAATTTTGGAGAAGATGAGTTTAGAGAAGGTAAATTTTTTTGAAAGAGAAGAGAAAGTTTTGGGGGGAGTTGAAATATTTTCATCGTCCTGGGTGTATTAATTATTGAACTTTTTCGACCGCATGTGGTCGAAAAAATAAAGCCAGATTTGACGATTTGAATTAATTTTTTCGACCTCATGCGGTCGAAATTTGATTTTTTTTTAACTTTTTAATTAATTATTTTATATTTATATAATTTACTTTTGTGCAAAATGATTTTTTTCATTTATTATTTGTAAAAAAAAAAAAAAATCGACCTCATGAGGTCGAAATCATATTTCCTGTAAAAAAAACGACCCCATGTGGTCAAAATCCTAAAGAAAATTTAAAAAAAAAATAATTTGGAAATTTCGACCTCATGTGGTCGATTTTTTTTCCACCAAAAAGTGAGGTCGAAATTATTTGGTCGAAAAATCCCCTTTTTTTAGTAGTGTCAGTTGAAAAGCGTTTGGATACTTCCCGATGGACATCTAGATTAAACCACCTCTTTAAATAAAATTTTGAATGCTTAAATTATGTCTTTCACCCTCTGTTATTATGCTTTCTTTAGGGGTAACTGTCAAATAGCATATGCTTTTTCACTACAAAATAGTGAAGATACTGGAAAAACATGCCTTGCCAAGTGACACTGGAAAAACTAAATATTCAAATAAAAATAAAAAGAGGATCATAATGTGCATTTTGAAATCTAAATAAAATTATTGCTCCAATCGTTGATAATAACTCCCACTGACATATCCCTTGAGCTTCGGTGATAAACGAAGAAATATATATATATATGTATGGAAAAGGGTCAAAAATACCCCTCTACTTTGGAATAATTTTCAAATATACTCCTGTTTTGACGGAAATTATCCCCCAAAATAACCTGAAATCTTTTTTTTAAAAGTCACTCCATCATTTAAACCCCACCCAACTAAATAATATCTCATAACATCCCCTATTCTTCCAATTCCCTCAAACTTCAAACCTACGTATTGGAGGAATAAGAGAATCTTATACGTTATTAATTAGTTGGGTAGGGTTTAATTGATGGAGCGGGTTTAAAAAATAATTTTGGATTATTTTGGGGGATAATTTCCATCAAGACAGGTAGATATTTGAAAACTGTAAGGATGAAAGAGGTATTTTTGACGCAAAATAAGTTTGAAGGATATTTTTAGCTCTTTTCTTAAAGTATAGAGATATTTTTGATTCTTTTCCCTATACATAGAGAGAGAAAAGGAGAAGATCTATGTGTTTTTATGGAGTCGTGATGGGGACAATTGGCTGGGTAAGACATGAGAGGAGAGTCAAAGAAGAAAGAGAAGTGAGAATGTCGGTATGTGGAAAATAGGGCTTAATTAACTTAAGAGTTGGGCCAAAATTAGTAAACTAGATGGTTTAGGCTTAGGCGTATTGGGCCGTATTTTCTCTAAAATGAAACTCAAAAAAATACGGCTGCTTATCGGGCGAATAATACATATAAAGGTTTGACTTATCAGTTATCGGCTTTGAAATATACTAATTCGCTAGTCAACCGATATCTTATCGGTTGATTCGGTATCGGATTAATAATTATGGGGCGGTGTATCGGCTAGATCCAAAGACAATAAAAATTAATGCAGTGACAACGAAAATGTCCTAGTTAGGAACTGATTTCACACACCATATAAAAATCATACCCTTATCTGCAAGATCTCAGTAGAGCTTCACATTTAGTATTATTGTTTATGCAAATTGAGTATCAACGAACCGAGTGATAACATTTCATGTTTTATCAATGCACAGTTGCTTGTGCCACTGCCAAGTTCTTTTACACAACTCCAAAATAGGGATACAACATGTCGGAGCAACTGATAAAAAATAAGCATTTTCACTATGAATTTTGAACCAAAGAAGGCTTCATAGTGAACTGGTTAGTGAAGGTAGAAACTGGGAATTGAAAATGAGAACAGATTCGGTGGAGATTCATTGCAGTTGATTTCTCTTTTCAGCCTATGTATTACACTTAAAAGGTTTTATTCTTTTTAGAATTTCAACTATTTATGAATACAAAATTTTTAAGCTATACAGAATTCCCAGCTATTTATATACATAGGGATAAAAATATAAATATGATAATCCTTAACGGGTTAACGGTTTACTCGATAAGAAAATTGAGTAATCGGCTTCCGATAAGCACTAGCTATTTATATACAGTCAAACCTCTCTATAACAGTATCGTTGGGTCCAAAAATTTTCGGCTGTTATAGAGAATTGCTGTTATACACCTATAAACAACATTTGTTGTTTAAATAATAGCTGGTTGTTATAGATAAAAATGATGCATAAAATCTAGTTATTTTATTTGTCAATGTTATAAAAAATTAACAAAACTATTTAGATTTTAAATCTCAAAGATTTGCATACTTCATTACTTAGACATAGACATTAAAGAAAGATAATACAATTTCAATTAATTCATAATTGAATGTATAAAGTTTTAAGCTCTAAGTCACACATTTTAAATCTACTCGAAAATTAAATTCTTTCAAGAATGATGAAAGAATTTATAATTGTAGCTGATTTCATAGGTTCCGTTTTAAAAGGATTAGGAATCAAAGATTAAATCTCTTTGTTTGCTCTAAAGAATAGGATTCATACTCCGTATTCACATTGCTTTCCTTTTTGAAAATTATTTATAAATAAAAATAGAAAACAATGAATTTTTTAGATTACAAAGATGTATTCATATGTAATATTCTGTCATAAATATAGTGTATTAAAGTATCAAATTTAATATTTGGTCAAAGTCTCTATACTTATTATTGGTAATCATAGGTATTCTATTTTTATAAAGATGATTAATTATTCGTTGTTATATGAGAGGTAATTTTATAAAGAGAGTATTGTGATAAAGTTAGTCATTGTTGTTATAGATAAAATGATGTTATAGAGAAGTAAAATATAACATAAAAAATTAATTTTAAAAAATTTAACCTGCTACAAAGAGATGCTATTATAAATATAATAGAGGTCTGTGCCCAGGGATAAAAATGTAAATAAATACATACATGCAGTTATATTTATATCTGTAGCCCCATCAACTAACCCTAGAAAATCTCTTAATCGCTCCGACGCCTTTGATGTTCAGATCTTCCAGTGGTCGTGTCGCAGGTGACTTTCGCCCTTGTATGCAACGACCCTTTCTCAAATGAAAAAATTTCAGGAGGGCGAAAGTCATTTGTGACCCGATAATGGAAGATCTAGTTGTCAAAGGCTTCTAGGGGCGCTTTCATGTCGAGTTCATTCCTATCTCTAAGCCGAGGATTCTCCCAGGTGAACTTTTCTTTATTAGTATTAGTTAATGGATTCAGTATTAGTTACTTCCTTGTTCGGCATATCCTGTAGAATTTAATGTTATATTCACAAAGGTTAGTACTATTTTTGTGTGACTGGTAGTGAGATTTGTCTGTGTAAGAGACTAAGCTTCTTTTTTTTCTTTTTTTTTTTTTTTTTGGTTGGAATAAGTGACTAAGCTTTTTATTTGTAAATTAATTTTAGGAAGATGTGGTATGTGGGAGATGTCTTGGACACCAATTTAAGGGAGAATAAGTAACAGCTTTTGCAGTTATATGATTGTTCGCCTAGATTTGTTGAATGTCCAAGCAATTTTGGGCCTTATTATGTATGTTTGAGTCTCCGCGTTTATATACACACACACACACACAGAGACACAGAGCTCTTTGAGTTCTTACTCTGCAGTTTAAGGTGGATGGGGGTACAGATATAAATTATAAATATACCTGGATGTATTGGTGCTTTAATTGCCTTATTTTTATAATATGATTTGTTGGAAGAACATTAATTTATCCAGATAGTCTGTCTTGTAAGTTGTTTTTTGATACAGCCGTTGATTTTGACTAATGCACCGAGTTATTAGGTGTCTCCCAAGCAAGACTTAATTGTGATTTCTACTAGATTTAGTTGATGATCAGGATAGATCTTTGATATTTGTCATTAACCAATTTATACACTGAAGGGATGAATGGAGGAGGAAATCAGTTCAGACAACTCTATTAGCAAGGGAAAGATAAAGTGATTGATTCTGTTAAAAAAAAATGATTGATGAAGAGGCTTCTTAATTTAATGTTTGCTGAAGTGTTGTGGACACTCAGGCACTCTTGTAGGAGGCTAGACTCGCTCACTGCTTCACTGGTATCTATGCTTTCCATTGATAACTTAATAAATGGACACAAGTTCTTGCAAAACAATTGTACACGTTAACCTCCGTGGGTTGATTAACAGTCAAACATTTTATGTAAGCCACAGATAAGAGTTACAATATTATGATCTTTATCTCCAAAAAGAAGAAAGAAGTTACAAAATCAGAATATCTTGCCTTCCATTCCCTTTTTTTTTGGTAACTATGATGACCAGGCTAGCTCCACGGGATACCTGATAATAGCAATCTTGGATGTGAGAAGAAATCACCTACCATTTTTGCCTCTCCCGAGATTTGAACCTGAGACCTCATGATGCTCAACCTACTTCATTGGCCACTAGGCCACACCCTTGGGTGTGCCCTTTCATTCCCTTTCTTGGGAGCCAGTCTATCCTATCCAGCTGCTGGCAGCAGCATATCTCATGTTGGTTGAGTATGAAGTTAATTATCCATCATTTGATTCATGTTTAGCTGTGGGTGATAGTGGAATTTTTTTAAAAACTTGGGAGGGCCAGCTTGACAATTCTCTTCTTTGCTACTGTCATTACATCTCTCTGATTCCAGGTTTTTACTTCCCCTGTGGTGTGTGATGTATCATATCGTACTTGGTTATAAGGCCAGTAAAGCCTTGACTTATAATTCCTGTTCGCTATAGTGAGTACTTTATTGGTAATGCTGCAGACTGATTGAAAATTATTTAGTTTGGTGGGTTAGTTTGCTTTGTCGGTCAAGCTTCTTCCTGCAAGTTTGCTGGTTTTGTAGTGCTTAAAAGAATATCTATACATCTGTTCTTATATATATTGTGTAAAATCAAGTTTTTGACAGTCAAGGATATGCTGTTTCCTTGTAGCACCAAATTGTTGACTGTCAAAAACTTGATTTGCAAGAGATTGGTGCGATTACTCAGTTTATTCTTCTCAGAAAAGATCACAGCTGCACTGACATCATTAAATAATCGGAAAAGGCTTAAAAATGCCCTTAAAATATTGGAAATGGTTCAAAAATGCGCTCCTTCCCCCTATTGGGTTGAAAATGCTCTTAACGTTTTCTTTAGGTTCAAAAATGCCCTTTAGTTAAGGGAAAAATGAGATGGAATTTCATTAAACAAGTGGCCATTTTTTATTGGTCCACATAATTTCTGGCCCAATTAAAAGATCCGACCCGAATCAACACCCAAACCCGTTTAGAAGTTATCCTAACCCATCATTTACACCTCTTGTTCCTCTCACATGGTGATTTAAGCTTTTCCTCTCTTCTTTCTTTCTTTCTGGTCCCATTACCATGAACAACATATGGCAGAGAAAGGCATGTGAATTGTCGTGAACAAGCTAAATCCCGTTCTCATCCCTTTGTTACTGTTTTATTGCCTAGTAATTTCCAGTTTGTTACTAAAATCAAGCTTTTCAGTTCCCTAGTATTTAGAGCCCGGCACTTTTGTAACCAAAAACAAAAATTTTAGAACCAAATTAACCCATTAAAAAAAAAACAAAGAACCAAACTAGGCTTCACGCACAGATTCTGTGTGTGAAAGGACCAAAGTGTACATTTATATTTTGGCCCTTTCACGCACAAAATCTGTGCATGAAACCCTGCCCTAAAAACCCCCGACCCACCCTTTATTCTCTTCTCTTTCATTTCCTCCATCTTCACCCTTTCAACACACTTTTTCACTTCCAAAAACATGTCTCAAAGTTTTGAACTTCAATGTTTGCTATACAACCCGATATTTGCGAATGCAGTTATTACTATAAATTAAAAACATCAAAGATCCAAGATAACTCGGATCGTCGTTTTTGGTGTTGTAAAGTGCTCGAAGTAAGTGTTTTTATAAGGATTAGTTTTTTTTTTTTTTTTGTTCACGTTATCCATATATTTACTTTAAAAAATTGATTTTCTTTTAATGTTTATAGGATATGGGTGGTTGCAAATACTTTCGGTGGGAAGATAGCATTCACGTGGATAAAACGGTGGCGGCGAAGTTTAAAAATTTAATTTTGGATAGAAATACCGCTACTTCACGTATCTCTAGAGATACCGCTAAGTTGGACTCGGAATTTAAGCTTGTGGAAGCAGAAGAAAAAATTGAAGGTTTGGAGGTGTTGCTCACCGATTCTAAAAAAAAAAAATGAAATTTGCTGAAGGCTAAACTTGGAGAGGCTCAACACGAGAAAATAGCTTTGAAAGAAAAACTTAAATTGTGGAAGATTGTTTGTGCTATGTTGTTATTGTTCATTATTTATATGTATTTTGTTTATTAAGTTTAATATTTTTATGAATTATGTTTTTTACAAGTTGTACCTTTTTCCCTATAATGTAATCTGCACCCTTTATGTATTAATTTATTTGTGTTTATTTGTGAAATTGTCAATTAATAATAGACTTTAACAATAAACATTGAAGAATTAAAAATATGCCAAATTAATTTAAATTTATGACTTCATCATAAAATAAAAATACAAATTAACAGCTTTAGTCCGAAACTTAAATGACCCATAATTTAAGACAGTGAGCCTAAATAGATCCTAATCGTCATCAGAATAGAAGTCCTCAATATCGTCCTCAGAACAATATTGGCGGTCTCTTAACACACATCTTTTTTCAGGAGATGTTAGTTCTCTACCAGTTGACGATGCTTGTTCTTCAGCCAACTTTAGCATGTAAAATCTACAACGTCTTGCTAGCATTCTGTTATTTTCTTTTCTAATCCTTTGTACGACCATCTCGCAAGTTGCTGGACCTACTCGAGGCATGGTTAGTGAGTACCTTGTTGGAATTGGAGCATTGATATTTTTCAAGTCACGAACAAGACGTTCTGATTCGGCAATCCGATGTGACCATTCTCGGCGTAAACTGCAATAATATTATCGCGGATTTGAATAATTCACACTGCAGAAATCATCATTACGCTCTACAAGAAGGTGCGGATTTAGCTTGTCTAGTTTGAAATCACTTGTATCACTCGAAAAACTGCTATGATTTGAACTCTCATCATCACTGCTATTTGGTTCTTTTGGAAGGAGTAAAGACCAAGCTGAGTTTCTACTACTCGACATTGAATATGATGTAGTCTAATAACAAAAGAAAAGGCTACTTATATAGTTGCAAACCCCCAAGTACCCTCGGGGTGGGGGGAGGATCTTTATGACCCTATCTATTTACCTTATTATAAGAAAAATATTAATCTTCATCGGACATTTTCGATCCAATCTCCTTCGGATTTAAATCTTGTGCTACCATGTATACCATATTCTACCCTATGGTAACGTATTTGCATCCGATTGTTCTCTTCGCGAAAACGATTAAGAGCAAAATTATACTCTTGTGAAGTTCGTGTGTGTGTTGACATAGCATGTTTTTTTGGGCGTTTAAGCCCTGTGTGTGTGTGTGTTTTGTGTGTGTGTGTGTGTGTGGGGGCTCCCTAGCACGCCAATTCCACTCTTCTCTCATTATTTTATTGTATTCTTAATTGAATCTTTTGTTAGGGTTATTTGAGTAATGAAAATCATCATCATCTAGTTCCCATGTCCTACCCATTGCTTCAAATATTTTCTTCGGGGTAAACATGTAATAGAATCAAGATTTCCAAATTGGTTGTAGAATGTCATGATAACTTGTTTTAAAGTGTATACTAGTTGTTTGTCAATCATGTTATATATAATACTGCATTTTTTGACCGTTTATTTGAATTACATTCATATTACGCAATGTTCTTGTGCGCAATAGGACATGATTTGACAACACATCATGCATGCCAATTTCAGTTTTTTTATGACACCTAAAGGACCGATTTAACAACACAATGCTGCATTTTTGACCGTTTATTTGAATTACATTCATATTACGCAATGTTCTTGTGCGCAATAGGACATGATTTGATAACACATCATGCATGCCAATTTCAGCTTTTTTATGACACCTAAAGGATCGATTTGACAATACAATGCTGCATTTTTGACTGTTTATTTGAATTACATTCATATTACGCAATGTTCTTGTGCGCAATAGGGGTGACTATGAATCTATTTAAGAAGAATGTTGGACGAGGTAAAAACTCATCCATTTCATAAGTTTAAGTCTCTTAAGTCATTCAAAGAAACATATCTTAAGTCATACAAAAAATGGCTCAAGATATTCCACCAGTTAAGGTTTCAATACATTGGGATGGTATTATCCTTGATGACAATAGTATAGTTCGTTACAATAAAAGACCAAACGTTCATGTTAAATGTCCTGTTGAAATGTCTTATGAATCACTAGTCACTTACATATATGAAAAAATGAAGGTTAGTACAGATGAGTATGAAATCTCTATAACAAGCAGATATCCACAATCAGTTTCCAATGGTATAGTGATTTATGGTAGGCATGATATCGATGATGATGATTTTTTAAGGGACTATTTGAATGCATCAGAAGAATTAAAACATTTAGTCGCCCTTAATGTTCTGGAGATGTATGTTGAAAAGATACCCAAAGAGGTCCCGTAAGAACAGCCCAATCAAGCTAACACGTATGGAGATTTTAGTTCTTACGGGGGTATTTTGAGTGGCCAGGTGCCGCTGAAAAATCCTGCCCAACAATTAAATCAAACTTGGTAAATATGCATTCTTATATTATTATTTTGTACAGTAGCACGTGTTTATTGTATGTATTGGTAAATGACCATTTTTAAATCTTTATAGGGGTTATAGACCTGATACGAGTAATATTGGGCAGTCATCTCAATTTAGTGGAGCAACTCATTATTATCAGAACTCTCAGTTCAGTGGAGCTGATTATTACAATAATTCTCAGTTCAGTGGAGCTGATTATTATAATAATTCCCAGTTCGGTGCAGCTGATTATTATCAAAACTCGCCAGTGGTACCAACTGTGGATGAAAGGCAGTCCTCTCATGCTCATAATCAATATGTGTAGGTTCATCACCTAGATGCTAAATAATTAATATATATATATATATATATATATATATTTGTGAATTTGGAATTTAACATATGCTTTTTATCGTGTAGAAGGAGGCCTTTCTTAGATGGAGCTGATTGTTCAAATTATGTGGATACATCAGAGAGTGATGGCGATGAACCAGCTAATAATGCAGAGGTAACCGATGATAAAGATAGTAAAGGGGATGAAGAAGATACGCACTGTAGTCCCCAAAAGCAACCAGAACCAACTCACCATTATGTACCAGCTCTGATGGCCAAAAACCCAATTCCTGATAGCTCAATGCAATGGCATTCGGACTGTATTCCATATCTTGACAGTCTTCAAGTTATTGAGGATGCATTTGTCTTCACAAGAGATGATTATCAAAGTCACCAAAAAATGTGGATTGAACCAAAAAATTTCATGACTGATGAATGCGTCATTGCAAAGGGAATGCAGTTCACATCAAAAAAGATGTTGCAACGGGCTGTCAGAATGTATTGTGTAAAGGGTATGAGGGAGTTTAAGGTTGATGACTCAAACAGATTGGTATGGAGGCTGATTTGTAAGCGACATACTCAAGGCTGTTGGTGGTTGCTTCGGGGAATTGCTAAGCCGGATGGTCTGTGGGAAATCACAAAATTCCACCCGAAGCACACTTGTGATTTGGGATAAAGTCGAGCAGATCATTTTAATCTAGATATAAACATGATTACTCATGTGTTACTTAAACACATTGAGGAAACTCCAAGGTAATTTATCTGGCCGTTTACATTATATATCTTATAGCAATTAAAATATCATTGTTAAATGTTGTTTGTTTAAACTTATGCAGGATGCCTATCAAAACTTGTATTAGCATGGTCCACTCAAAATATGGTAAAATCATAAGCAAGAGAAAGGGATTTCTCGGGCGTCGATGTACTTTTAAAACGATCTTTGGAACTTGGGAATCCTCTTTTCAGGCGTTGCCGGGGTATATGACGGCTCTACAACATGCTAATCCTGGCACTGTTGTACAGTGGCGGCTTTTAGAGGGCAGAATTTTCGACTTCGTCTTTTGGGCATTCAAACAAAGTATTGATGGTTTTGCTCATTCTTGAATGTGATATCGATAGATGGGACTCATGTGTATGGCGATATGACATTAAACTCCTAATTGCAGTAGGTATGGATGCCAATGGGTCAATATTCCCTCTTGCTTTCGCAATTGTCGCCAACGAGAGCAACGAGACATGGTGGATGTTCTTGACTCATCTACAAACTCATGTTATTAAGGGTCGTCGGTGCATATGTGTTCTATCGGATCGTCATAAAGGCATATTACACTATGCGTACTCCGGAAGGGTGACAGCCTCCACATGCTTACCATCGATATTGCTTAAGGCACTTAAAGGCTAATTTGCAAACAAAGTTTGCAAATGGCACTGTAAACAAATTGATGTGGGGGGCTGCGATGCAGCATCAACAAAGAAAATGGGCTGCAAAAATGGAGCTGCTAAAGGAAGTGAGTGAAGAGGCATATGTTTGGTTGATGAAATTAGAAGTTGAAAAATGGACGCTTTATGCTTTGTGGAGGAAGGAGATGGGGCATGCTCACAACGAACGGCTAGAGTCTTTCAATGGACTCCTCAAATCTACTCGAGGACTACCTGTCACCGCAATGGTAAGGCTAACTTTCAGGCAGGTCGTGAAGCGATTTGCGGATAAGACAAGGCAGGTCAGAGCTATATTAGCCGATGAGGGAACATGGATGCCAAAGCCCTACAAAAAAATGGAGCACCATAGAAGAAAGGCAGAGGGTCACCAAATGACCGAGTATGACATCGTTCAACGAGTGTATGAAGTTATAACGGGTTATTGCGACGGCAAAGGAGGAAGCAAACATATCGTTACTGAGTGTACACAATTATGCACTTGTGGTAAGTGGCAAACGTACCACATGCCATGTTCTCATGCAGTCAGTGCTTTTTTTGAGAGAATGGCCGAGAAATGTAACTGATTATGTGGCGGAGGAATATAAGGTCGTAAAATACCTTAAAGCATATTCAGGCCAATTCCGTTCCTTGGTGATCAAGCTTATTGGCCAGCCGCGCCGTTTTCTATGATTGCGAACAAGAACCATATCCGTAAATTGGGAAAAAATAAGCTAACCCGTTATCACAATCAAATGGATGTTAGCGAAAAGACTTACTCTCGCAAGTGCTCGACATGTAAGCAATTTGGGCATGATAAGCTTTCATGTGGGCAAAACTCCCGTGGTGGCAGCACATCTGGAAGTAGAAGAGTGTCTAGAACTTGATTTTTTTTTATTTTTTTTTTTAAGTCTATAGTAATTTAATGATGTATTTCGTTGCTAATGGAATGAAATATTTTTCAATTATTATGAACCTCTCGTCTTGAACTAAAAAAAATACTTTCATAGCTTTGGGAGTAAAACAAAAGAGATTAATCAAAACCCTATAAAATATGACACTTAAACCTAAATATAACAAGTTTTCAAACGTACTTCGGAGCACTTTACAACCCTTAAAACGACGATCCAAATGTATATGTATACTTGATGTAATGAGCCGCTATTATTGTACACTAAAAAAAAAATATTAAGTTCTATATAAAATATTTATATTCCGGTGTTTTGAAACGTGACTAATCTTCGGTCAAAGTACGCAAAAAACCTTAATTTTGAGTTTGATTTCCAAAGAATAAAGGGTGGGTCGGGGGTTTTTAGGGAAGGGTTTTACGCACGGATCAGTTACGTGCGTGAAAGGGCCAAAATATAAATGTACACTTTGGCCCTTTCACGCACGAATCCGCGCGTGAAGCCTAGTTTGGTTTTTTTTTTTTTTTTAATGGGTTAGTTTGATTCCAAAAAAAAAATTTTGGGTTACAAAAGTGCCGGACCCTAGTATTTACTATAGTTGCATTCTGATTCCAGGGGAGAGGGGAAGGAACTGCATAATTAGATCGGATACAAATCAAAAAGATTACAAGTAATGTTATTAGGTGTCCGGCCAGTAGATACCGGAATGAAATTTGGAAACTCGTAGATAGAGATATGTCCAGCAGCTTGGAGAAAGATGTTTTCATGCTAATGGGACCAGAAAGAAAGAAAGAAGAGAGGAAAAGCTTTAAATCACCTTGTGAGAGGAACAAGAGGTGTAAATGATGGGTTAGGTTCATTTCTAAACGGGTTTGGGTGTTGATTCGGGTTGGATCTTTTAATTGGGTTACAAGTTATTTGGACTAATAACAAATGACCACATGCTTAATGAATTTCCATGTCATTTTTCCCTCAACTAAAGAGCATTTTTGAACCTAAAGAAAACGTTAACGGCATTTTCAACCCAATAGGTGGAAGGAGGGTATTTTTGAATCATTTCCAATAGGTTAAGGGCGTTTTTGAGCCTTTTCCGTTAAATAAGACAGATTACGATGTGTATATCAAGTGTACAACTCAGTTATAACAAGCTAAGAACACTGAGTATACATTGTCAATGACGTGAACGTCTGCTGAGCACGGTAAGAAATGGCTCCACTAGCAAAGAAGTTTCTTAGAAAGAAAAAAGGCAGTACAAGCAAGTGTGAAAATGTAATTAGTTGTGGATTTATGTTCATCTTTGCACCTGCCAAAATTAGCATCTGAGTAGGCAATTGCTTCTAGACTATCAATCTTTCCATATGCAAATATGTTGTCTTCAGTGTTTTCGAAGATGTCTGATGATCCTCTTAGTTGTTACTTAATGATCATAACTACGATCAAGCAAGCATCTGCTACCAGTTTATGCAAATACTTGTCCTAACTTGTAAAGTTTTTTTGTTTTGGTCATGATTTGTAAAATTAAAGGAAGTATTCCATCAAAATAATCATTTGTTCAGTAAATCAATTCTATTGAATTTCTTCTTAGGAAACATTTAGTTTTCATGTACAAATTATAAGTTTCACAAAATTTACCTGCTCTTGTACAATTACCAAAAACCTAGGTGAAAGCTACAATATGATGAACTGAATAAGTTATAAAGATAATCTATATATAATATAAAGCTAGGCATAAACAAGATGATGTGACACCTCTCAATGACCACTATTCCTATTTATCTTTTTTCTCCTTTTTTTTGACTTTTCTCTCATATTTCTTCTATTTATTTGCATATTAAAAACCCCAAAAAAGCATTTACTGAGTCAGCCACTAACAATTTTGCAATAACTCAAATTAATTGTTTGTGTGAGAGCCCACGTAGCAGCACAACCTAAATAGCCTCAATTGACTATTTTTCCATCTTTTCATATTCTATTTTATAGCAATTAATATCAATTAATGCTTAATTTTCATGATGATACTTATTCCAAATTTTGGATCATCTTCTAACGTAAAAGTTGACAAATATATATATAATGGGTAGAGAGATTCATGGATTATTTGATAAGCTTAGTTTGTGAAAGGGTGAGCGCAAGGATTGAGTCAAGTCACTCAAAAATAATATTGTGTTCATGCACCTTTTGATCAGTAAGTTCGATATGGGAAGTCTGTTACTTCTATTCCTTAAATAAGCACTTTCTGTTTTTATGTGTTTCTGATAAGAAAGCATTTTTCACATGTTATCGCTGTTCTGAAATGTGTATGCATGACTTAAAGCTTCTTTGATTATTCTTTCTGTAAACTTCTTTGTTCTGAAAGGAAGATGAAGAAACCGATTCATAGGTTCATTAGAACTGCCGCGTGATTATTTTATTAGCCTTCTTCAAGTGTGTTCACCAGCATTCTTTTATCCTTCTTTGAGTTTTTGTGTGTCTGATTATATAGTTTAATTGCATGTACAGTTTTAAATTAAGTAGTGCCATCCAACTGGAAACTTCATTCTTTTCAATTTCCTGCTTTGCTCATATTATTGGCGTAAATCAGATACTTATAATACAAATGTTACCTATGTATATGATATCACTTCATATTAACTATTGCTTTGTATGTTAACTGGTCCAAAATGTCATGTTCTTATGAATGTTAATAAAATTGTAGCTTTTAGTCATAATTCTTGGATTAATACTAATTTTATAATATGCATTTATTTTTTCCTTTTTATTTGGTAATCGGCAAGTAATTTTCATTATTTTTCTTTAAAAATTTCTTTATTTTGTCCTTGGGATTGTAATTCTTTTTAATTTTAGTTTTTTAATATTTTTGTATCAAACGGATGCTTCTAGAGAGAAGTTTGAGGCTAATAAACACATGCGAAGTTCTTATTTCCCTCTTTTATGCTTTTCTTCATATTTCTTTCTTTAATTTTTAGTTTTACTTTTTCACCATTTATACTGTAAAGTTGATAGAAATAAATATTTTCCTTATTCTTTTGTCAAATTTAATATTTTAATATATCTGTAAAAGAATATATATTTTACAGCATATTCACTAGTGCATAAATAAGGAACGACTATTCACGGATTCATCCAATACTAACCAATCTTCGTCCAGTCCAATTGCTTGTCTAAGAGAAACTCATTAAATCAAAATACATTCATTGAAAAAGATGCTTTCTTAAATGAAAGTAATTAGAGGAAAGAATTGAATTAGCATCAACTCCCTTGTGTAACAATTAAGCTAATTAGCCCATTGAATAGATATAATTGTCTGGCAATTGCCATCCTGTATTTTGATCGATTGATCAAGCGTCTCAATTTCGAAGTAGCTGAGGTTCAATCTTTTGTATACACTTAGTGGTCGTTTGGTTCAAGGTATAAGGTGGGTTATCCCAGCGCTAATTTTTATACCACGTTTGGTATAAGGTATAAAATAATACCGGAATAAATTTATACCTTGTACCAAACGTGGTATAAAAATTAAACTGGAATAGCCCACCTTATACCTTCTTAACCCACTTTATCTTTTGGGATTATTTTATACCATCTTTTAGATGGTATAAAATAATCCCACTATACGGGATAAATTAGTCCAGGGATTATAATCCCGGGACTATTTCGACTAGCAACCAAACGACCCCTTAGAAAATTTATTAAAACTGACACTAGTTTTTGTTAGCTGTTAGTTAGCCTGCCACGTCTACCCATGCTCCTCCTCTGTCTGGAGTTGGGACAAACTTGAGGTTGGGGGGAGGGAGGTGCGGAGTTGAGGAGGCATATGGGTGCAAGGGCATTCAACTGAACCCCGTCTGTCAGAAAATTATACTAATATGATTTAAAAAAAAAAAGTTTTATTTATTTAAGGTACGCGTAATGCTACTCCTCCTACATAGGGCACGCGATGTGGGATTTCACTGGGTTGTTGTTGTTGTTGTTGTTGTATGTAGGTTGTTGAATCTTTTGACGTATTTCTTTATTGAATCTCCTTATTTGAATTTCCCACCGGACAAACTGTGATTTTTAATAAGCTTTGTATCGGTGAGATTTAAGCATCATGTATTGGATAAGCCTTTAAATGATATACTATAAACATACGTATTTAATTTAACTTAATTATTTATCTCTTTTTCTTATTTGCAAAGGAGGACAGCAGAGGAAAAGGACATGGGCCAACAGGGCAAGCAGGGGGGGTGGGGGCAGTGTAGGGACAGAGAGGTTAATCAATTGAGATTTTAACAGGATAATCGATTGGATTTACTGTTCACTTTTTTAGTTGATACATAGATTATACATAACTACACATATATTAAACATGAATTGTGCATATAATATATCTAAGTATCTATGCATATAAATTAAATTATAGGTTGTTATTTTGGTTAATTCTCCTAATTTTAGTTAGTACAAGTATGTGAAAGAGAACTTCAAATTGTCAGGTAGAAAGCCAATATAATATTTGTCCCCAGTCTTGTCCGAACCTTCACTCTTGGCAATCATTTTGGTACTCAATTTTGAATTTTATACTGATTTTATACTTAGCTCTAACAAGAGTCCAACTAATAGCAATTTGTATCGATATGAATGAATAATTAGAACCTACAGTACGTTAACTAGAATACAAAACCAAAGCATCTAAAGAGTACAACTTTCTGCTTTTGGAGTGGGATGAAGTATTATAAACGTTAGTGTCGGCTTCCATTTTAATTTGCTTTTATTGAAACCCTTGATGTTCTACAAACAATTTTTTGATAACATGGCTAAACATTTTCAGAATTTGTAAGTATTTTGGTGCTAACACGGAACAATTACGAACCATGCTTGGAGTAAAAAGTTATTTTTTATTAGTATTTTTAGAGACGGGGGTGTTGGGTGAGACGTTTTACCTAATACGGGACGAGCGTATAAGATAAGCCTTGAGGCACAGGGCGAAAGC
Source organism: Lycium ferocissimum (assembly GCF_029784015.1). Classification (NCBI taxonomy): domain Eukaryota; kingdom Viridiplantae; phylum Streptophyta; class Magnoliopsida; order Solanales; family Solanaceae; genus Lycium; species Lycium ferocissimum. Next base: position 19,317,430 of record NC_081350.1, read on the forward strand.
CCTAAGGATTCTTAATTTTATAATTTTATAATTAATCAAATATGCTTAAAATGTGAAAATTGCATTAAAATTCTGTTTAATATTCAAATAAATCCCAAAAAGGTATTGGAAACATTATAATACGAGTGAACTAACAACACAAAAAATATGACTTTATACACTAACCAAATACATCTTAACAGTAACATTCTTAGTGATATCATAATCTAGACAAGATAAGCTAAAAAATAGTCATTTGTAAGACCAATTCTGCAATACCTTTGGAATACTTAAAAACATGAGAGAATAAAACTTCATCCACTACTAAATATTAAAACATAATTGGTGCATACTAAAAATTTAGTCAGAGATACAGATGTATCATAGCTCAAATGAGATTCATCTTCCACAAAAACTAAAAATAGACAAAAATCATATCATTTCTCAAGTGTCTTCTTGAACTCTCATGAACAATACTTCACAACTAGGTTTGATTGGAGCCAAAGAAGCTGTTGCAATTTGATGTCCCTTATCTGCAAGATTCATATGTCATGTTAAAAAGACTTAGTGGAATAAAGAGAGTGTTTAGGGTAAGTGGGTAACCGGCTTAGGGCATTAAAATAAAAAAGATCAATTGTCAATTTTGATCTTAGTTAGTTTAGTTCTAGTGGGTGTAAACCTGTCATGGGGCGAGTTTTACGCTCAGGCGTACGCCCACGGGATTTTCGCTTTTTGAAAACGCTTAGATGCGTTTTTACTACGCCCCAGAGCTTGCCCCGAAAACGCCTCTGAAAACACTATTTTTGACATATTTGATCAAATTATACTCACTTCGATACGGCCAGATGTGCTTTTCACACTTGGAATGCCAACTTTTTTTCTTATACTCAAATGATCTACATAGACGTATTCGATATGAAATATTTGTCTGGAAGCTTCATTTTGAAATCGTTATTAAAACATGGGCAAAATAAGAAATCGTTATTATCTTTTGGTGGTTAATAACGTAAAATTTTCATGTTCAATTACTTGCCATTAGTTCTTCTTTTAAGACCGTGTCATCGAACTAGTACATTGACCAGTCTCCAATTGTTATAGATGGAGCTAGTTACTTCATTGCTGAGGTGAGTGACTATTTCATTTAAAAATTTATTTATTAAATTATGTCTTTAATACGCCTCCTCATGTGCAATCTCCGCATGCTCTAATATCATGTTGAATTGTGTGATAATTTCATCTAAAAATTGAAGTTATTAGAGAAAGCATACTTATGTAATTATTTATGTCTTCAACAATTGTGACCATCGAAGATTGATTTCTACGAATACTTACAATTTAAATAGAAAAAAACACCCTACAGAAATCTTAATATTTATTTGTTGATCTTCTATGAGAAGGATTATCTATATAAAAAATGTTTGTGAACCGTAAAATTGATTTACCTGACCTAGTATAATGTGTATCACTTGGTAACGGATGCATTCACTCAGATGTTTTATGCATGAGCTATAGTTGATCAGAATTTAGATTATTCTTTGCTATTTCTTTTTTTATATATTAGAAAGCATGGTTTCAATATGTACGCTTAAAGTCAATGTAATTGAAATTAAGGGCAATTCTGACATTTACCAATTAGCTATCTACGTTTATTAATCCTTGAAACAATTTTCCAGATCAGTTTTGCGTAATTATTTGGACCTTATGAATATTCTAGAATAAGTCCAACATTCCCTGTTAAATTGCAGAGGACAATTTGCACCTTCATACGGACTAGTCTTTCATTTTTGTCCCTCAATTTGCTGGTCTTTTAATTTTTGTCCTTCGCTTAACAAGGTAGTTAAAAATACGTTGAGGTTCTGGGTTCGAAATAAAGCAGAGTTGAAGATAATAATAATTTCATAAGGCATAGGTTTCTATGAATGTATGCCTATTCGGGCGAAGCTACATAGAACTTATGCGAGAGACGACAGACTTCACCTTATTAGGCAAACTTTGTCTTATAAGGCAAACTTTTAGTTATGCCTTAAGGTAAAGACTGTCGCATAAGGCAGTTTTTTTGCAAAAACTTTGCCTTACATTTTTTTTTTTTCTTGTGAGATTTAATTTAAACCCTAAATTTTAAAATATTTTTTGCCACCTTTTTAAGCGAATGACAAAACTAAAGACCACCAATGCACCAATTTAAGAGGTAAAAATTAAAGGTCACCCCAAAAGAAGGACAATCCGTGCAAAAAAATGAATTACAGATCATGCCCCACATTGAAATGTCATTGAATATGGGTGGGCCCATATAACTTTTCAAATTAACACGTGCTAACATGAGACCTGTGATGATGTCATATTTATCTAGTTTCCTCTATATATTTTACATTTGAATCTGGTGAAGGGTAAATAATTTTCTCCGTATATGAAAAAATTTGGTGAAGGGTAAATACTTACCATCTATATCCAAGTTTATATAAAATTGTGTAAATTTAATATAGTTAAGTAACTTAATGAGGTTATAATTCCTATTAGTTAATCATGATTAAAAACTAAAAGTAACTAAATGCCATATATTCCTTTTCTTTCTTCTTAATTGTCTCTTATAATAAAAATAAGTTTTTTCTTTTTATTTGTTCATTTTAGCAAATCAAGAGAGATTAGGCTCTTCTAATCTTAAGATTAATCATTAAGTATAGTTAAGTAACTTAATGAGGTTATAATTCATATTAGTTAATCATGATTAATTACTAAAAGTAACTAAATGTCATATATTTCTTTTCTTTCTTCTTAATTGTCCCTTATACAAAATAATTTTTTTCTTTTTCTTATTCAATAGCAAATCAAGAGAGATTTATTAGTTTCTTCTAATCTTAAGGGTAATCATTAAGTATGCATGTTGAAACCATCCTTTCTAATATATAGAAAAGAAAAGGGTAATCATTAAGCAACTACATAAAGTACTAATAAAAGGAAAAATATTCAATAAACATTTTTAAAATCCATTGTGCTTTCGATATTAAATATAGATTAGGCTATGCATATTGTTATCGTGATATTTTGTTTTGACAAAGATATATTAATAGTTTCAATTTTCATAATATAAAGTAAACTAAAGGGGTAAAAAATGGGGAAGCCACTGATCACAAAAGATGCAAGTTGCTTCAACATGTCGAAAATTGCTTCCTAGCACAAACATCATGCAAGCCCCGATAATTCTGAATTGTTAAATAGGTATATTTAGGGTTTATAAAGAAATTTGATAAAATTGAACCAAATAGACAACTCAAAGTCTAATGAAAAAAAATCGCATAATCGTTTGGTGTGCTAGTGAAGAAAAAAAAACTCGGTGATAGTTAGTTTGGTTTGGTGCTAATTAAAAAAGTCCAACTGAAATCAAATCAACCCAATATTACATGTATAAACTTCTTAAGAAAATGTTATACATAAAAATATTTGTTAATTATAATACAATTTATAAATATTTCTTAAACTTTTTCATGATTCCTATCTTTCAGAGAAGTATTTCAGGTTTTACTTAGAATTTTAAATGTTCCAATAAGTTGTATAGCACATAAATATTTAGTATACAATAACTCAAATAAAGTTCAAACTAAAACAAATAAAAATCAATGCTAACTAAAGAAACTGCAGCTCATCACTTACTCAATTGGCAAGCTCATAAGAACTGTTGTGTTCAAAATGCTAAAGGGATGTCACAAAGGGCCCATATCTTTCAGTTGGTGTATGCAGAAGTATCCCATACCATTTGGATGGAGAGGAATCAAAAAGTACTTGAGCACAACTCTAGAGATTGTAATAGCGTAGCTAGAGAAATAGCTTATACTTGAACAGTGATAGCTCCTGACAAATCCATAATCAAATTGGTGTCTTTACAGTTTTGATTAAGAGCCCGTTTGGCTGTTACACCTCGGAAATTCAGATGTGTTGCCTTGTGAATAGGCTAATGTGAGCTTAAGGCGATTATGAAATCCTTATGAGATTAAGGGAAATATTAGATAGCTTAAAGTGCGTCCCATAAGATTTTGAAGTTGTATGAGTATACAAGCCTTAGTTTGTTGAAGGAAGTGAAATGTAAGTGGTGTTCGAAAAGGTTTTCGCTATAATTGAGCTAATATTAATTTGGTAATGTCTTGAGGGGCTACTATGGGGCCCATTGTATGATTAATGAAGTATTATGTAAGTGCCAAGAAGGTTCCACGAGGATTGGAAGTCAAACGAATCAATGAGAGAAAGTTTCGAATAACTGTGAGTTATACGGCCACTTATACGGTCCCCGAAAGGTAGGTTTGTTTCCTATCTCAAGGCAAGAAAAATGATTGCTAAAGGGTGTATTTACCATCTAGTTCGGGTTCAAGATGTAGGAGCCGGAACGCCAACTCTTCAGTCTATTCTCGTGGTAAATGAGTTTCCGGATGTATTACAAGATGAGCTTCCAGGCCTCCCTCCTGAACGGGAGATTGATTTTGCTATTGATGTGCTACCGGATAAAAAATTCATATCCATTCCTCCTTATAGGATGGCTCCCGCGGAGTTAAAGGAGTTGAAGGAGCAATTGAAGGACTTGGTTGAAAAAGGTTTTATTAGGCCTAGTTCTTCCCCGTTGGGAGCACCCGCGTTGTTTGTGCGAAAGAAAGATGGCTCCTTATGAATGTGCATTGACTATCGGCAACTGAATAAAGTGATGACCAAGAACAAATATCCGTTCCCAAGGATTGACGACTTATTTGATCAATTACAAGGCGCCAAATGGTTTTCAAAAATAGATTTGAGATCCGAGTATCATCATGTTATATCCCGCAATTTGTGCAATCGGATAATTCACGACAACCGCGGGAGGCCAACAAGCAAGGCCATATTTTATTTTCCATGGCACATGAGTTGTGTATGAAATATTTAAAAGTGGAAATAAGGAGGAAGGCCAAGGGCATAAAGGGAAATTTGCAATAAGCCTCGTGGAATTATGGAGGAAGACAAAGGGTAAATTTGGAATATCGGGAATTGGTTTCGGAAATTACAAAACATGATCGGTAGCTAATTGGGCTCAACAAAAATCAAAAAAAAAATAAGGCCCAAGTGCTCAAGGGTGGCCGGCCATGCAAAATTGGCCCAAGCCCATGTTAATTAATTCATGTGGTGGACTTAATATAAGATGACTAAGTCATCTTTATTATCCAAAATTTTCTAGAAAACTCAAGAAAAGAAGAACAAGAGAAAGAAGGAGAAATTTCCAAGCACAATTCGGCCAAGAGGGGAGAAAAAAGAAGACCAAAAGTCTTGCCTCAAAAATTTGTTTTTCATAGTAATCCTACTAATTCAAGGGTCCCCGTTAACGTGGTATAATTGTTAGAGCAAGAAAACCACTAGTTGTTATAAAGTCACAACTCAAGCCAAGTGAAGGATTGAAGGAGAAAGGTAAGAATTCAACTTCTTTTGTATGTTATGGATGTTGTGCATGTTGTAGTGTGTAAAAAGGAGTGAAATTCATGAAGAACAAAGGTATGGATATGTGGCCGTGCATGCTATGTACATGTAAGAATCATGTTTTAATTATTCTAGCTAGTGCTTGGTTGTTATTGTTGCGGATGTTATGTGGAAAATGGAAGTTTAATGTTTTTGGTGAAAGATGGTAATATGGGAGGTGGCCGAATATGCATGTGTGTGTGGTGTAAAATATGAACCAATTTCTATGTGGTAAGTTAGTAGTTATTAATATGTATTCTATGATGCAAATGAAAGTGTGATGAATTTGGTAAAATGGAAAGAGTTGGAGACTTGTCGTAAAAGTTATGTAAATAAAAAAAAATGGTGCTCTTGCATGCATGAAAGGTAATGAGACTAGTATGATATCGTTAGTAGGGAGTTGATTGGCATATGAATTATAATGTTTCTATTAAGGTTGGAAAGTCTTGAAGGAAGTAGTATGTTCATTGAAGTGTTAGAATGTATCTTGGATTGAATATGGAAATTGTTGTTAGAATGGTTGTGACATTATGATTGATAATTTGGCCGGGTTGAATTCCCGGATTGTTGTTGATGAGAAATTGGTCAAGATGATTTTTGGGAATGATGTATTTATAGAGGAAGTGCTGCCGAAATTTCGGCAGCCAAGTGTCGTTTTAAGAATACAATTCTAAGGCACTAATCATGTTTGGTAAACATGACCAATTTGTAGATTTTGGCGGATTTGCGACTTGAATTTGGAGTGGCATAAGGAGCGAAAAGAGGTATGTAAGGCTTCACCTTTCTTTCTATGGCATGTCTTAGACGTACTAAGTCGAATACGAGCCTCGGGGACCAATCCTTTTCTCGGAATCCAAGATTGAAATTCGCTACTATTCATTCGGTAGAATTGAACTAGAAATTGCGCAAATTGTTGGAAAAGTTCCTAGACATCTAGAACTTACACAAATAGGACCCGATTACACTAAGATCCTCATAAGTGACGCCATGAATTATAGAATACGTAAATTTGATACGCCGCCTCAATTGGGCCGAGGTGGGCCCCTTTGTTCCCGGATTTTCTTTATTGTTTTATTTGACTTATTGTGAAGCGAGAATCTAAAGGAAACTTTTGGGTTATTATCTCGACTATTAAGAGATAGTCGTTTTAACTAGTTCATCGATTCCAAGGCTTGTTTTCCTTTCTAAAAATTTATAAATGTTTTCTAAAATATTTATTTTCTCCAAATTAAAGTTGTACACTTTTTGAAAGTCTTTACAACTAAAACGACGACTATGATTCTAGGGTGGAAATGATGATGCCGAAGATGAGGAAATGTCTATGACACCGCATAACATGACATGATATAATATAATATGATATATGTATATGAAATATGAATATGTACATGGGGATATGGGGGAAGGGACACTTGGGAATTGGAAAGGAATCTATGTTTCATCGCCACCTGATCAGCTGGCTTATCATCCCGGACGCGGGATGCCCGGACGCGGGATATATGGGCGAGCCGATATATTCGGTGCTATGTGGGCGAGCCGACGCTGTTCGGCGCTATGCTATGCCATGATATGCTATGATACGCTATGCTATGCCATGATATGCTATGATACGCTATGCTATGCCATGATATGCTATGATACGCTATGCTACGCCATGATATACTATGACACGCTATGCTATGCCATGATATGCTATGACACGCCATGCTATGATATGATATGATCTCCTATGATATAGTACGACATGATATTATAGGACAAGGTATGTCATATTACGCTCTCTATTTTTCTATGTCTAAGATAAGAGATATCTTCCTAAGATAAGCACGCATAGTATCCGGCCTGAAAAGGGCCTTCCTATGTACAAGTTATTTTCTTACTTCATTATATATCCCCTGAACCTATGACATGGTGATCCCTACTTATGTTTATACTTGCACTGTTTACCTCTACGCCTTACATACTTGGTACACTATTTGTACTAACGTCCCTTCTTGTGGACGCTGCGTTCATGCCGCGCAGGTCAGCAGGTAGACGGACCTGGTTCCTAGGAGTTTTACCAGCAGCAAATAGCAGCGCTCCAGTTGCTCCGGAGCCACAGTCTTTTGGTACTACTCTTGTATGTGTATTCGGGCACGACAGTACTCGGCCCTTCCTATGTATATGTATACTATGTTAGAGGCTCGTGAACGACTATGCACGGTAGATGTTTTGCGTTACGATTGTCCTTGTCGTGTATAATGTATTGTCAAAGTTGGCTAGTCTATGTATATTATTATGTTACCAATGTATATGTCGAAGGAAAAAAAAAGTGCAGTTCATATGGCCCACTTAGTAATAAAAGTAATATGGCAGACAAGGGGTGCTCGGTACAAGTATCGGGTTCCCGTCGCGGCCCCTAGTTGGGTCGTGACACATCAGGTGAGAGTTAGGAAGAAAGATATTCCTAAGACGGCCTTCAGAACCAGATATGGCCATTTTGAGTTCCGCATAATGTTATTTGGGATAACTAATGCGCCGGCAGCATTCATGGATTTGATGAACAATGTGTTCAGGCCCTTCCTAGATTTATTTGTGATTGTGTTCATTGACGATATCCTGGTATATTCTCGATCCGAGGTAGAACATGCGAATCATCTGCATACCGTCCTTAAGGTTTGCCAGACTCGACAGTTATTTGCCAAATTTTCTAAGTGTGAATTTTGGTTTAATTCGGTGACCTTTTTGGGGCATGTTATTTCAGCCGATGGTGTTCGGGTAGATACCTAAAAGATTGAGGCCGTAAAGACTTGGCCAAGGCCTACAACACCTATGGAGGTTCGTAGTTTTCTGGGCTTAGCAGGTTATTACAGGAGGCTTGTAAAAGGCTTTTCTTCTATTTCTGCATCACTCACGAAGCTGACCCAAAAATCGGCTAAATTTCAATGGACAGATGCTTGTGAACGTAGTTTCCAAAAGCTAAAAGATAGATTAACTTCCGCCCCAGTCCTGACACTTCCAGAGGGATCGGAAGGTTATGTTGTCTATTGTGATGCTTTAGGCGTTGGGTTAGGCTGTGTGTTAATGCAACATGGTAAGGTGATTGCGTATGCTTCAAGACAGTTACGGAAACATGAGAAAAATTATCCGACCCATGATCTTGAATTGGCTACAGTGATTCATGCATTGAAGATGTAGAGACATTATTTGTATGGCGTCCACGTTGATATTTATACAGATCATAAGAGCCTTCATTATATCTTCAAGCAGAAAAAATTAAATTAACGGCAACGGCGATGGTTGCAATTGTTGAAAGACTATGATGTTAACATCCTCTATCATCCCGAGAAAGCAAATGTTGTGCCTGATGCTCTTAGCCGTAGATCCATGGGAAGTTTATGCGATGTTTAGCCAGAGAAAAGAGAGATAGCTCGTGAGCTCCAGCAGTTAGCTAGCCTAGGAGTTCGAGTAGTGGACTCAGGCAGTATGGGAGCTATCATTCAAAATGCAGCGGTCTCATCGCTAGTAGTTGAAGTGAAAGAGCGTCAATACGAAGATCCCATGCTAGTTCATTACAGAAATACACTTCCTCAGAAGGAGAAGTCATCATTTGAGATTTATGGAGATGGAGTTCTCCGATGCCGAGGCAGGTTATGTGTTCCTGAGGCTGCGGGATTACGCCACCAAATATTGAAAGAAGCCCATTGTTCCCGTTATTCTGTTCACCCCCGAGCAACGAAAATGTATCATGATCTTAAATCTATATATTGGTGGAATGGGATGAAGAAAGATATAGCGGAATTCGTAGCTCAATGTCCTAATTATCAGTAAGTGAAAATTGAGCACCAAAAGGCGGGTGGATTGTTGCAAGCTATGGAAATTCCGACTTGGAAATGGGAGGTAATTAACATGGATTTCATTACAGGTTTACCCCGTTCTCGACATAAGTATGATTCTATATGGGTGATTGTGGATAGACTCACGAAGTCAGCGCATTTCTTACCAGTCAGAACTACGTATGTAGCAGAAGATTATGCAATGCTTTATGTTAAAGAAATAGTGCGACTTCACGGTGTTCCAGTATCTATTATCTCCGATAGAGGGACTTAGTTTACAACCAATTTTTGGAAAACCTTCCAAGAAGGTTTGGGGACTCAGGTGAGCCTTAGTATGACACTTCACCCGCGGACGGATGGACAAGCTGAACGTACCATTCAGACCCTTGAGGATATGCTACGGGCATGTATATTGGAATTTGAAAGTAGTTGGGATGATCACTTACCACTTATTGAATTTGTGTATAATAATAGTTATCATTCTAGCATCCAAATGGCCCTGTATGAGGCTTTATATGGGTGCAAGTGTAGATCTCCAATTGGGTGGTTCGAAGTAGGAGAGGCTAAATTGATAGGACCAGACTTGGTCCAGCAAGCTATAGAGAAAGTCAAGCTTATACAGGATCGATTATTAATGGCTCAGAGTCGTCAGAAATCCTATGCAGATAATCGTCGAAGGGACTTAGAGTTTCAAGTGAAGGATTGGGTATTCCTGAAGGTGTCGCCGATGAAGGGCATTATGAGACTTGGCAAAAGGGGCAAGCTTAGTCCCCAGTACATTGGACTTATGAGATTATACGCAAGGTAGGCCAAGTGGCTTACGAATTAGACCTACCTCCTGATTTGGAGTCAGTTTACCGCTTTTCCATGTATCGATGCTTCGTAAGTGCATTGGAGATCCTTCTAGAGTTGTACCGGTAGATGATGTCCAAGTTACAAACAATTATCTTATGAAGAAGTTCCCATTGCCATTCTAGATAGGCAAGTACGGAGGCTCAAAACCAAAAAGGTAGCTTCAGTTAAAGTTTTATGGAGAAATAATAATAGAGAGGAGATGACTTGGGAAGCAGAAGAAGACATGAAGTTTAGGTACCCGCATTTATTTTCACCCCCAGAAGAGACTCAGGCAGAGACGCCATTATCCTCAGGTATGTAGTGCTTTCCTTGATGCTTTCCTGGTCGTGTGTGGCCATGGTTATTGATGTTATTGTTGTAGCCCTGTGAGGCGATGTATCTTGGGTTGCTGTTGCAGGATGGTAGTGCCATATTATAGGGGAAACTCTGGTGAATTTTTTATAGAATCCCCAAGAACCTAACATTCGAGGATGAATGTTTCTAAGGGGGGAAGAATATTACACCTCGAAAATTCCAGATGTGTTGCCTTGTGAATAGGCTAATGTGAGCTTAAGGCGATTATGAAATCCTTATGAGATTAAGGGAAGTATAAGATAGTTTAAATTGCGTACCATAAGATTTTGAAGTTGTATGAGTAAATGAGCCTTAGTTTGTTGAAGGAAGTGAAATGTAAGTCGTGTTCGAAAAGGTTTTCGCTATAATTGAGCTAATATTAATTTGGTAATGTCTTGAGGGGCTGCTATAGGGCCCATTGTATGGTTAATGAAGTATTATGTAAGTGCCAAGAAGGTTCCACGAGGATTGGAAGTCAAACGAATCAACGAGAGAAAGTTTCGGATAACTGTGAGTTATACGGCCACTTATACGGTCCGTATAAGAGGGGTCCGTATAACATGACCTTTACAGAAAGGGATGTTTCCATGGTGGTGTTATACGGTCCACTTATACAGACTGTATAATATTATGGACCGTATAAGTGGTCTGTATAAGTCCATCAGGCAGATTTTTTTTAAATTTTTTTTATAAATAGATTGCCCCTGTTCTTTTATTTCATTTCTCACATTTCCACAAGTTTTGAGAGCTCCAAACCCTTCTCCAAGCATATCCCACTCTAACCCAAGAGAAAACAAAGATCAAGAGGCAAGAATCAAGATACCCATATGTTAGAAGTCTTGCTAGGGTTAGTAGGCTACAAGAAATTCTTGGGTATTGAAGCTAGGGTTTTCACATAAGTTGATAGCTGCTCCAAAGCTCATTCCCATGAGATAAAAGGTTAGTTTTCATGCTTATTTCATGTTATCATGGATGCTTGGTTGTTGAACAACTTGGGTAGAAGAAGAAAGTAGAAAATGAGGGCTAAATGTAACTTTTATGATGTTTTTGAGTAGTAAGCTAACTTAAGTTGTGATTCTTATTATGATATGGATATAATCTCATTATGGGAGGTAATAATGATGATGAGGAAGCGTTGTCCGAAAATGTGCAAAAGTTGGTATGAAGTTGCTAGTATGAGTTGAATATGGGAGTGAATATTGAAGGCTTAATGTAATGTGATTACTTGATTATGTTATTGTGGATGTTTGGGAATTGTATTGTAGTATCGTGGAAGTCGATGGAATAGGGAAAATGCTGCTCAATTTTCATTAGATCATGAATTATTCTAGTTTGGGTTTAAGAGTATCATTAAGGCTTAACTATGGTATGAATCCTTCTAAATGTAGATTGTTCAAGCTTCGTCGGTGAACGTTAAGTAGTTAAGAAGACGAAGAGGTATGTAAGACTAACCTTTCTTTCATTAAGGCATGATTCATTTGCTAAATACCATCTCATGAGTTCCATAATGTCTTCCAAAGGACTCTATTTCCAAAATTACTAAAGCTCATGATTCTCGATATTTGTACGATGCTATTACCTCCTTTATATGATAGTAGATCCTCTGAAGAAAGTTGTAACAAAAACGATGATGATGATGATGATGATGTTGACGATACTTATGGACTCTTATTTATACGTGTATAAGTATGTATGGCTATTATGTAACACCTAGCTTATATGGCCGGGTATGATACTTATCGCGCGCGCACCTCTGCAGTTGGGTACGGACAACACTGAGCCTTGGTAGGGCCAGGTATGTATAACACCGAGCCTTGTCATGGCCGGGTATGTAAAACACCAAACCTTCATGGTCGGGTATGATACAAATATATATATATGAGTAAGCATTAGAAATAGAAGGTCCCTATGAGGGACAAGTAAGTAAATATGATGATGGCCACTAGAGGTACAAATGGCTCTATTACCTCCTGATTCTTCTATCTTATGCGATTTCTTATGCTATTTTTTATGCTCCTACTTTGATGTTGATTATGCTTTACATACTCAGTACATTATTCGTGCTGACGTCCTTTTGTTTGTGGATGCTGCGTCATGCCCACAGGTGGACAAGGAAACAGGCTTAATCCATAGAATTCTTGTTCAGGGACTGCATAGAGGAGGTCCATTTCATCCGGAGCTACAGTGCGTTGGTATTATTCTTTTGTGTACATACATATGGGCATGGCGGGGTCCTGTCCCGCCTATATGATGTTACATACTCTTCTTAGAGGCTCGTAGACAGTTGTGTATGGTTAGACATCTTGTAGCCTTATCGGCTCATATTTTGTATATTATTTTGTTAGCTTCATCGGCTTGAGTATATGGACATGGGCATTGTTGTTGATAATGATATAAATGTGTCGTTGCCCGATGTGATTAGTATTGTGGATAGATAGAAATCATGAGTAGGCCATGTGGCTCACCTAGATGGGAATACGAATATACGATAAGAGGTGCCCGGGTGGGTTAGCACCGGGTGCCCGTCATGGCCCTCCGGTTAGGTCGTGACATTGGCATAGCTTAAAAAAAGTGGCTTATAAGTTGTTTTGACCAAAAAATAGCTTATAATCCAAAAAACTAAGTTGAGCCAGCCCAACTTATTTTTTGTGGCTTACTCTAAGCATTTTTTTAGCTTATAAGCTGGTTTGTCAAACATCTAAAAAATTAAAAAACAGCTTATAAGCTGGTTTGACCACTTATAAGCCAATCCAAACGGGCTCTAATTGTAATTTGATTTTGATAGTTGACTTTTTAGAGATATGATATTGTAAATGAGATAGCTGGTAGTAGGGGTGGGCATGGTATGGTAGATACCGATTACCATACCAAAATCGAAATTTTTTATACCGCGCTTTCGGTATTATGGTATTTGATACGGTATTTGGTATGCATTTTAAAAAAGTTTGGTATTCGGTATTAATAAAGAAAATATCGAAATATCGAATACCATACCGAAGTATAGAATTACATATAATACTAACATATATATAAAAACTAGTATTATTTGAAAACTAATTGTTTAAACTTTGGAACTTTGACTACTCTATCTTGATTTGAATGTGTGTTTTGTATAATTGATTTACGAAGGGGATTGCTTGTACTTTCTTTTGAATATTTTTACATGTGTAAGGTGTTTAGTGGATAATAATTGAGACGTTTCTTAAGTAGCGGAAGTCATAATTCTCCATGATATAATTATATGTAAGTCGAAGTCGGGCAAACTATGGTACCGATTTACCGTACCGTAAAATACCGAAATCGAACTTTAAAATACCGAACCATACCGAATTAATTTGATACGGTAATGATATAGTATTTTTAGAAATTGAAAATCAAAATTATTGTACCGAAATGTTAAATACCATACCATACCCACCCCTAGCCGGTAGTGATTATTAAAGCTATAGTTTTGTATTGCCTCACTTTAGTCATCAATGAAATATACAGTTACCAATAAAAAGAAATTCAATTTACTTCTGTAAATGAAGTACTTGTTTTATGGGATTTTATTAATTATCTTTATTGTTGGTGACACTATAATTTAACATATACAATGTCATGAATCGATATAATTTCATTTTTTTGCGCGGATTTTCCTTCTTTTGGGGTGGTATTTAATTTTCGCCCTTCGCTTGTTCTGGGTTCGAACCCCAGCCCAGTAAAAAAAAAAGAAGGAATTTTGCAAGGCAGAAGTTTGGATTTGCAAGGCAGAATTTTACCTTCAGGCTTCAAAATTCCGCCTTAAGGAAGAACGCTCGTGAAGCAGTGAGGACGTTTGTACTGTGGGTTAATGTGGACTTAAGCTGAACTACAACATTGACTTCTGCAGGTAAGCTAGGAGCGATGCAAATTAAAGTGTCATCTCCTAGTTTTGCCCAAAAATTTGAAACTCTGCCTGAATCATGTAAAACTCTGCCTTGCGAATTCAAACTCTACCTTGCGAACTTTTTTTAAATTTTTTGACTGAGCGGAGTTCGAACCCGAAACCAAAGGGTTCTAATGAAGAGCAAAAATTAAACCACCCCAAAAAATAAGGTCATTCCTGCGATTGCTCATATAATTTAACATATACAATGTCATGAATCATCTTTTGTTTTTATTTTCTTATGAAGCTTCATATAATTGTTGTAGCTTACAAGAGCGAAAGAAGTATTTGGAGCACTATATAGACTATAGTACATATTTTATGTCGTGGAGACTTTATTCGCGAAAAAGAAAAAAAAAAGAAAAAAACGAGGAATCCAAGATTTAAAATAATTTCATTGGTGTGGTTTGACCTTTAGACTAGAAAACCAACACAATTTATTATAATTGAAAAAGCCAACCAACCCGACTACGCACACCCTTACGTATAATTCTTATTCCCTGCTATCTAATTCTTTTTTTAGATGAAAATTCAAATGGACGACTACATATTGAAAATTCAATTTGAATTTGAGTTTGAAAATTCAGATTCAAACCAACCCAACCTACGTACACCGTTACGTATAATTCTTTTTGGACTATGAAATTCAAAAGAAAAAAGAAAAAAAAAACAAAAAAGGGAAGACAAAAAAGCATGATGAGAAATCTCAATTGACTACGTGTCCCGCTTAAACACTTACTAAATTTAAAAAGATGGTTTTTGTTCGTTCATGCAATATTTTGATTCTACAAATTGCTGACTTTATAATCTAGCGGTATTATCGATTCATTTTGTATGCAATTTGATTATTTTTGTCACCGATTAATTTATCAATAATCAATTAAAATTTTATCATGCATGTACCAGACTTGATCATTTTAATGATAATACTAATAGATTCCATAAAATAATAATTGAAATTTCGTAAATTATTGGGAAAGGACCGACAAATCTTTCTTCGGATTGAGTGAGATATGGTACACATGCCCACAGGACAAACATGGATGATGATTCAGATCATCCACATGCCAGATTTGGTTGTCGTGGCCTCCTTTTTTTGTTGATGAAAAATAGAAGGTATAATAAAGTAGTAGTATATATTCCCTGTTCTTTAAACTTTCAGTACTCAAAAGTTTGTTTGTATGACTAATTAATACTTGAAGGTAAACTACTTCCTCTTTAAGAACTATTTATTTTTGGAATTTAAACTCGAGATTTCTGATAATGAATATAAAAATATCACCGCTAGTTGGTGCTATTAGGAAAGTAGTCCATCTGTTTGCCTGGATCAAGAAAATATTCCTAAAACTTGGGTGATTGTTGTTCTTTTTCGCTTGATTTTTACGTTCCCAAGGTAGAATCTAGAATCCCCGGGGGACATGACCAAGTTGGCGACATTTTAGTATCTTTTATGACATTATAGCAACCTAATTGATGGAAAAGAAAATGAGATGAATTTGGCGCTTGCTAGAAATAAAAATTTGTTTAGCAAAAGATCGATTTGAATTTTAAGGAATAAAAATGTCTTCGATTGGGAATACGACATTCGTGTTCTGTATGGTTATTATATAGATAAAAGAGAACAAACAATAAACTTTGTTCCTATAGAATGTGAAAAAGGCACAAAAACTCCCTCTGATGACTAATCACTCTATATTTTGCTAGCATGATATTTAACTTGATAGATTCTGTATAGAATCACCGTATCTCTATAGAATTGTACCTTGTAAGTACAATTGATTCGTAGCAGATCTTTTTTTCCCCTTTACTTTCTAGTATTCGGGCCTTTCTACTTCATTGAAGGAAGGGAAACAGGAGATGCATTATCAATATCTATTGACAAGTAAAAGGAATATGTTAATGTAAAAAAAGAAAAGGGCCTAAAATACCCTTGCACTATTAAATTTGGTGTAAAAATACCCTCCATCTACCTTTGGGTCTTAAAATACCCCTGACGTTAACCTTTGGGGTCTAAAATACCCATGACGTTAACCTTTGGGGCCTAAAATACCCTAATTTTTAAAGGACCCATTTCAAAACCCAATTAACAATTTCATTTATTACGTGGCAGCTTCTCGTTGATTAATAAAATAATTAACTTAAACTAATTAATCCCCCATTTAACCCTATCCAACTAATAAGTCCTACCCGCCCAATTAAATCCCCTTTTATCCATATCAAAAGGAACCCTCGAACCCATTCAACTTATAAGCCCGACCCTCGAATGGTGCCGACATTTGGGTGGTGATTTAACCAATACATGAAACACTGAAAGAAACAGTGTGTTTCTGTTTCATGGTTTCTTTCTTTCAGTGTTTCATGATAGTAATTTCAGCTGAAAATGATGTATTTAATTTCCTTTAACAAGAAATCTCATGTAGTCAAATTCGGGTAAGTCTTCAAGTGCTTCAACGTAAAGGTTTATCAATCTAACTGATCCTTTTTATGTTAAGTTATTTATCGGTGAATTATGAATGTATGAAGCAACATCTATATAGCAAAGCAAAAAATAAAAAAAAATAAAAAAATAGAAAAGAATATTACTTTTATATGGTGGTGTTTGACTAAGTCTACTTTAAAAGTTTGAACTAAAATAAAATAGAAACATGTTTCATGTTTTTTTTTCCAGTGTTTCATGTATTGGTTGAATCACCATCCAACTGTCTGCACCGTTCGAGGGTTGGGCTTATTAGTTGAATGGGTTCGAGGGTTTCTTTTGATATGGATAAAAGGGGATTCAATTGGGCGGGTAGGACTTATTAGTTGGATCGGAGTAACTAGGGGGATTAATTAGTTTAAGTTAATTATTTTATTAACCAATGAGAAGCTGCCACATAATAAATGAAATTGTTAATTGCGTTTTAAAATGGGTCCGTTAAAAATAAGGGTATTTTAGGCCCCAAAGGTTAACGTCAGGGGTATTTTAGACCACAAAGGTTAATGTCAGGGATATTTTAGGCCCCAAAGGTGGATGGAGGGTATTTTTGCACCAAATCTAAGAGTAGTTCAAGGGTATTTTAGGCCCTTTTCCGAAGTCAAATTATAAAATAAGAGGATTCAAAACTAGAGGATTGAACTTTGAAAAGGTCAAGGGAGATCGTAAATAAACACCCGTAAAGTTAAAGTACGCAACCAAATTCTCCGTATTTTCCCAATGATTTACATGGAATATATAACATATTATATTCATGTAACATATTACATGTTACAGTCAATTAGGCATATTGTTTTTAATTATTAGAAGTATGTCCCTACCATTAGAGATGATTGATGATACTTATCGGATCTTTGGACTCACCACTTACATTTCTATCAACAAATCCACGTTTGGAGTGTAGCGTTTACCTTCGAGTTAGTCCACCGATTCCTACAGCCAATGGTAAGATTCACACTTGCTTCCGTGGAGGATGGGCTACTCCTTTTTTTTCTTTTTTCTTTTGGTTATGTTTTGGGAATGTGTTATGTGTCCCTTCTCAGTTGCTAATACATTGTTATATATGCAACTAACTAAACTTTGCACTTCAACTGTTCAACATTCAAATTAAAACTCGTCGGAGTCTTATCTTTTTGGCCCCTACGTAGGTGAAATAATAACCTGTAAAGGAGACAGTACTGTGCCACAAAACATTATATATATATGTACGATAACACTACCATATATCAACGAAAGAAGAAAAAGGAAAAGGAAAGAGCAAAGCACCTTTTTTAAATTTTTTGAACAAAGAGTCAGCAATGTGGACGGGATACGTACCATATATTACTCTAAATTAGTACCAATCGTTGTAATGATATGCCAAGCAAAGACAAATTCGAAAAATTCCTTTTGCATACTTTTTAAGAGCAAATTAGTGCTGAAGATGCCAAAGGAATTCTAAAAATAAGGTGAGTAATCTGAGAAGTTTATTAGTTCTTTCATCCCAATAATCGACAATTTTTTATTAAAAATGAAAGGAGAATAGTGCTACGTAGTGAAATGTTAGTATTGCTGAAGTAAGTCCATTAAAAAGAGGAGCATTTAGAAGTACAAGTTGCATATTAAAGAAGCTTGGGTTTGGAAGAAGCGCCATATCCAAATATGCTTGATATCAGTTTTTCTAGATGCCGGTCTTCTTACATTTCGTTATTAAATTCAATTGATTGTTTGGTTTTTGCTATAAGTGGTTGCTCCGTTGACCTTCATTCACAAAAAAAAAAAAAAAAAAAAAAAAAAAAAAAAAGAAGCAACAGATTTTGTAATGACTCTTTAATTTCCAGTTTTATTTAAATGCATCTTTATTCAGCCAAAAACAAAAAACAAAAAACAAAAGACACACATTTTATCTTTCATGATTGCTAGATCATACTGTAACTCATTATGTCAAAACATTATTTTATTTATTTTTATAACTATTTTATTTTGCTTTGGTGGGGTTGGAGGCGTTTGTAAGTCAGAGGATGTATCTTGGGTTCTTTTTTGAGTTTAACCATTTAGTATTTAAAGTTAACTCACTCAAAAAAAAAAAAAAACAAATTTACTTTCTCAGAATATTTAAATTTGCAGTAAATAAATACACTAAAGGAGGTAGTAAAGTGCTATACATTATCATTATGTGATTCTGATCCAGTCCAAGAAGTTATTTTTTTTTAAAAAATTATATTTTCCTAGTATTTTTCCCATGAGCACGACTTGCACGATGACTCCAACTAATGTAAAAAGAGAAAAGGTAGTTTACTATGGAAGCGTTTCGATAAGGTCATGGAGTTTTCAAATTTCAATTATTTGCTACTTTCCTTTTCACCTATTCGTTGCCCTCTTTAGGTCTAACTTATTGTGTGACTTTCTTTGATTTTTGATATTTTTTTTTAAAAAAATGGTGTGACTCCCTAACTAAACTTCAATTCCATTTTCCGAGGACCAAAGATTCTTCACTCATTTAAGACAAGATTTTCAGTCACCATAGTTTATTTGTATTAGGAAAGGTAATTGGTTTTGACTAGTCCTCTGAACTGAAAATCATTTAGGAATAGTTTGAGCCAGCCACAGTATCTTAGATTCTTCTTAAAAAGTTCCATGGCATGGGAGGGATATGGAGTGGGAGAAAAAGAGTGATTCATTATTCTAGTGGCATATGGAGTATTTTGCACAAAAAGAATCGAGCGATTGTTTACCAAAAACACAGGAGAGTCGGCCACCAAGTCTCAATGAATGGTGGCCATATCTATAACGATCTTAAGATAGTGAAATTCCTTATCGGGTAAATTCTGATTGAACATTAGGAATCACGTTGGACGTACAGAGCAAACGAATTTCACTGATATTTATTTAAAGGTCGTGTTTTTTAGCTTTAGGTTAAAGTAGGACAATCAAATTCTCATGATTCAAATTTAGGAAAACCATCACATTCTTAATAAGAAGAAATATAATGAAGCTTTCTGAATATAAGAAATTAAACTAACAATTCATAAATAATAAAAAACTACTCTAACAAATGAAAAATTTAAGATTGCAAAATGTCGAAATCACCCCGAGCCCCAGGCTTTCAACCCCGACCATCCCAACAAATTTCAAATGGTTATACAGATCCTATGTAAAGTCTCGAACACAATTCAAGTCGAAAATGATCAAAATTAAAGTTCGGGTTATTACACTCACCCTTCAGAAAATATGACTAGCCAATCCAACACACATGTTTGATGTGTCAACCCGCATCAGACATTTAACAACCAACAAGTCACATCAATTATTAACTTTGATCTCCCTTTTAATGTCAAAATTTATGGAATAGGATTTGAGGTTTCCGTCACCAACAAACATTAACTATTATTATATCAACAATTATGGTCTTATTGACTAACTTAAACGTGACAAAATCCTACGTATCATGTTGTCACTTTACCACATATTTCATCATTTGTTTCGGAACAAAGAAAACAACATATTTTTCCTCAAAATCGATTATTTCCTTTTTAGCAAACCACCTTGAGTTATACGCATTATTCAGCGTGTTTCGTCCACAAATACGTATTTTTTGCATTTACGACTCATGCAACAAAACTGTAATCAAATATTTAAAAATGATTAACAAATAGTTTCTTCTTAAGATTCTATTAAAAGGAATTATTTGCATTAAGCAAACTGACAGTTGGGTTATTACAACTGCGCATAATATTCTCATGATCAGTCCCTCAATTGTGGAAATTATTAGAAGTTCATTAATGAAACACCGACTCTGATGCAGTGGCTTGAATACAATATTAATACTTCCTCAAAACTCCCAACTTTGTGTCCTCCAGGGGCGGTGCCATTCTTTAATACTTTCTCCGTTCTCTTTTACTTGTCTAATTTGCTTCGAACACTCGCCTTAAAATAATATTAATTAAATACTATTTATTTTATCGAAAATCAGTTTGACTATTAGTACTTCAAGTTTTCAATTAGTTTGAGAAATAATTACTCACTACAAAAAAGTATAGAAATTGCAACAGCTCTTTTGGCAACAAAAATAATATAATTGGCAAAAGTCAATAATTGGCAACAACTTAATTTTATTATTGGCATATATGATGAATCTTTTAAAAATGAACTTTTTTTTGTTGCTAAAAATTTAATTTTGTTGTCATATAGTATTTACTATTGTTGCAAAAAGTACTTTTGGCAACTAAAAAAAAAGTTGTTGCACGTCTTTGCAATAACAGCCGTTGGGAAAAGTTTATGCAACAACAAAGTTGTTGCCAAAAGTACTTTTGCAACAATAACCTATCTATGGCAACAAAAAAAAAATATTGCTGCCGGATATCTTCTTTCTTGTAGTGACTTAATGATAAGAGTAAAATTATACAACAACAATAATAACAATAACAGTAATATACTCCGTGTAGTCCCATAAGTAGAGTTTGGGGAGGAATCGGATGCCCCTACTTTTATAGGGTAGGGAAGTTGTTTTCAAAATCTATTTTTAGTATACTTAGCAAATATTGAACAGAAAAAGTAGTTTATACACTTAAAAAAATAATCGAAGCTCATCGATGAGTATGTATTATGTAACTATTTGGACGTGGATCAGTAATTCGTGAGCAATAACATTAATTTTTTTTAAACAAAGATTGCTTATTTCAAAACTATAATGGCACGCAATGATTTGTTTTATTTTAAAACTTGTATAATAGAAATTTTGAAAATACATGCCGTTGTTACTCGATTTGACAGAACTCTGAAGGATTGAAATTATCCTACCAAAAGACGTTGTGGTTCAAATTTGTACATTGCTTGTTCAAGATCGAGGATTACTGTTGCGCTGTTTATTTTCATTGTTATGGCCGAAGACAATTATGAAGTTGTTGAAGTATGTGCATTTTAATATTAAGATTATAGTATAAAAGTGCATTAATTTAGTGAGTATAAATTGTTAAGGAGTAGTCACTATATTTTGGTGTAACTCAGCTCAAGCTTAAATTTTGCAACAACAAATCATGTTTAACAATATTATAACCCACCACCTTGTTATTTAATTTATGGATTTTTTTTTTTTTTTTTTACATTTATAAAGAGTGGTGTTTCTTTCTTTGTGTTGGACTGTTGGTGTATGAAAAGCATGAGAAAGTGTTGTAGTGTGCATGAAAAAAGTGAGGTTGGTGTAGTGAAAAAGAGAGTAGGGAAAAGAGAAAAAATATGTCTCCAACTTAATTATTCGCGCACTATAAAAGAAAACTTATTAGTGGAGTTTTGGACTTAACAACTAGTTCAATATTTGTTCGAGTCATACAACATTGTTGACGTTGTCGGGTTGTTGTATCATGAAGGAGACAAGTCCAAAGTATTAATGCTGGAAGGGTAAAGATTATACCGCAATGGACTTGAATCTCATTCACAAAGAGAACAAGATCTCCACGCCTCAGACTAAATTTTTTTTTTTTATTCATTTCAATTTTCAACTATAAATTTTTGTGTTTTTTCACCAACAGAAATATATTAAGAAAAAACAATTGTCATGAAATTCTTTTATTTTGTTTGTTGACCTTCAGGTAGATTTGATATAACAAAAAAAAGAAAAAAAACAAAAAAAAAAAAAAAGGGAGCAAGCTTGAATTTAATGCAAGAAAAAAAGAAGATGCTTTCCATGTGCCTTACATGGTTACATCCATTAAACAGATTTTTAAAGCTGTAAATCTAATATTTCAAATATATAATAATTTTTTTTTCGCTTCAACTGAAATTTATATACTCCATGATCTTGAAATAAAGTACAAAACAAATCCCAACTAATCCGTACGCGTATTGCTCTCACCCTTTTATCCAGCTCTTACCTGTGCTCTTTGTTTCCATTTTCCTCAACATGGTTACTTAAAAGGAAAAATAATGTAATAAAAGAAGGAAAACGGAAAGGTTGTCTTAATAGGCAAATATTAAAAAATTGAAATAAATTGCGTCTTTCTCGTCTCTCCCTCTTTTTTCTCTCCGTTAATTCTTAACTTGGTTTTTGTTCTTATGTTCATTTTTTCAAAAATGATTATGAAAAGGTTGATTAATTTTCTAGACTGGAGCTCTAGCCTAACCATCGATAAATTAGAATGAAAATTATGGTGCATTTCTCAATGAAGACCAAGAAAGAAGTTCAATACTTTCTTCATATGGATGAAAGTTGAACATAAAATAATCAGTGATTTGATTCAGAACATAAAAATTTCATAGTGAAAGAGGAAAACGATAAATATATAGATCTCGTAGTAGCTAGGTTTACCTTGCTCATATCATAAGCATAATTCAATTTCGATGATCGTGGATAGATTTATAAATTAAAGTTGGCATATTTTCTTCCGGTCAAGACTTTTGCTACCGCAACCCAGTATGCTCAAATTGATGGACAACTGATACCTATATGGGTGTTAACAAATTAAATTCCCAATGAATTCGTGCAAGTTGTCTCTTAGGTTATCAGGGGACGCTATGCAACTCAATTCAATAAGTTCTCTTTTTTAAAACTGCCATTATATTAGAAAATAATGTTTTCTTCCCCTTTTTCTTCATTTTGTTCCTCTTTTATTGTCTTTTTCAGAATTGTTTCTAATGACACTTCTTAAACCGCCACTCCCTCTTGTAGCAAGGGTAGTTATTTTTTAGTTATGTCATTGAAAAATTACTATCATGGAATTTGAAATTTCATGACAATATCTTGAAGTTTCGTTTGTGAAATTTTAAATTCCATAACACTAGCTATTTTTTAATTATAATAACTGAGAATGACAATATTAGATTTTTTCCCCCTCCCTATCTGAAAGCAAAATTTCTGGAACGTGGCTTCACTTAGTAGGCAGTAATAATTCCTATCAAAAGAAAAAGTAGGTAAATGAACATCTTAAACTTTTTTCAGAGTTAATGAGACTGTATAATTCTAGTTTCTTGTCATTGCTTTAAACTGGCTTACATCATACTTGCTTCATATAAGACTTTATTTACTTAGGATTTACGACTGTAATATTCAAGTTGCATTTAAGGAGGGGATTTACATGTAATGATCACTTAGGCTTTAAATAAAAGCAAGTAAGACAGGGATCATGGGTTGTTGAGGATGCCTAATTGGTTAGTCCTAACCAGTATCATTTACACAAACCTAGACAGATTTTATTCTCTACAACTTTATTATTAATGTTATTTTTCTGATTGTCTAAAATCCGTTGATTCGACTAATTTGGATTACATCACTAAAAGCCCATTAATGAGGTATTAGCGCTTCCTATCAAAGTTGACTCAATTTCAGTGTTCGAATTTGAAATCTTTACTCAAGGGAGAGGAGTATTTACTATTTTCGTCGCAAGAGCTAATCTTGTTTTCATTAATTTAATACTCCTTTTTTTTTTTTACCTGATTTTGGTTAAATAAGTAGTGGGAGGATGATCATGAACCATAACTCAAAAATATTTCAATCATGAAATAAGCTACTACAATAGTTTGGTCAAACAAACTTTAGCATCATTGATTTTGTTTGCATCAACTATTACGTAAAATCACTAAAATAGTATCTAGAATTTGACCCTCTACTCTATTCTATTCTCTTTACTTGTATATATAAATCACACGCCTTTTACATAAAATTTCAAGAATCAAAGTCCCTCCAACCAGAAAAGGAGGAACTTAACAAAAAGGTTCCTCATTTGAATTATACTCACAAAGTTCTTAACATAATTTCTTCTTCTGTTACTTAATGTGAAGGGGGAAAAAAAAAAAGAAGAAAAACAATGGAGGGTGGTGGAGATATCTTGAGGGTGAGTAGTGCACGTTTGAGTAGCTCAAATGTATGGAGAAATAGTGCTATGGATGTGTTTTCAAGGTCATCAAGAGAAGATTATGATGATGAAGAGGCATTGAAATGGGCTGCTCTTGAGAAACTTCCTACTTATCTTCGTATAAGGAGAGGCATTCTCACTGATCAAGAACAAGGACAATCTAGAGAAGTTGATATAACGAAGCTCGATTTAGTGGAAAGAAGGAATCTTTTAGATAGGCTTGTCAAGATTACTGATGAAGACAATGAGAAGTTCTTGTTGAAGCTCAAAAAGCGCATTGATAGGTACAGATTTTAAGCTCTTTAAGTTTACAAGCAAGTCATTTTCTGTTGTTTGGTGAAAAAATGACTTCAGTCGTACCAAACAAATTGTTGGAGGTGTTGAAGTCGTTAGACTAGTTTTTAGATTTCGATGATTAGAATTTTGAATTTTCTTGTAATTTTTTATATGATGCAGAGTTGGCCTGGATCTTCCTACAATTGAAGTCCGGTTCGAGCATTTGAGTGTAGATGCAGAAGCTCGTGTTGGTGGTAGAGCTTTACCAACAATATTCAACTTCACAGTTAACATCTTAGAGGTAATACTAATATATATAGGACTTCTTTTGTACATTATTATGTCATATTACTACATGCAATATACTCCTTTTTTAATTCAATTTCACTTTCTGTGTAAAGGATTTCTTGAATTATCTTCATATCCTTCCAAGTAGAAAGAAACCATTGCCAATCCTTCATGATGTCAGTGGAATCATCAAGCCAGGAAGGTGAGGAAAGCAGTTCTGTCAAAAGGTTCATTCTTAGACCAATAAAAAAAATCATGTTTATTCATTCATTTCAATTCATTATGCAGAATGACACTGCTTCTAGGACCACCAAGTTCTGGAAAAACAACATTGCTATTAGGTTTGGCCGGGAAACTTGATA
The DNA here is from genome assembly GCF_029784015.1 of Lycium ferocissimum. Taxonomy (NCBI): domain Eukaryota; kingdom Viridiplantae; phylum Streptophyta; class Magnoliopsida; order Solanales; family Solanaceae; genus Lycium; species Lycium ferocissimum. The sequence continues at coordinate 19,343,010 of NC_081350.1, forward strand.
AAGATCTCAAGGTAAGAAACATAATTAGTAATTTAGTCATATACAGTTTCATATTATTGAGGAGCTCTGCGTTGGCAGTCGATAATTTTATTAGTTTTCAGGTTTCAGGAAGAGTTACATATAATGGGCATGGGATGGATGAGTTTGTACCACAAAGAACATCTGCTTATATAAGCCAAAATGATCTTCATATTGGAGAAATGACAGTCAGGGAAACACTAGCATTTTCTGCTAGATGTCAAGGAGTTGGAGCCAAATATGGTCAGTGAGATTCCCTTATTCTAGCTCCCTCAGGAATCTGACACAATGAACATGTTGCATTTCCAATCTTTTTTGGCAATCGTGTACATTTTTAATTAGTTTGTTATGAATGTGCAGAAATTTTGGCAGAGCTGTCTAGGAGAGAGAAGGAAGCAAATATTAAACCAGATCCTGATGTTGATATCTTTATGAAGGTGCAGACATAGTATACAGAAAAATTTAGATTCATGTTTCTCTTTTATTTCTATGAATTTTAATAAGGAGTTGGTATTTTTAACAGTCAGCATGGAATGAAGGACAGGAGGCTAATGTTGTAACAGATTATACTCTCAAGGTAATGACTTTGCATTATGGAACACAAATGCAGAAACTAGAAATATTATGCAATAATTCATTATGATTTATATTGTTTTCAGCTATTGGGACTTGAAATTTGTGCTGAAACCCTAGTTGGAGACGAAATGATTCGAGGAATTTCCGGGGGGCAGAGAAAGAGACTAACAACAGGTTAGGTTAAACAGAGACCTCATATGACCTAAAGTAGTGATAGATAATTAGATATTGTAAAAACCATAAGCATATACGAAGAGTTGAGCGAAATGCTTGTCGTGCTAAATTAAGGCTGCTAAACTTGTTGATAACTTGTAATACAGGGGAAATGATGGTTGGACCAGCAAGAGCACTTTTTATGGATGAGATATCAACTGGTTTAGACAGTTCAACAACCTATCAGATTGTCAATTCAATTAGGCAGTCAATCCACATTCTTCAAGGAACTGCTGTAATCTCACTTCTGCAGCCTGCACCAGAAACATATGACTTGTTCGACGATATTATTCTTCTATCAGATGGGCAGATTGTGTACCAAGGTCCCCGGGAAAATGTACTTGAGTTCTTCGAGTACATGGGCTTCAAATGCCCCGAGAGGAAAGGAATTGCTGATTTCTTACAAGAAGTAAACCCCATCACAAATTATTCCCTAAACTCTTTCTCGTCGTGGAGAATTTCTTGTTTCTAATTATACCATTTACTATGTGTTAATAAAAGGTGACATCAAGGAAGGATCAAGAACAATACTGGGCACGTCGTGATGAACGTTATAAGTTTATCACAGTTCGCGAATTTTCTGAATCATGTCAATCATTTCACATTGGAAGGAAGCTTGGTGATGAGCTTGCTGTTCCCTTTGATAAATCCAAGAGCCACCCTGCTGCTCTAACCACCAAGAGGTATGGTGTTAGCAAGAAAGAACTCTTAAAAGCCTGCACAGATAGAGAATACCTTCTTATGAAGAGGAATTCGTTCGTCTATATATTCAAGATGATACAAGTAAGTTAAACAATAAACAAGTCACCTTTTCAAATTCCTAAATACTTATGTAGAAGTTAAAAAAAATATTTTATTTATTGTTTCAGCTAACGATAATGGCTTCTATAACAATGACACTATTCCTAAGAACTGAGATGCACAGAAATACAACAACAGATGGTGCAGTATTCTTGGGTGCACTGTTCTATGCAGTTATCATGATTATGTTCAATGGTTTCTCAGAGCTTGCCCTCAGTATTATGAAGCTTCCGTCCTTTTACAAACAACGCGATCTTCTTTTCTTTCCTGCCTGGGCGTATGCTCTGCCTACTTGGATCCTCAAGATACCGATCACACTTGTAGAAGTTGCCATTTGGGTGTGCATGACTTATTATGTGATTGGATTCGAGGCAGACGTTGGGAGGTAGAAATTTAATCGTTTTATAGGCATGGAAGGAACTTTTTGGTTCAGTAAGTCTGATAGAGATTAATTTTCTATTTGCAGGTTCTTCAAACAGCTGTTTCTACTCATATGTGTTAACCAGATGGCCTCGGGTCTGTTTCGATTCATAGCAGCTCTTGGAAGGAATATCATTGTTGCAAATACATTTGGATCATGTGCTCTACTCATAGTTCTTGTAATGGGTGGCTTCATTCTGTCAAGAGGTAAAATTGCAGTATATTTGCTCATTTATGCGTTCGTCGCCTTTTGTTAGTTTAATCTAACAAGGAAGCTATTTTTCTATCAGATGATGTGAAACAATGGTTGATATGGGGTTACTGGATTTCGCCTATGATGTATGCACAGAATGCTATAGCTGTGAACGAATTTCTAGGGAAGAGTTGGGCACATGTAAGCTCAAGCTTATCTAGTTTTTGGAGGACAAGTTGTTAAGGTGGCATTTTGAGAGTTTGCTCATGAATTTTGTTTTACAGGTTCCTCCGAACTCCACGGGCACGGATACATTAGGAGTATCATTCTTGAAATCGCGTGGAATCTTTCCAGAAGCAAGATGGTATTGGATTGGAGCAGGAGCTCTTCTTGGATATGTTTTGCTCTTCAATTTCCTGTTCACAGTGGCCTTAGCTTATCTCAACCGTAAGGATCCTCCTACTGTTATGCAATATAGTCTCATTTCCATCTATAGGATAATCCTAACATATATCAACAATGTGGGTAATTTTGGTGCAGCATTTGGTAAACCTCAGGCAGTTCTTTCTGAAGAAACTGTGGCAGAGAAGAACGCAAGCAAAAGGGGCGAGGTTATTGAACCATCTCCAATGGGAAAGAGCTCCTCTGGTAACAATTTCTTCCCTTTGAGCTTCAGTTTCATGTCAATATTTTCCACTAACATTGTCAGGCCAACTATGCAGAAAAAGGAAATAATGTTCGACGAAGTGCATCTTCCAGGTCTATGTCCTCAAGGGTTGGCAGCATAACTGAGGCTGCTTTAAACAAGAGAAGAGGAATGATTCTTCCTTTTGAGCCCCTTTCAATTACTTTTGATGATATCAGATATGCAGTAGATATGCCACAGGTAAATTTAAGATTTTGTCTATGGAAATTAACTGGCCTGTACGTGTCTGAGTTAAATTCTCAAGTCTATGTTGTGACTTCAGGAAATGAAAGCTCAAGGTGTTAGCGAGGACTGGCTTGAACTCTTGAAAGGAGTGAGTGGTGCTTTTAGGCCAGGAGTTTTGACAGCTCTAATGGGTGTTAGTGGAGCTGGTAAGACCACACTAATGGATGTCTTAGCTGGTAGGAAAACCGGTGGATACATTGAAGGAGCCATCAGTATATCTGGGTACCCAAAGCAGCAACAAACGTTTGCTCGGATAGCAGGATACTGTGAGCAAACTGACATTCATTCACCTCATGTTACAGTATACGAATCACTGCAGTATTCCGCTTGGCTTAGACTGCCTCCTGAAGTTGACACTGAAACCCGAAAGGTAAATAGCAGTCTGGAATTTGGCTGCTATGATTGCTAATGGAACTTGAAAGTCGATATTTGCAGTCCAATGCCTTTTGGCTAATTTACAAAGTAGCCAACAAATACATAGGTTATGTATATTTAAGTATAAATATACATATAGTAACATAGTCAGTGTATATGTTTGTATATTTTTGCTAGCGCACGTAATTAATTTCGGCCGACAGGCCAAAAATGTAAAAAGCCCTTATATTAACATGTTGCATTGCAGATGTTCATTGAAGAGGTCATGGAACTTGTAGAGCTAAACCCTCTGAGAGAAGCACTTGTTGGATTGCCTGGAGTGAATGGTCTTTCAACTGAACAACGAAAACGACTAACAGTTGCAGTTGAACTTGTTGCCAACCCTTCTATAATATTCATGGATGAGCCAACCTCTGGATTAGATGCTAGAGCAGCTGCAATAGTAATGAGAACAGTTAGAAACACTGTGGATACAGGTCGAACAGTGGTCTGCACCATCCATCAGCCTAGCATTGACATTTTTGATGCTTTCGATGAGGTGAGCAACCGTTGATCTTCCAAAATCTTGCAGTTTAGCATAATTTGTTTTAGATCTAAGGATTCTCATTCTACTAATGAATTGCAGCTCCTACTCTTGAAACGAGGAGGTGAAGAAATATATGTCGGGCCATTAGGACGACATTGTTCTCACCTTATTAAGTATTTTGAGGTAAGGAAACTGTTAGGTAAAGAAACTGGTTTTCCTATTATGTTGGCATAGTACACAAAGTAATGGTTCTTTTTCCGTTTGGCTCAGGGAATTGATGGAGTTGCAAAAATCAAAGATGGTTATAATCCTGCAACATGGATGTTGGAGATAACTTCAGTAGCACAAGAAGCAGCTCTTGGAATTGACTTCACAGAATTGTACAAGAACTCAGAATTGTATAGGTATGAATCTTGAGTAGAACACAATTACATTCTATATATCGAATTACAAATTGTACAATCTTGGATACTGAAGTGGATTAAATATTCAGGAGAAACAAAGCATTAATAAAGGAACTAAGTGTGCCAGCCCCAGGTTCAAAAGACCTGTACTTTCAAACTAAGTACTCCCAGTCTTTTTTCACCCAATGTATGGCTTGCTTTTGGAAACAGCACTGGTCATACTGGCGAAATCCTCCTTATACAGCAGTCAGGCTCATGTTTACATTCTTCATTGCTCTTATGTTTGGAACGATATTCTGGGGTCTTGGCTCCAAAAGGTAAATTGAAATATACAGGAACTGTTTTTCATCTTCAAGATTTATTTTCCTCGACGTGCTTTTAATCACAAGTCTAATGGTTTTGAACACAATATCAGGAGAAGGCAACAGGATATATTGAATGCAGTAGGTTCGATGTATGCTGCTGTCTTGTTTCTTGGTGTACAAAATGCTACTTCGGTTCAGCCAGTCATTGCCATTGAGAGGACCGTCTTCTACAGGGAAAGAGCAGCTGGAATGTATTCAGCTCTGCCTTATGCTTTTGGACAGGTACAGATTTGTATCCCTACATATAATTTAATTTGGTCAATATCTTTGAAAACCTCTTGATGATTCACAAAATGGATTGAAATGATCACCACGGGTGTATGGCCTTAAAAGTTCGTCAAAGGCCTAATTAGGTGACATCTTGAGGGTACATTAGTGTATATGCTATGAAAAACCGTCGTTGTGTTAGTGATAGAGGCGGATCTAGAATTTAGAGTCAATAAGTTTGAAGAAAGTTTAGATAGATATTCATATATAGACATGTGCACGCCTTTTATCATATCATTAGAGTCTGAACTGAAGAGAGTAGGGACAACGTAGAAACATCCAAGCTCTCAAAGTAGTTAGAATTTTACCATCATGTCAGGTGGTCCAGACCACTTTGTTATGTTAACATTGGCTATGCTCATCGATTGACTATATTTTGTTATGCAGGTTATGATTGAGCTGCCATACATTTTCATTCAGACGATTATATATGGGGTTATAGTCTATGCCATGATTGGATTTGAATGGACAGTTGCCAAGTTTTTTTGGTATCTGTTCTTCATGTACTTCACCTTGTTATACTTCACATTGTACGGGATGATGACAGTAGCCGTTACTCCTAATCACAGCATTGCAGCCATCATTTCATCCGCATTTTATGCAGTATGGAACCTTTTCAGTGGATTCGTCGTTCCAAAAACAGTACGTTAACTACTGGTTCTTCTTCAAATTACATTACCCTCAACAGAACATGTTTGAAAATTTTGGACTAAATTATTTTTCTCAAACTGGCATGACCAATCTGACAATTCTCTCTCTTTCGATTTATGACAGAGAATGCCGGTGTGGTGGAGATGGTACTATTACATTTGCCCGATTTCATGGACATTATATGGACTAATTGCCTCACAATATGGTGACCTACAAGACAAACTTGACACAAATGAGACAGTGGAAGAATTCATAGAGAGTTTCTTCGATTTCAAATATGATTTTGTGGGATATGTTGCAGTTATTCTTGTTGGAATATCAGTTGTGTTTCTCTTCATTTTTGCTTTCTCAATCAAAGCATTCAACTTCCAGAAAAGATAGGTTGGTCCAGGTAATAGGGCATATGTCAAGAAATGTGTATATTAGGACAATAATATATATAATGTTTTTTTTTCCTCTCTTTTCGTTTTTATGATTTTCTCAATTTTAGGATAGAAAGAACTAAAGTGTGTCCCCTGTAGGTTGTATCTAAGAACTTGTATACATTGTTATATATGGGAATAGTTTTGAATTTCTTTGGTAAATTTGAACATGTTGGGCGTCTCTGAATTTAAGCTTTTGAAGCTTCTACACGAGTCTATTTTCCTATAGAAGATAAAGTTGTATATGCTTCATCATATCACGTGTGAAATTTGCAAAAGATCCTATATTTCACATTCTAAGAGGTGACGGAAAAAACTACTGATACGTGGATTTTATTACCTAATCTAATCACCCAAGGTTGTCTTACGGGAGAACTGAAAAAACTAAGACTTCACTGAGAACAACCTAAAGTTAAACAATTATCCTGCAAGATGATTATGCAGTTGGCAGCAGGAGAACAAGCACTATTCTTTATTAAATAGAGAAATCTGAGGGTTAGGCATTAGTGGTGTACTATTGGAAATTTGGTGTATGATGTGTCCACCCATCTATATTTCTCCACTTAAAATTTAGGCTTCGATTCAAATTCGCGACGTGCACCTAATCACAGATCATGCGTTGCACTGTTACCAATAGATCAAAATCCCAATGTGCGGAAGTAGAAGCTTATCTGTCAGCATCTTATCTTCTAAATCATTCAAGAAGCTTTGCAACTCCTTCGAATGTTCAGCAGATATGCTCGGATGAACACTCCTATGGGATGTAAATTTAGGGGTAGCAAAATGTTACATTCCGTGTTTTCGTACGTTAAGTTTCGTCATAAGTTAATCGACGTAAGCTCGGAGAACAAGATCATCTTTGAGGTTATACGTGGTTAATCATGTTAATCCTAAAGATATAAGGGTTTAAGATCATGTTCAGTAGGTATTGGAAGGTTTAGAGATTAAACGAATCGAAGAGAATACGTTTCGTCAAAAGTCGGACTGCTGGGCAGGTTTTACGGACCGTACAAATAAAGTACAGACTGCATTTTTGTGGATCCCCACCGTAAAGTGGAAGCAGAAAGTTGGAAAATTCCTGGAGGAATTACGGTACAAAATACGGACCGTATATTAGAAATACAGTCCGTATATTTAGGAGGTGCATATGTTAAAAAAATGTATATGAACAGTGGCTTCTCATTTTTACTTCATTTCTCTCATTTTCCGGATCCTAAACACTTGTAAACCCTCTCCTCAAGTTCATACATGATCCAAGAGCAATATCCAAGGTAAACAACGTAAATCAAGTATCGAGAATCCCGTGGTGCTAAGAGGATCAAGTTCCTCTTCCTTCTAGTCGAGTTGGGGATTTCCTTGCTGTGAAGTAACCTCAGATTCAAGAACTTTCTTGTTGTTTGAGATTGAGGTGCTATACATTTGAGTACGTTGTTGTGACGAGTGTGAGACGAAAGGTATGTAAAGGCTATTCCCTTCCTTTCCTTGGCATGAATCTATAATACGTAAGAGTTGAACGAGCGTGTAAAGAAAGAGTATATCACAGAACTCACATTTCCATGTCGTCTCATCTCACTATTGCTTAAGCTATCCCATTATCGGGAGTTTATGTTCAGTTAGCATTATTCCATGTCCAGTCGAGCAATAAAGAGAGTGTGTGTGTGTGTATATATATATATATATTCGTGTCATTTACAGTGTTATGCACTTGCCTTCGGGCCAGATAGATATACAGTTGCTTTTGGTTCAGACAAATATACAGTTGCCTACGGGCTATACAGATACACAGTTCCCTTTGGGCTATTCAATTGCCTTCGAACATTATTACTTAATTTTCATAGCCCACATTGAGACGGACAGTTTATTTCAGTATTACTTATTTTATACGAGTCAGAGCCAAGTAAGTGTATTTTACTCTTCAATTATATTCAGTATATCATGTATATTAATTCAATTTCAGTTATTCAGGTTCCTTACATACTAGGTACATTATTTCGTGCGCGTCCTTTTTGCGAGAGGCGCATTTCATGCCTATGCCGAGTCACGACAAACGATAGACGGGGCCTGCAAAAGTAGACATCTTGAGTACCGGCTTAGTGTTAAGCTCGCCCATGCAGGTTACCGAGGTCCGAGTTTTTGAGTCATTTTGAGTATATAGACATGATGGGTATGTCGGGGCCCTGTCTCGACCACAGTATTATGTTCTCTTTAGGGGCTTGTAGACATGTCCTGTATGTACGGTATATCAGCATGTTGGCCTTGTCGGCCCTTGTATATTTGTTATTTTGGGTTTGTTGTGAGTAGACATCCATGGTGGTCTTGTCGGTGTGTGTGTGTGTGTGTGTGTGTATGTATATATACACACACACTTGTTGGCCTAAGATGGCATACTTGTTACACCTCGTATCTTCGAAAAAGCACTTATCAAATTTGAAACATAAGTATGTTGAGTTACGGTTAAGTAAAACCACTTTGGAATGTAAGGAGCAAGCATTACTAAGTATATTTAATGAGTGAAGGATGTATATAAGGTATACCGAAAGGTTTTATAAGGAAATGAGTGGAAGTAATGGAGTAGTACAACTTTGGAGAAAGGATGGGTGAAGTTTGTGTGTGAAAATTTTGGTCCCAGAAAATTCCAGAAATTAGAAGAGAGAGAGTGAGGGAATAAAAAAGTGAGCAATTTTCAAGTAGCGGGGTAGTGGTTTAGGTCCGGGTAACGCATGGTTGTGATTCTAGTATTGTTTTGCGGTGGATTTTAGCGTGGATATTGAGGATATTGCTGTCTTAACAAGAAAAAAAGGTATGAATCTTTCTCTTTTAAGATTATTTAAGGCTTATTCTCGGAGACAAAGTCGTTAAACAATTGTGTAGTAAGTTGGTTAGTTATGAAAGTTGGAAAAGAGCGTGTGGGATGTTTTATGGTACATATTGGTGTTGGAAATGATGTTATTGATGTTGGTACTGTTGTTGTTGTTGTTGGTTGCTGAATTGAGATTTCGGATTCTAGGCATATAAACGGGGATATTTTGTCCTATTTTCGGCAATATAAAATAGTTTGACTTGAGAGCTTAGCATAAATATACTTTATGAGTCTAACGATTGTGTGAATCCTCTTAAATGTAGATTTGCGAGCTCGGACCAATAAGTGTAGATATATTGGAGGTCGGACAATATGTTAAGGCTATCCTTTTCTTTCAAATGTATGATTCCTATGGTATGATTCCATAAGTGTTTGCATAACCTCCTTAATTTCAAAAGCTAGAAGTTATGACTCTTAAAGCTTCTTATGATGTTAAAAATGAGAATGTTTTTATGAGGATTACGTTGAGGATGATTTTATGCTTAAAGTTCTCAAATATGATTTCAACGATGATACGAAAATGTTAAGCTATTCCATGATTTTCTCGATTTATTTCATTGTTGTTGATCTCACTTTATAAATTGTTCCTCCAAGGTGGGATAGAGTGATAGTTTTCATTTGAACTCTATGCATGCCATGAGTATAATATATGTATATGGCTACTTTGTAACATTACGGAGAGTTCTATTATTTCATTTTGATTATGCCTTTGCCTCATTTTCATTCTTCATGTATATATAAGGCACGATTGACAAGGGGTGGCCGTGACCTTTGTTGTGTATATATATATATATATATATATATATATAAGACACGGTGATACATTTATGTTATATATAAGGCACGGTTGCCCTTTGTTGTGATGTGTATATATATATGGCACGGTTACGGGGGGTGTCTTTGTGGCCTTTATTGTGATGTGCATATATATGGCACAATTGACGGGGGGTGTCTTGTGGCCTTTATTATGATGTGTATATATATATATGCACGGTTGACGGGGGTGTCTTTGTGTATGGCATACGCTTTATTGTGATGTTTATATATATAGCACTAATTAACGGGGGTGACGTTGTGGCCTTTATTGTATATTTCTATGGATATATGTGTGTCCTCTTTGATATAGCTATGCGATGCATTTATGTTGCCCATTCATTGACATGTCCCAAATGTTTTCCAGGATTTTATGTATATATTGATTTCATGCCTTACATACTCAGTACACTATTCGCTTGACCCCCTTTCTTCGGGGGCTGCGTTTCATGCCGCGGTACGGACACTCGGTTGGTGATCCTCCGCTTAGGACTTTTGCCCGGCCGCTTGAGAGCTCCATTGTTCGGAGCTTGAGTTATTTTGGTACGGATCCTTTTGACGTAGACTTTGTTATACTCTTAGAGGTACGTAGACATATGTGGGTTGTGTATATACGGTTTGGTCGGCTATATCGATGTAGTTCGTCTTGGATGTCCCCGTGTATAGTGGCGACCTTGTCGGCTTGCATATTTGTTATGTTTTGGTTAACTTGTGACTTCTCGGGGAGACGGGTTCTTTTTGATGTATGACATGATGAGTTCACAACATGCTTTTACAGAGTGCCATATTGTTTTCAGTTTCAGTCTGATTATATCTAGCGGGTCGTATACGGTGCCCGACTCGGGCACTAGTCATGGCCCATCGGTTTGGGTCGTGACAAAAGTGGTATCAGAGCAGTTCATCCTCGGAGTGTCTACGGACCGTGTCTAGTAGAGTCTTGTTTATCGGTGTGTTGTGCACCACATCTATAAACAGGAAGCTACGAGGACATTTAGGATGTCATCTTTCTTTTACGATCATAGATCGTGCATTAGATCCAATGATAGGAAAGCTTGTTCTTGGTACGATTTCTGTTAAATTGCAGGATTGTATTGGAGAAGAGGACAATTTCAATTAATGGGAGCGTAAGTGAGGCTCCGAAGGGGGACATGAGACCCGTATCACCCGTCGACTCAGGATCGAGGATGTCAAGAGGTATAAGAAAAAGCATCAGCTATTCCATTGAGACGGACCCATCGGAGAATGTGGCTCCAGTAGGAGGAGACTCGACTGAGAAATCATATGACAAAGACCCGTTTAAGGGTTCACGAGACTCCTGTGGATGAAGACGTAATTGAGGAAGTACAGAGTTTGGCACATCTAGATTTTCCCTACGTTTCAGCATTATGTTAGGCCAGACTAGTAGACGGTGGGAAGACAAGGATGAAGAGCACACTTCACTCTATAGCCCACCAGATCAGGCTAAGGACCGATCGGCTACAGGTATACGAGTTCTTATTGGAATTTCCTATGTGTGTATGTAATTACTTCAGGGTAATACTGAATAGTGATGAGCGGAAATCCTAAAGGGGATCAGTGACTTAAGTATTTGGAGGTAACTGCGATTAAGATGCTTTCGCCACCATTGGGAATCTTGAAAGCTAGGATGAAAAGTAGTCATACAGCAGATTGAAGGTGATTATTGAGGATTTCAAAGGCCAAAATAGCATTTACTTAGTCGGAAGAGTAAGAGATCCTTTTAATTCGGAGGGAGATGCATTACGAGAATTTTTGGAATACGTTAGAACTTCAACTTGTTCTAGGTCATGCGATAAAGGTCACGCGGTAGGGTGGATGTGATCGTACCAGCACTAATGCACCGGATCCCATTAGCACTCTAAGGTTAAGCGTGTTGGGGTGAGAGAAATACTAGGATGGGTGACCCCCCTGGGAAGTATATTAAGAGTCCTACAAATTCAGACATAAGAGACAGATGAGAAGCTAGAGTAGCCTAAGGGAAATTGGAGTATGCGGAGTGGTTAGAAACCATAAAAGGTCGCGAAGGATGAGGCGGACTAGACCGGCAAAGAGAGAAAAAAAAAAGTGCATCACAGCTCTAGAATTAGGATGAGTTCGAATAGTATTGGGAAGTACTTTGTAAGCGAGGCGTTAGTAAACATATATATATATATATATATATATATATATATATATATGTGTGTGTGTGTGTGTGTGTGTGTGTGTGTGTGTGTGTGTGACATCCCATATGTGGTCACGCCTATTTTAGGGTTCCGGTATATGTGTCCCGGCAACCGACGTTGCGGTATATATATATATGGATATATATATATATATCAATATTAACAAGGTAGTGAAGTTCAAGTGACAATTGTTACAAGGTAAGTTGATGTTACTTTCACTACAGGTTAGAGCTGGAAAGCCTTAATGCGATAATATCAAGGAAAGGAAGAAAGTGAATATATAGAAAGTAAAGAGATTAGAATGTCTTGAGAAAAAAAAAAAATGTGTTGCATGTGTAAGAAACGAGGGTGAGTGAAGCTTCCAAGAGGGACGACGGGTAAGGCAAGGGACTATTTGGATAAAATTCGAAGGTAGGCATGCGAAAGGGATAAAGTATGGTAATGGATGAAAACTATGTGTGAAACAAAAGATGAATGTGTGGGGCTAGAAAACAGACTTCGATAAGTGGGACTAAAGGATAGTAATCACAAATAGGGATGTGAAGTAAGAGAGAGAATGATCAGGCCCTGCAACGATACTAAGAGATTTTCAACTCTCGAGAAGTATATAAAGGGATAAATGTGTAGTTATACTGACATGGTTGCCTCGGAAATGGAGAAGCTTCCCTAGAAGATGATTTAAAAATAGAACGGATTTGCACGTTTAAAGGAATATTTCACGAACTTCAGGGTCAATACTATAAAATAACAAGTGGAGAAGGGCGCTTGGGGAGGAAGGAACTCAAGGAAGGTTTGAGGATGAAAGCAGGAAAGGTACACTAATGGGCTGGTCAAAAGGAGAGGAGAAGAAGAAGGGAAAAAAAGGAAAATTGAGCAATCACCAAGGACAAGCGAGAGGATAATGAACTAACAAAGCTAACCGAGAGGTAGTACATCAATGACATGGGATGAGGATAAGGAATACCGAGATTTAATTATAAAGAAAATAGAAGGATGTATGGGAAATATTCATGAGTATGGACTAGCCTTGGCGGCAGGAAGGAGAAGAAAGAAGAGAGTATATTTGCAAGGATTTCATGACATGAACAAGAAGTGGCAGAACACTAGAAGAACTACAACGCATAGGTGGGACGCAAATAAGTAGTTAAGGAAAATTTCGGATAAATGAGCTAAGTGCATAAAAGGATTGATAGTGGAAGAGTGTAGCATATTAACTCTCAATGATATATTGTAGACGTAAAGTGAAACCAGAAACTCAGAGTAAGAAGAATTTCAGTGATAATAGTTGTGGAGGAAGACGAGGGATAAAAAGAGCAAAGTGTGACCAAACGTTCCGTAAAATGTTTTGATGGATTCCAATGTTCCCATTAACCCGTTGATTTGGGAAATGTTCATTATAAAAGGTAGAAGTAGAAAGGCCTTAAAGAAGGCAGCGAGAATGGATCGGTAATGCATAAGCGCTTCGTTCAAATGCAAAGCCCTCGATTAGCAGAAAGGAAAATAAGTCAAGCTATACGATGAGAGAATTCCGGTATTATAAGAGACCAAAGGAGTTGGAGGATCGTTAAGGTTGGCCGATGACTACTGATATTCGGGAGTTACTAGTGTATAAGAACACCCTTAAAAGGGGGGAAGAGCAGATCTAGTCCTGAAATGAGGTATAGCCCTGTTAAAATTCCAAGGAAAGAAAGATGTTAGCTTAAGGAGGCCAAGATTTAGGATGTAGTGGCATATCAAGAATGCATTAAGAGGGAGCAGGAATAAATTAAAGATAAGCATACCACAAAGCAGGTATGAAAAGGAATTAAAATGGATCAAGAGAAAACTTCATGCGGACGTGAGATATGATATTTCTAGACCAAGGAAGTTTGTGCCGCACCTAAATAGGCAGCGACGTATCCTAAAGAGTAATAAAGAGAGAGTAAGAAAGATCTGCAAAGCTAACTACAAAAAGAGAATGACGAAATGGATGATGAGTACAAAGGACACTTTGGGTTACAACGGAAGAAAATCTTGATATTAAAGGAAAAATATGAGAATCTTAACAAAGGGAGTAACGATAAGCGGTGTGGCGATCTCTAAAGAGAGGAAGAACGATGTGGGTGCAGATAGAAAGGCAAAGAGCATCACTAGAAATTAGAAAGTATATCACGGGTCACTAACCATGCGGAGCATAAGGGTATGTATTATAGAATTATATGAATCATCAGCGTAAGGTTATGCCCCGCAGATGGGAATGGACACACCGAAAAGCCAACAAGGAATGACGTTACTAACTAAGTGATCATATCAAGGAATGAGGAAGTCAAGGGTAAGTATACCATACCGATGTTGAAAAAGAAGCTGTGGTAAAGTGAGAATTGCCCTAACTTCATAATTATAAGTTATATTACAAAATTTGAGGCAAAGGAATTAAAGAGAGAGTTTGACAAGAGCTCAAAGATATTGTGAGCTATAGACCAGTTCGAACTATGATTATTGGTTCATCGCAATATATAATCCTGCTACGAGAAATAATAAAGATGGTGATGGAACATTAGGAACCGTTAAGAGATTGTATTGAGGATATGCTTATAACTGATCATGGAAGGGAATTAAGATGGATGGTTGAAGAAACGTAACCGTTAAGAATAAGGATTTGTCAGTAGCAGAGTACCGCCGAACAAGCAACGGGACATTAGTATAAGAAAATTTATGATGAATCGGAAAGCTTGGCTGATGAATTACGAGGGGATAATCTAGCACGTATCTAAGCTCAACAAGTACAAGTAGGGATAGCCAAGATAGCATCGGAGGAGTCAACAAAAGAAAGTGTTGTATTCGAGCAAGGGATTTATCCGTTAATAAATAAATGAGGAACGAAGAGGAAGGAAGCTCGCAGGACGGCGAGTAGCCGTGGTGTGGCTAGTTAAAACACAGGAATGAAGACAGAATGAGAATGGAATACTAGTTGACTTGTGATCATATACATGAGGATTGAAGACTGTACGACTCACAAATGAATTTGATAAGGAGCTAAGAAAGAGCAGGACGAAACTGACCAAATTATAGTATAAGTATATGGTAATCGAACAAAAATTCAATGAGGATATTGAGGATCGGCGCACTACAACATTCGAGGATGAATGTTTTTAAGGGGGGAAGGATGTTACACCCCGTATCTTCGAAGAAGCACTTATCAAATTTGAAACATAAGTACGTTGAGTTATGGTTAAGTAAAACCACTTTGGAATGTAAGGAGAAAGCATTATTAAGTATATTTAATGAGTGAAGGATATATATAAGGTATACCGGAAGGTTTTATAAGGAAATGAGTGGAAGTAATAGAGTAGTATGACTTTGGAGAAAGGATGGGTGAAGTTTGTGTGTGAAAATTTTGGTCCAACTCGGGGGACGAATATATCTTAGCATATGAAGTGTTTTGAAGTGAAATAAAAGCTTAAAATGAAGTTCGTCGAGTCTAGTTTCTAACGCAACAAACCTCTCGTCGATAGGACATCGGAGTAGAGAATTATGGATGTTACAAGTTCGGCTGACAGAGCAGAAACGCGTACTACAGTACCGACTTGCTACAGTACTGCTACAGTGAACCCAACCCGAATTTGACCCCTATATTAAGGGTAATAACCCCCTTTTTACATCAGATTTGCCCAGAAAATTCCAGAAATTAGAAGAGAGAGAGTAAGGGAATAAAAAAGTGAGCAATTTTCAAGTAGCGGAGTAGTGGTTTAGGTCCGGGTAACGCATGGTTGTGATTCTAGTATTGTTTTGCTGTGGATTTTAGCATGAATATTGAGGATATTGCTGTCTTAACAAGAAAAAAGGTATGAATCTTTCTCTTTCGATATTATTTAAGGCTTATTTACGGAGATAAAGTTGTTAAATAATTGTGTAGTAAGTTGGTTAGTTATGAAAGTTGGAAAACAGCGTGTGGGCTGTTTTATGGTACATATTGGTGTTGGAAATGATGTTATTGATGTTGGTATTGTTGTTGTTGTTGTTGGTTGTTGAATTGAGATTTCGGGCTAGACATATAAACAGGGGAGATGCTACCCGATTTTCAGCATGATATAAAATAGTTTGACTTGAGAGCTTAGCATAAATATACTACGATGAGTCCAACGATTGTGTGAATCCTCTTAAATGTAGACTTGCGAGCTCGGACCAATAAGTATAGATAATTGGAGGCTGAACAGGTATGTTAAGGCTCGTCCTTTTCTTTCAAAGGTATGATTCCTATGGTATGATTCCATAAGTGTTTGCATAACCTCCTTGATTTCAAAAGCTAGAAGTTATGACTCTTAAAGCTTCTTATGATGTTAAAAATGAGAATGTTTTTATGAGGATTACGTTGAGGATGATTTTATGCTTAAAGGTCTCAAATATGATTTTAACGATGATATGAAAATGTTAAGCTATTCCATGATTTTCTCGATTTATTTCATTGTTGTTGATCTCACTTTATAAATTGTTCCTCCAAGGTGGGATAGAGTGATAGTTTTCATTTGAACTCCTATGCATGTCATGAGTATAATATATGTATATGGCTACTTTGTGACATTACAGAGAGTTCTATTATTTCATTTTGATTATGCACTGCACTCATTTTCATTCTTCATGTATATGTAAGGCACAGTTGACAGGGGGTGACGCTGTGACCTTTGTTGTGTATTACAAGGCCCAATTGACAGGGGGTGATGTTGTGGCCCTTGTTGTGATGTGTATATATAGATGGCACAGTTGACAGGGGGTGTGCTGTGGTCTTTGTTGTTATGTGTATATATATGGCACAGTTGACAGGGGGTGTGCTGTGGCCTTTGTTGTGATGTGTATATATATGGCACAGTTGACAGGGGATGTGCTGTGGCCTTTGTTGTGATGTGTATATATATGGCACAGTTGACAGGGGGTGACACTGTGGCCTTTGTTGTGATATTTCTATGGATATATGTGTTTCTTTGATATAGCTATACCGATGCATTTATTTTGCCCATTCATTGACACCCCTTAAATGTTTTTCAGGATTTTATGTATATATTGATTTCATGCCTCACATACTCAGTACACTATTTGTACTGACCCCCTTTCTTCGGGGGCTGCGTTTCATGCCCGCAGGTAGTACGTACACTCGGTTGGTGATCCTCCGGCTTAGACTTCGCCCCACTGGAGAGCTCCATTGTTCCGAGCTTGAGTTATTTTGGTACGATCCTTTTGACGTAGACTTTGTTATACTCTTAGAGGTCTCAGAGACATATGTGGGTTGTGTACATGCGGTTTGGTCAGCTATATAGATGTAGTTCGTCTTGGATGTCCCCGTGTATAGCGGCAGCCTTGTTGGCTTGCATATTTGTTATGTTTTGGTTAACTGTGACTTCTCAGGAGACAGGTTCTTTCTCATGTATGACATGATGAGTTCACAACATGCTTTTACAAAGTGCCATATTATTTTCAGTTTCAGTCGGATTATATCTAGCTGGTCGTATACGGGTGCCCATCTCAGGCACTAGTCATGGCCCATCGGTTTGGGTCGTGACAATACTTGTGTTACAGATTGGCCTTGTCGGCCCAGATTGTTGTTTTGTTCATGTTACATGAGTTACAGTTGGTACACTTGGGGTCAAGTAAGGCATCGGGTGCCGGCCACGCCTCCCCAGGTTTGGGCCGAGACACAAAACTAGCACATACCCATTTGACACGCCCAACTCATCCGTATTTAATGGCATGAAACTTATTTTGATGGGCTGTTTTGGACTGACCCCCTTTAACCCATGAAATAAAATAAGGAAAAAAAAAAACACGAATGCCCACTACACACAAAATAATTACCCTTTCATGCCTCCTTTACATTCATACCCCCAAAACTATCTACCCTTTCTACCTATTGTAGCTTTTATAGGTTATTATCTCTTTTTTCTTCTTTTCTTTTTTGTTTTACTACTTCTTATATCTCTCTCTCTCTCTCATTTTTTTTTTTCTTCCAGTTTTACTACTTCTTATCTTGTTTTCTTTCTTTTGTTCTTTTCTTTTTTCTCGTTTTTTTTTTTTTTGTTTTTTCTCCTTTTATTGTTCATTTCCTTTTTTTTTCTTTCCAAATCATACTATTTTTCATTTTTCTTTTTCACCATAATCTGAATCCATATCTAGTTCTAGCTCCTTTTTTCGTTTTTTTCTATTTCCTAACCTTTTTTTATTTCTTTATTTCTTATTCTTTTTTTTTTTTAATTTCATTTATTTCCATTTTCTTATCTCCATAATATAATTCATTCACCTTTTGTGCTATTTTTATTTATTCGTTTGTATCAGTTTTCTAATCTTTCAATGTCTCTCATACTGCAATTCGGACAATGGTAATAAAGGATGATCCTCAACTGATGAAGGAGAGAGATGAGAATGGGAAAGCACGGTATTATCACTATTTGTACTCTCTGATTTGCGGGTCATGTGGGCAAAATTTGTCAGCCCAATGCTAACTCCTTAAAACATGTCTAATGTATGCCAATTTGGTGTCTTATAAGTTGATACACTGCCATTTTCCCCCAAAGTTGGTCTCCTTTTTTTTTTTTTGTATCTTTATCTTTTTCCACTGTGTCTTGATTTAGTTTAATAAGCTTGATAGTTTTCCTTGTTTCCTTTTATATTATTTCTTTCATTAGGGTATCCTTGAACTCTCTTCAGATAAAATTTAATTTAATTTTAGATATAATAATGGGAAAATACATAAAAACCCCCCCAACGTATACTCGCATTAATTATGGCGCACCCAACCTTTGCAGGCTACCTATTACCCCCCCGGACTTATTTTTTCTGTATTTTTGTACCATTTTCGACTGACGTGGCAAAAAAAAAAAATTATGGCGAGTGAAAGCAGTAAAAATATTTTTTATATTTTAATAAAAATTAATTTTTAAAAATTTATTTATATTTTATCCTCTCACCCACCTCCACCCTCCCTTTCTTTCACATTTCAATTGTTAAATGCAATTTATTTTTCTCTTTCTTCTTTTTTCTCCTCAACCACCGCCGCCGCTGCCGCCGCCACACCGCAACAAAGAAGCAAGAATAAAGACTAATATGAAAATGGGTCCACCCATTAAAACATAATGCCATTTCGGTGGAGGAGATATTTTGGTGTTTGATTTGCCTTCAAATGAATGTGTGTGTTAATGGAGGAAGAAAATGGGTTGAATGTGTGTGTGTTAATGGAGGAAGAAAATGGGTTGAATGTTTCTTGAAAATAAGCTCTTTATGATTGATGATTAAATTGAATGTGTGTGTTAATGGAGGAAGAAAATTGGTGAATGTGTGTGTGTTAATGAAAGAAGAAAATGGGTTGAATGTGTGTTGTTAATGGAGGAAGAAAATGGGTTGAATGTGTGTGTGCTAATGGAGGAAGAAAATGGGTTGATGGATTTCTTGAAATGAAGAAGAAGAAGAAGAAGGGTTTAGTGATGAAGAAGAAGAGTTTAGTGATGAAGAAGACAAAATTAATGGTTTAATGGTTAATTAGTGTAAATATAATTAATAAAAGAAAAATCAAATGAAAAAAAAAAAGGAAAAGTGACAGGTGACGTGGCACCAATGTGGGAGAGTGTGCAACACTCTCCATCAAGCAATCAAGCTTCAATTTTTTTTTTTTGCCACGTCAGTCAAAAAATGGTACAAAAAAATATAGAAAAAATAAGGTCAAGGGGGTAATAGGTCGCCCGCAAAGGTTAGGTGCGTCATAATTAATCCGAGTATACGTTGGGGGGGGGGGGGGGGTTTATGTATTTTCCCATGTAATAATTAACTAGTATGGATTTGATAATTTTATGTCAATAGTCATACATTACTTGTAGATCTACGAGTTAAATTATAAATATTGACTTATTTTTTAAAGTACCATATACTAATAACTTAATGAAAATGATAAAATTATGAAGAAGACATGATTAATTCGCGATTGAGCTTTTTACTTGAATCGTCCTATGTTATAAGTAAATTGAGAACATTACTCCTCTATTATATGAATGATATGGCCTCACAGGCAAGTTGGTATCCCTCAACCTCAAAGACATGATTTATGTTCCTTCTATCAACTTCTATGCCAACTAAAATCACTAGGGATCTCCTAACATGATCTCTCACAAAGAAAATCCACATAACCCTGATGGCGTTGTAGCTGGCCTGATCAATTATTGAAAACGTAGAATAACAAAATCAACTCCAGGAATATACCAAACCCCATTTGTAACATTTCGCTGACTCATTTCCATCATTGTAAAATGCATTGTTTCCCCAAAATTTGCTCGAAGATTAGTACTTCATATGTCAAATGTTTTGTTAATATTGAAAGTCATCATATGAGTACAAGCTTTAATCCTTGTCCATAAAGATGAAACTGGAATAGCAACTTTCGTTCTTTGATTCTCGCAAACATATAACTAATTGTATTTACTTGAACATCGGATTTTCGCATGAGTTTCTTAGAAAAGCAAACCACAGCCAAGAGCAGAGGAACTGCTGATAAGTTATTTTGAAGTGTCTTGCAAATATCCACCGAACAATTACGTCTTGACGCATATTCGGCCAAGCGAAATACAAATTGCAGGATACTTGCACCAACGTCTAACCCTATCCTCCCATGAGCAGTGTCTAGAGTTTGGTAAGTAATTCTAAGCTTGCTAACAACCCAATTTTGATGAGGTGCAACTATAATTGGTAGATATTCCAGCACTTTAATCAATTTTTTTCCCTGCATGTGCATGTTGCTCCGCATACTAGAATGAACATCTTCTGAAGTAAAAAGAACAACACCAATAGCTACTGTCATAGCCCAAATAGCAAGGTCTATCGTGACTAGATTTTTTAGATCAAATTGGCCTCTCGTAGTCACCCTTGTATACAAACTCTACATTCATCCGAATGTTTCTCCACTTGAAGTTACATAACAATGCCAGCTAGATACAAAGCAGATAAATTAAGAAGATAAATTAAGAAGCCAACTATGACAACTGGAAGCAGCCACCAAGGCAGATCAGAGGAGCGGTATTGAAGAAGGTCGGTGAGAGATTGAAATCTATATCTATGCAGTGAGAGTCATACTTAACACTACAAATATGAAGGACGAATTATCTGAAAGATGAGCGTTGAAAGTTCTTTTTGTGTAAATGACAGATTTGAAAGCTCTTGTTGTGTAAATGAGAGGTTTGTTGTGTAATGTGGTGCCTAGCTATAAGCGTCTCCTAGATGCTTTTAGTACAGTTAGAAACTGATAACAATATATCATCGTTTTTATAGTGCTTTTATAAATAGCCTAAGACTTAGTATTTTATCAATAGTAGTAGTCAAGATACTCTAAATAGATAAATACTAAGATCGAGCTTGTAGTTCAGCCCCCAGCCCAACCTGGCCCCTAAGCTGATAGATTCTGTCTTAAGGGGTCGGACTGTGCGCAGCTATGTAAACAAATATAAGTCAAGGTGTGGCAAAATTGGAATTTCATGATAGGTCGAGCTTGATAATTGATCAGTACATGGTCCTTGGAGATTCGACTCTAGTATGCCCGAGTGTAAAAATATAAAGACGCGTTAGTAATGGGCCTTTGACAAGTT
Source organism: Lycium ferocissimum (assembly GCF_029784015.1). Lineage (NCBI taxonomy): Eukaryota > Viridiplantae > Streptophyta > Magnoliopsida > Solanales > Solanaceae > Lycium > Lycium ferocissimum. The sequence continues at coordinate 19,364,618 of NC_081350.1, forward strand.
AAATCATTTATATTCGTTAAAAATTGCAGGTAATTATAATCAAATCAAAACACTATGAAAATGAATTAATGTTAGTTGGGCTAATAAGAAGAAAAATGATTTTTGGGTAGAAAAATTGCGGGTAGAATGGACGAAATGTGGGTTATAGGTGTATTATGGACACTTTCTATTTTTTGTGTCAATTATTCCTTCCAGGAAAAAGTAAGATGAAAAATTTGAATTTCATTCTCTTTCGATTAAATTAATGATGATTTATGTTTTCAGTGCATAAAAAATGTAAAAGTTTTTCTCTATGCTGACACACATTTAATGAGTTTTACTTTACTAAAATTTCGAATATCAACTTATTTTTCTTTTCTTCTTCATATCTACCCTTTCAAAGTTTTTTCTTAACTAAAAAATTTGACTATCTTATAAGTTTCTTTTGAAAGAAAAACATAATAGGCTAGCTTGATTCCTTGTTGTAGAAAATAATTTTTACTTGATGTAAAATAAATAATGTGTTAAACACTTTATTAGTGTTTATTCAAAGCACTATAAATGTACAAAAATAATGAAAGAATAATTTTATTACACGTTTAAATATATTTTTTACATTTAATTTAATCCATTATATTATCTTTTAATGATGTATGTTAAAATATATTTAATTTATTAAGACAAGGTAAGTTTGTCGAATAATTCTGAAATTAAGCTTTTTTATATTTTTCTCACATTTCATTAAGTAAAAATTATATCAAATTATGGGTTTTCCCAAGACAATTGAAGAAATAAGATTTGGTTTACTACCTAGACTATAACAAGCGTTATATATGTAGGAGGAATTTGTCCACATAAATCTCCCAAAAATCTTGTCTCGACAAGAAGAAGAAACGAACCAACGTACAATGCTGGAAAATGTATTTGTGAAGTTTGTTCTAGAGCCATTGACCAAAGTGGTTGGGAAATCGGTAGAAAACAACCCAAAAGTGGTTGAATTAGCCAAAAAATTTGGTAAGGATTCAAGGGATGCGAAGTTTCAAAGCAAAATTGCGACTGGTTTCACATTCATCGATGTTTCAAAAAACGGTCTCTATAGCGTATGGAAGTTTTGGTCAGACAAAAAGGAGAATAAAGAATGCAAAACTGCAATGGAAAAGCTCAAAAACAATGTCAAAAGGCCAGAACTATCTTACAAGGATAGTGTCCTTAGCGTAGAGGCACGACGTTTCATGCGAGCCGAGCTTTTGACAATCAGGGAAAACATAAAATAGGACCTCGGAGAGCTCCTGAAGAAAACGATGATGGGTAAAGAATGAACAGAGTAGTACTTTTTAATTCTTCACCATTTTGATTGTGAGAATATAAAAAACGATTATATTCCCAAAGGGTTGCACTTTTCACTTCTCCATGTTCAAACAAAGTAAATGTTTTCATGAATATGTAGTTTCCATTGGGTGAATATTGAAATGGGCAGATCATCTTTTAGACTTGAAATGGTTATAGCACCCTGAATGGTAGCAGCCGTTGCACAGTTCTGAAATAGAGTTTTTCTATGTTATTCTTACCTTTAATTTTAAATAAAAAAAAGTTATATACGTAGATAATAATTTTTTGGTAGAACTATAGCCTAAGATAGTATATTTGAATATTTGTATAATTATATTATTTTGTTGAATGCTAATAGAAAATTAACTTGGTTGCTTCGTCGAATGCATCCATCTGATGGTCAACTAAGTCAACTATAGGAATTAGAAAAAATTGAAGAATTAAGGCTTGCCCAAACCCTCTTTTCCCAACTGCTTCCTCCCCTTATCACCGCCCTTCCTCCCTTACGGTTCAACTCCTTACCACAATGTCTTTCTCCCTCCATCTCTTCCCTATGCGCTACCATTTTCACCTTGGCAAGATGGTGTTAAATGCTTTTGTACCTTGCCACACTATTTTTTTTGTTTTTAAATTTAACAAAGTTCAATTTATGTCCAAACAAAGCGCAAAGCATTTATACTACTGACCTGATGGAAACTTATAAAATCATATTTTTATCATAATCTTCTTCCTTAAAATTGCTAAGAGATATTTTTTTTCACTCCTCATTTTTTCGTGGATTACAATTGTGATCTTGTCATCCTCTCGACATGGAAGCTCTACATCGATGGTGAGTAGCATAATCTGTAGGGGTGTTCATGGTTCGGTTTGGGTCGGTTATTGGTTAAAACCATAACCAAACCAATTTAGTCGGTTTTTAAATGTCTAAAACCATAACCAAACCAAGTAAAATAATAACCACCGGTTTGGTTATTGTCGGTTTGGTTCGGTTTGGTTCGGTTTTTCAATTTATGACTAGCCGTGACAATTCAAATATTCTCTCTCTACATTCTTCAAATTTCTTATGAAGCTCTTTTTTCCTCACGGCCCACAAGGGCGAACTTTGCTGCATATTGAGGGAAATACATGCTGATGGCAATGTAAAATGAAAAGAGATAGTAGGATTTTTACTTTTTACCCTTATGCATACGACTTATTAGAGTTGGGCTTGGATTGTTGGACTTGGACATATTCTTTTAAGACATGGGCCTTAAAAATAAGTAGACCAAAATTAAATTAATAATTAAAAGGTATAAAATATCTTTAATTATTTATGAAAAGTTAATATTATACATATAAATAATTATAAATTTTATGTATATAATTATCGGTTTGGTTCGGTTATTTATTCGGTTATTTTTTACTATAACCATAACCAAACCAAATACTATCGGTTTTTCAAATTTAAAACCAAACCAAACCAAATGTCGGTTTTTTATTCGGTTTGGTTAAATTTTCGGTTTGGTTTTAGTTTTAACCAAAACTGTGAACAGCCCTAATAATCTGTACAAAAGTTATCAAATTAAAAACGCATAATGCACTAAATCAAGGTCATGGCACAGAGTAATTTGTACAACGGTTAACAAATAGAAAAACATAATACATTGAACAAGATTCATGAACAAAGAACACCACATAACACTAAATGTCAAGACATTGACTCTGAGGTTGCCAACTTACATGATTAGTATCAATTGTCATTTTTCTCAAGGCATAGAGGGGGAGGTCATAAACTTCTATACCGTAAAATCGATTTTTGATAGAATGAAAAAGATATATATGGTAGAAAAGTACTAACCAATAACAATCTGGTGAATCTACATAATGATGATCCATCTAAAATCAAATAACAAAAAGTTTACAAAATACAAGGATTATAATCAGAAATATCTGAAAAGATAAAATAGACAGATTATCAAAATAGATAAATAATATTTGCTCATCACTTGAAAAAGCAAATTCTTTGATTTTAGGACCTGTTGGAGTCAACTCTTAAGAAAATATATCTTTAAAATCAATGTTAGAAATTAACAAGATAACGAACATACCCACATCGTCAAGAGTATAAGACACCATATGATTTTGGTCATGATCATCATCTCTCAAAGAATACAACCTTCATTAAAAAAAATGTAAAAGAAAGTTTAGACCATAGCTTATCAACTGAAGTTTTAAATGAATGGTTTGTCATTTGATTAAGCACCTGCAAGCGATCGAAGAACACATCCAAAATATCTTGGAGTGAATTGAGATGTACTAATGCATAGGAGAGGTCAAACAACCGTATAGTAATATGATTTGGTGAATTAATCAACCGCGAAATGATGCTAACAAGTTTGATGTCTGGATTCTGTTAAAGATATAATCATAAAATCAAGTATAGTAAAGGTCAGTCCAAGCAAGTACATCAACTTAGTGTATGTTGAGAGTGGAAAGAAATAGGGTTAACCAAATTTCTTGTGTTACAACTTGCTACTAAATTTTGATTATTGTTCTTGCATAATATTTAAGTTAAGATCATATTATGTATTAACATGAAAAGATCAAGTTCACATCAAGATATTATACATATAACTAGTTTTTCTCATTTTTCGCATGGTATCAAAGTATAGGTTTTCAATATCGTTCGTGCATATTCCTTATTCTTTTGCTAGTTCCATCATTCATGATCCTGTCAAAAGATTCATCCTATCTGATTTTTCTAGTTTCATTATTCATAATCTAATCAAAGGATTCATCCGAACAGTCCAAAAAAAACGTAGATTTCTTTGTTGAAGATCCTATCTGCAATAAATTTTCACTTTGTTAGTGAATATGACGACTAATTTGTCACTCCTGTCTTAAGTTACATCCTAAAAATAGAGACGAGCAATTTCATCCTTACTAGCGGTACTGCATTGTTAAATCACAGAGATAGTTAAATAGTTGTCACTTCACTTTGCATCAATTAAGGAACTATCACATGGTCAAGTCGACTCCTGGAACAAACAGAAAATTTGGCACATCTATGTACCAAAGATTCAAGACAACACTCTATTATATTTAGTAATGCCATTGACTTCAAGAAGTGCTCATATATTGAACCTCACCTTTTATTATAAAGCTATCTTTCTTGAATATTGATTACCTTGGTCCACTATTGACTTTTTGAATTCTTTGTAGCCACCGCCAGGTCAATGATTTAAAAAAAAATCAAATTGACTTTGATGTCAACCATAAGTTTTATTTCAGTATCAAAATTACCTAAAATTATTACATATTAGAAAAGTAGGCATTGTTCAAATGTTTTAGAATTGACATGGTTGAAATCTAACACTCTTCTCTCTGTTGATCATGGATTTGCACCAATAACCGTCCTCACACATTTAAAAATTTGTGGGGCAAGCTCACTGATGGTAAGCTTTCTGTTCCATGATTTCCTGCGGTGCGAACAGCTGCTCCCTTCTTCTTGTTATCATTTGTGGCCTTGTCAGCCTCTTTTGGAGCCTTCATTTTCTTTTAGATTTTTTTTTCATCTTCCGTCCACGGCCATTATCACTTCTGGCCATTTTCTTTTCGCCAATTTCGTAAGATTAGTGGTTGATTGAATTGCATGAGATTTCGTAAGAGTTGTTTTGCTTAGGGCTGGTTTTGTGACGAGTTACTTAAGGCCCAGGTCAATGATCAATAGCCTGTTTATCTCATCTATATAAGGTCAAGTACAACACAAAACCAGGTCTTAGTTTTGTGTTGTACTCACAAAGTAGGGGGTCAGGAATTTTTTCATTCTCACACAGCTTAAATTCATAGATTGTGTTCTTTTTTTTAGTAAGCAAAAACATAGATTGCAATATAGCTAAATAGTTTTGGATATTCGATCCAAGATCCATTTTTCAACACTTCAACATAACCAAAGTAACTAATTGGAGTACCATTAATCACAATAGAAAAAATATATACATAAGTTGTTATCATCGAGTAGATAAATTGACATAGTCTCTCGAAGCCGAACCAATGCCTCCATAAGTGGTAATAATTCATGTGGTATTAATTCAAATAGCTGATGAGCTGCAACATGAAAAACAATTACAATGTTTAAATTCTTCTTAGCAATTTTATTTATTTGTAAATTATATACAAATATATACCGCACTATGTGTATGGTGAGAACTTGGGAAAAGTTCTCTCTGGTTCAGTAAATGTCCGTAGTATTGGTTCGTGAAAGGGAACCTTGGACGTGTCCGAGGCAGTAAGTCCGTGAAGTGTTACCCGAGGTGTATTCGAAGGGATAAGTCCAAATCAACAGAAGGTTATCTTCCCCTGATTCATCGCCGAGGATCAAGCCACCAACGGACGTATCCGACAAAATCGAAACCACTTTTATCCACGTGATGGCTCGTGTATCCTAGTTTTAGTAGGATACTTACACTATTTAAATGCATGTATCAGCTCCATTAGAGGTCATCAGAATCGTCTTTAAAAATATATTCCAGCTGCTAATAAGAAAAACTCTTCTTCGTCTAAGCCTCTGTTCTGAGTATCATTTTTTGTTAAGTTTGTTCTTTGCACTTCACCGTCCGTTCCAAACAGTCCGAGGAAGGAATCATCCCAGTCGGACCCTTTAAGCACAATCCGAGCAAGGATCCCCTCCCCGTCGGACCTGCCATCTCAATACTCATGCTCATTTACTTTCTTTGATTTTCATAGTTTACTTGTTAATTTTTGCTCGTTAATTCTTTTGTTAGTAAGCTCAAGTCACATATCCTTTAAACCGCGTACAAATTCAATTGTTGCTCTCCAAGGGTAAACACACTATATATCTCGTAGAGTGATATCCGTAGTCGTAGTTGCCTTGATTAACCTCATATCGATCAACTTATCTTTTATCCTGTAGGAACAATAATTTTTTTATAAAGATCTCGTACGAACGAAAATTTAAATAATATTAATATAATAAACATTTGAAACACAAATAGAAAAATGGTTTACTTTAACTCCTCCATGTTAACAACAAGTTGTTCTTGGGCGTCTTCAACTTCCTCAATCTTAAAGTAATCTAGCACACTGCGATTTTGCAAATTAAAAAAAAATGAATGAACTTCTATATATGAAAAGAAAAAATTATGCAATACAAATGCTAGATATACTCTATAATAGATCTTACTATCTTCAACAAGAACACCCTTGTATTCCTTCTGACAAAGTTTCTTTCACACCATTCACGCCCTGTGTTCCTGGTTAAATCATAAAACTGATACTCGAAGTGCTCTAGCACGTAATGACTTGTTGTATCTTCTTCAATCTTTTCCATGATTGACCGGTAAGCCTTTTGCTTTTTGTAAAACCGGTACCTATTCATAAGAGATGATGTGGGGGTTGATTGTATTTGACCAAAAGTACATATAACCCAAAAAAAAAAAAATATTAAAACTACAATGAGATAAACATATATGAGTAAATAAAGTAAAATAAGTTTTTTTGAAATGGTAAAGTTTTATTATTGAAAGAAAGTACGAAGATGGTGCAAGTAATACAAAAACAAAGGGAATGCAGATCAAAACATAAAGCACATAAAGCCTAGGTCACTAAAAATTACCTATAATCATTGAGATTCTCAGATTTGACCAAGAAATAGTTGTATGAAATGCAGTTTTCATCAAAACACAGTTTTTCATTCGGTCCCCTGAGTGAAGTTAATATTATCTCTTTGTAGTCGAGTTCCTTTTTCATGTTAAATTGGAAGAACGTTATTAATGTCTTCTTGATTATGTGAAACACCACTTATTTTGAAACAAAATAAAAAGGTAAAAAAATCACAAAATCACTTTTTTTGAAATGGAGGAAGTATTGAAATTAATCACTCATACGGGCTTTCAGGACAGGACAATCAGTTAGATCACTGACTTCAGTAACTACACATGTTACGTATTTGTATAAAATAGCTTTTCGAATTCAGAAAAGCTACATTCCACTAATTTGTTCACTTAATTTATGAAATAATCTTTCCTAATATGTACTCAAATCTTAAATAATAATAAAAAAACTATTTGCTTCCATGAATATTTATAAGAACTATGATTATTATCCTCATATTATTATTGCATTTATGAAGTCAATGACAAGACAGAAAGGTAGATAAATCCAGTAATTGATTCAGCAGAATATTGACTCTTGCATCAGATTCATTGACAATTTAAAGCGTTTTGTATTACGATTTTGAAGAGCGATATGGTACTAAAAAACAATGTGCCGAATAGATATGTTATTATAGGATAAAGCATGGTGAAAATTGGCAAGCTTTTATCAAAGTTATTGAGAACTCTCATAATCCATTGGAAAACAAGTTGAAAAAGGGCGATATCCACACTAAAATTAGTTAGTTGTAGTCAATTGTCATACATTACATGTAGATCTATAAGTTAAGTCATAAATATGACTTATTTCTAAAGCACCATATCCTGATAACTTAATGAAAATGACCTAAATATGACTAAATCATGATTAATTCGCAATTGAGTTTTTTTACTTGAACCGTCCGATGACACAAATAAACTAAGAATATTAGTTTTCTAATTATATGAATGACATAGCATATAAGTATCTTCTAGATGTTTTAGGACAGTTAGAACTGACAAGAACATATCATCATTTTTATAGTATTTTTATCAATAGCTAATTTTTTAGTGTTTTATCCTTAGTAGTAATCAAGATACCCTATTTTTTTAATGCTAGAAATATTATGTCTTTAAAGTATGATCAACTATGGGCCAACACCGTGCCAACCAGGCCCATTTATTCAATGTGTTCAGGGTCATATTGAATTAGTATTTTTTAAAAGTTAGTTCGGCCCAGCCCGACCTAGCCCCTAAGCTGACAGATTGTTCCTTAAGGTGTCGCATTATGCCCAGCTAGATAAATAAATCATTTAATTGCACGGTTTTCCCTTCAAATGGACTGGTCTTTAATTTTTGCCCTTCAAAATTGAACTTATGCCCCTAGAGGCATAAGTTCAATTTTGAAGGGCAAAAATTAAAGACCAGCACAAAATAGGGACAAAAGTGCAAATGACCCTAAATAAATTAGGTTGAAGACTGGCAAAATTTAATTTTATAATGGGCGAGCTTGATAAGTGTTCAGGTCATTAGAGAGTCGACTCTGGTATGTCCGATTCTAAAAATATAAAAGAAAGCCTTCGTAATAGGCTTTGACAAGTTAAGTCATTTAAATTCGTTAAAACTTCCAGTTAATTACAAACAAATCATAAATTTATGAAAATGTATTAGTGTTGGTTATGTTAATAAAAAGGCTAACATATATAAAGTGGTTTTTTTAGTGTATTATGTTTGTGTGGTTATTGGTTCCTTTCTACCTAGCTTATGGCTTCTAACATAGTTACATTATTTCTTTGTTTGAGGTCGCATAAGGGTTGCTCTACGTTTGTTTTGGGTGGTCTAAACCCCAAAAACTCCTTAAGGATTGAATAGCAAAGATTTCATCCTTGTTAATAACTCTTGAAATTCTCCTTTAATTTCCTGCTTTAATTAAAGTTTTTCGATTTTGCCAAAAAAAATTTAGTACTCTTGTGCACCAAAGCTAAGTATACCTCAACCACTCGTTTGGAAGATTTGGTGCACCAAAGCTAGCTATAAAACTAATAGGAACTTAATATGATAATAAAGTTCATCTATTATTCTCATATTATACTAAAAATGAACATTTAATTTAAAAGTTAATGTATATAAAGGGAGTCGCTTCGCTCCAGTTAAAATTCCTCCGGTAAATGTCAATACCAATTTAGATCTTTGACATGTGTAAAAGTTCAAGATTAAGTATCCATTTATGGTAAGACTTCAAAAGGTATTTAATAGTCTTCCTGCCACAATTGTTTTCCCTCTTCCTAAATGAGCAGAAAATTCTGAATTGTTTTTTGAAAGGTTATAACTCATCCTTTTCTACTAATATAATTTATTCAATAAATTAATTTAATTATGCAACTTTTTTTTATTTCTTTACACAATACATTGGATCTATTGAATTATTTGTAATGTGGTGAATCTCTTTATTCACTAAGCTTGGTTATATTTCTTCTTTTTGAGTTTGATTTTGTTGTTTGGTCTGTATATTTTATTTGTTTATTACTTAATAGTATTATTTTAGTAACTTGTTGCTAAAGGATATGCTCATATTTATGGGGTGGATTATTCAGACACTTTGTCCCTGTTGGCTAAAATCACATCTATTCGGCTATTTATTTCCTTGGCCGCCTCTCAGAATTGGCCTTTACATCAGTTAAAAATCAAAAATGCATTTCTTCATGGCAATTTCCTTGAAGGAGTGTATATTGTGCAACCACCCGGTTTTGTTGCTCAGGGGGAGTATGGAAAAATTTGCCATTTGAAAAAGTCTTTGTATGGCCTGAAACAAAGTCCTCGTGCCTGGTTTGACAAATTTAGCGAGGTAATACAAGAGTTTGGACTGAAAAAGAGCAAGTGTGACCGCTCTGTCTTCTACAGACAGTCGACAATTGGTATTATTCTTCTGGTTGTTTATGTCGATGATATTGTCATTATAGGAGATGATTATGCAGCGATTTCTTCTCTTAAGTTATTCTTACTCACCAAGTTTCATACTAAAGACTTAAGGAAGCTGAAATACTTCCTGAGAGTTGAGGTAACTAGAAGTAAAAAGAGCATTTTCTTGTCTCAAAGAAAGTATGTACTTGATTTGCTTGCAGAAACAGGAAATATGCGAGCGAAGCCATGTAGCACACCACTGGTTCCTGATATACATCTTAAAAAAGACGATGGTAATCCTTTTGATGATCCAGAAAGATATAGAAGGTTAATTGGAAAATTGAACTACCTCAAAGTGATCTGTCCAGATATTGCCTATGCAATTAGCATTGTCAGTCAATTTATGTCTGCACCTACAATCAAACATTGGGTAGCTTTGGAACAGATCCTATGTTACTCGAAAGGAGCTCCTGGACTTGGTGTACTATACAACAATCATGGGCGCACTCGGATTGAGTGTTTTGCAGATGCTGACTGGGCTGAATCCAAGATTGATAGTGTCTTTGTTGGAGGGAACTTGGTATCATGGAGGAAGTGAGAAACAAAGTCTTGTAACTCAATGTAACACAAAATCCGAGTACAGGGCTATGGCTCAATCCACATGTGAAATTCTACGGATACATCACCTTTTAGCTGAAGTTAGTGTGAAGCCTTTGTCACCAGCAAAACTTTGGTGTGATAATCAAGTTGCTCTACATGTTGCCTTGAATCCAGTATATCATGAAAGAACTAAACACATCGAGGTTGACTGTTACTTTGTTCGCGAAAAGATTCAAGAGAACTTCATCTCCATTGGCTATGTAAAGACAGGAAAGCAACTGGGTGATATATCTACAAAGGCCTCAAATGGAAATCGGGTGAAATATCTTTGTAACAAGTTGGTGATGATTAACATATATGCTCCAACTTGAAGGGAAATGTTACAGAATAATGTATTTAGACATAATATTTTATGTAGTTCACAATATGTAATATTATGTAGTGATTCTTAGGATTTAGTTACCATACTTAGAATCCTTTTCTCATGTATTTAAGCCACGGATTCTCTGAATAATATACACAGAATTTCCTCCATTACCTTGTTATTTTATTACACTTCATTAAAAAATTAATTGTGAAGCTAAATTGCCAAATATGTCAACCAATAAATACCTTCCCTCCTTTTTTAGTGGCAACAAGGTTTGATAGAGCCCCTTGGACCGCTCCTGTTTGTTAGGTTGTAAGAAAACTGGGATCGACTCGATTTTGTTTCCCAATGTCTTATTAAAAAGTTGAGCCCGTGTTTTTCATCTTAGATTTAGCAAAGTTGTTTTTTTTTTTTTTAAACACCTCTAAGACAAAAACTGCAATCATTGAAGGCTTTTAACGAGCACGTACAAGGCGAAGGTTAAAATGAAACAGATAGAGCAATTAATCATGGAGTAACAACAAATCATATTATTGAAAAAACACGAAGTGGCTAAAAATGGCAACAAAACTATAAGCCAATTTAGGTATCAGAAATCAAGTCGATAAAGAATTGACCTTTCTTTTTAATGAAAGCATCATATCCAACAATCATAAAAAAGATTTCAACACATTATCAGATAATTAGAAGAACATGAAGTTACACAAAAAAAGTTAGAGAAATACCCTGCTTCATTGAAGAATTTTCACAAACAGGTAGAGAACAAAAGCGCTTCACATGCGTATTAAACTTTGGTTCCGCCATTGCCCTTATTTGCTTAAGAGAAAACGCAGGAATATCAACTAGGGAAAAGGGTCAAATTTACCCTCCAAGTATAGTTTATAGTTTAAATTTACCCTCCGTTAAAGTTTGGGATCAAATTTGCCCTCTCCGTCAAAGTTTGGAATTAAATTTGCCCTCCAAGTATGGCTTATAGTTTAAATTTGCCCTCCGTCAAAGTTTGGGATCAAATTTGCCCTCTCTATCGAAGTTTGGGATCAAATTTGCCCTCCCCGTTAGGATACTTGATAAATTTGCCCTTATATGGATGGAAGTCTGACTTGGAGTCCACAACACAAAAAGTTAGCCACGTTGGATCTACATAGGCTCCATGTAGTCTCCCAATCCCAATTCTCTTAACCCAATTCTCTTTTGGAAAAAAAAAAAAGTGCCCCTGCAACATTTGTTTTATCATAGTGAAGGTTTCTTCATGAACTCTTCAGAGCATTTCTGAACAGAGGAGAACATTTTTCTCAGAATACATTCCTAAATGTATAGCGAAAGTAAGATCCGAAAAGTTATGATCCTACAAAAGTGATAACAAGACAACAAAATAAATTTGTGCAGTTCAGCTTTGAAAATCCATTTTCAGTTCTCTTGAATAGTTTTTGAGAGCTTCTGGTAGGGAGGCGACAACAATGAGTTAAGTTAGCTCCATCGAAGTTCACCTAAGATAGATATCATGTTCAAGAAAGTTTTGCTGGTCAGATAAATTCTATATTTCTGGAGAGAACAATGAATCCTTGGTCGTATTAACCATTTGTTGTTGCTTCATCGAAGTTCACCTAAGATAGATGTCATGTTCAAGAAAGTTTTGCTGGTCAGAAAAACTCTATGTTTCTAGAGAGAACAATGAATCCTTGGTCGTATTAAACATTTGTTGTTGCTGCTGCAGAATTTTTCTTACATGCCTCCTATTTTACGCATTATGTGTGTACCTCGATGCGATTAAAACTCCGGCTTTTCACATTACTACATGTGCCTTAGTGTCAGCAATAGTCTAGACGGGTTAAGAGAATTGGGATTGGGAAATGGGTTAAAAAGAGAATTGGGTTTAGGAGTCTACTTGGAGCCTATGTGGATCCGTCGTGGCTAATTTTTTTGTGTTGTGGAGTCCAAGTCAGACTTCCATCCATATAAGAGTAAATTTATCAAGTATCCTAATGGGGAGGGCTAATTTGATCCCAAACATCGACGAAGAGGGCAAATTTGATCCCAAACTTTGACGGAGGGCAAATTTAAACTATAAGCCATACTTGGAGGGCAAATTTGATCCCAAACTTTGATAGAGAGGGTAAATTTGATCCCAAACTTTGATGGAGGGCAAATTTAAACTATAAACTATACTCGGAGGGTAAATTTGACACTTTTCCTTATCAACTATGCTATCAAAGATTACAGGGATGGTAACAGTGGCGGAGCCAGAATTTTCAGTAAGGGGTTCAAAAATATGAAGAAGTAAACATACGAAGAAACTAAGGGGGTTCAACATCTACCATATATGCATAAAAAATAATTTTAACCTTCAATATACGCTGTAATTTTCTGCCGAGGGGTTCGGAACCCCTTGGTAACACTTGGCTACGCCCCTATGGTAAGAGAAGCAGGAGATGAGGAGAAAACTACATTAGGAAAATCCAAAGAGTTAGAAGGAAGCAGAGGAGAAAATAGAAACCTGGAAGTAGAGGAGTTGTGAAACAGTAAAACTCTTCAAAATGTGGTATAAACTTATAACCTTAAACGGCGGCTTCCCAGCTATTGAGAGTAATAGTCTCAGGTATTGAGCTGCCAATACAAACTGTCAGCTAAAACCTGTTGTTTAATCATTAAAATGACAATGAAGTTATCCTAAGATGAATTGACAAAGATTAAAAATGACCAATTTAGCCCCACAAATGTCAGGTAGACATGTTGACCCTCAGCTGGTTATTCCCTATTAGTAGTAGATTCATATCTTTTCAGATCTTAAATATTACTAGTAAAATTTAATACAGGACTCATGCAAAATAAATGGAGATGCTTGTCATCACCAGAAATGGCATAAGTGAGATAAAATAAGTACTTTTTACCTTCGAAACATGAAGAATATTGAATAACAGCCAAAAAATATATAATGATTTTGTCATGGTGTATCTAATTATTCTTTGCTCAATTGAACAACTAATTATTCTTTGCTAAATTGAACAACAATCGAAGTGTTGTGGTTGATACAATATATGTGGTTTATTTTATTTCTTATCTACCTCCTTTTCCGAACAATATTAGTGAGCACACTCCCATGTTAATTACAATGCTAATTAAAGTTGTATATGCTAATCATTCAAGGTAGAAAGTTATTAAAATTAATCATTCATGTGGGCCTTTAGGACAATTCAAACAGTGGCGCCTACCATGAACATGATGGTCCTCATAGCCTCAAATTATTCACATGAATTATTCATAACCACATGAGACTTTTCTGAAATTTCTAGTTAAATCTTCTTCTTTTTTAAGAATCGCATCAAATCTAACAAATAAAATTTGTGAAATATTTGACGGAAACAAAAAGTGTTTATATTTGACAAACTCAATGGGATACCTACGTTTAAGGGTATGGATGCTTCGCCACCCATTGGCTTTGTCCAAAATATTCTATGTAGGCATAAAATAATAATTAAAAAATTTATATAGTAGCCATGAGCACCCATTATGAAAGAAGTCCTAGTGAGTGCTTACGGTATGCAAAGCTCTCTTGCATAAAGTGTATTTATGTATTTAAGTTGCATGTCTAAACTATTGTTTTGTAGGAAGTTGTTATTCGTGTTAAAAGATTGATATATAAAATATCTCAAGAAATTTAAAGGTGAATAACTGAATTAGCCAAAGAATATATTTAAAACGAGCTATTGTTTTTCACTAGATTCTCTAATTGACAGGCACGGAAAAGAAAACTAATTGACAGGCGCATTTTCCAGACTTATTTAATTTTCTTTTTTATTTTCTTCTAGATTTATTCAAATACTATTTGAATTTATTAAAAGAAAAAAATAAGAAGAAATATTAAAAGATAAAAAGCTAAAACTAACGGAACTTGTTCAGTTTTATGATCGGTTTGTCTACTTATAATTAAACATCCTAGTAATCAACTTGAATTATATTAAACAATTGATCGATCCGACCCGGATGAGTACCCATGTTTGGTCTTTGTGATTACCGTAAAATCTATACTAAAATTAGTTAAGTACCATGAGTTGTAAATCCTGGATCCGCTACTGGACAAACTTAAAGCACCAAAATTATTAGAAGTATGTTTAAGAAACTAATTGAGCGTACACTCAAATATAACTGACCATGTCATTAATTTTCTATAGATCTGCCACTAGAAAATTAGTTTTAAGTTAGGAATACCTTAAAATGATTTATACATGTATTTTATTTTCATGTGAATTTTCTTATTTTTTCTGCATTGCTAATTAGGGGTGTACATGGACCGGGTTGGTTCGGATTTTTTAAACACCAAACCAAACCAATTGCGTCGGGTTTTTAAATTTACACACCAAACCAAACCAATATAATTCGGGTTTTTCAACCTCGGGTTTCTCGGGTTATTCGGTTTTCTCCGGTTTTTCGGGTTTTTTCCGCTATAGTCTTGATACAAAACATATAACTTTTACTTCAAATATTTCTTTAGTCCTAATAAGATACAACTATATAATTAAGGTGTTTCTTAAGAAAACACACAAAATGTGAGAAGAGTGATGACATTGTATTAAAATATTCAACAAAAGCTAATAAAATCGGTTAAAATAAATATTGCTAATTAACAAGCCATAAAGAAAATGACCATAATCTAAAAGTATTAAGTCATGCTAAAATAAGTACGGCTAATAAGTATTAATTACATGACAAAGAAAAAAAACTTAAGTTATGTATTTTCACTCTCTAAATCAATTATGCAAAACTAAAGAATAGATATCTAACATTATTGTCATTCCTAGTGGTAAATTGAATTTCTTTTGTTAGCATTAGTGTTGAGTTGGTTTTGATTTGGACTTTATTTGAGTTCCTAACATCCATAGGATATAAAACTTATTGACATCCAAATTCTAAGTTCAAGCTTGAATAATATGATAATAGATTAAAAAACTATGAAAAAATTTAAGAAATATTTATAAATTACATTACAAATAAATATTTTTATGTATAAAATATTATAAAAATTGAATACATGTAATGTCGGGTTGGTTTGGTTCGGTTTGACTTTTTTTAGTTAAAACCAAACCAAACCAATTATGATCGGGTTTTTTTTTTCAACACCAAACCAAGTCAAACCAAACCACTAGTCGGGTTTTTTTTCTCGGTTTGACTCGATTTATCGGTTTGGTGCGATTTGTCGGTTTACTTTGTACACCCCTATTGCTAATGAAGAGATTAGTCACGTACTCACTTAAAGTTCTTGCTCCTGTTTAGTCACGTACTCACTTAAAGTTCTTGCTCCTGTCCTGTTTAGTGCGTGCTCCAATTAATTAGATCCATCACATGAGATTCTTTCTTTCTATGTTTTAAAATTATTTCAACTGCTTAATTTTCTTTCTATGAAGCTAAACATTCTAGGACTAAATTGTACTCCCTCCATAATCTATCCCAATTTGTTTGAATGCTGACCAGTTTGGGCAGTCAAACAACTTTTTCTTTAACTACGATTTTCTCCAATGCTTTTCTTATATTGTGAATTATTAAGTATGCAAACTTATAATACTTTTTATGTAGCTTTCAAATATGTAAATTTTATCAGAAAATACTCAAAAAATCTATGTTTAAAATTAAGTCAAAGAAAAAGCCGTTTGACTCCCCAAATTGGTGAATCTTCAAATAAATTGAGACGGAGAGAATAATAATTTTCAGATGAAACTAAAGAAAATGATTGAGTACTATCATCAAAAGGGATCCTTTAGTTACGTGGGATGGGACAAAGAAGGATCACTATGGGTTGAGATATCCCATGAGATTATTTTGTTCCAACTTTTATATGGGATACTACCGATCATTTTAATACAAATGATGGGATAAAATAATTTAGAGACTAATTAATTTTCTTTACCAAATGCATTATAAAATTATCCCTTCTTTATCCTGCTAACCAAATGAAATTTTAGCTCGTGTGTAATGCGTGCAAGCAATGTGGTATTGAAAGAAGTTAAAAGGCGTAGCTTTCATATTTTTGTTGGTTTGAAGTTGGAACACACGTAAACAGTAGGGAAACAAGCGTTACAAGCTGACACGCTAAAAAAAACTTGGGGTAATTACAGAAATCTGCTCAACATTTTATCTAACTACAAAGACCTCCCCCAGAGTTTTAGAAAGCTAATTTCAGGACCATAACTGCACAAATTTGGAGGTAACCTAATATTTCACTCGTGCTATTCTCTGCTTAGATACATTGTCTTTCCCTTTTTTCCCTTTCCTTTCTCATCTCTCTAATATTTGTCATTCTTTGTTCTACTTTTTTTTTCATGGTTTAAAGTTATACAATTTAATCATGACTGTTATGAATTAATCATGACTGTTATGAAATGATGTCTTTTATGCATTATAATTTTTTCTTTACTTTCACTAATTTTCTTTTGACATTAGTAATAAATATTCAAAAGGAAAAACATTCTAAGAACCTTCGTGTTGATAAACCTTCTAATTAAATGTTATTCTTCTCGAGAGATCAAGCCGAATCTCATGGATGAACTTTTTCTTTTCTTCATTTTTTAAATTACATCCGGGGGTTTAAGTGCTACTGATGAAGTCTGAGCTCTTCACCTTAATTGTAGAAGGCCCGGGACCTCACCAAATTAGCTACTCGGCCCTCAATTACGCCCCGTGGGCGAACTTGTTCTATCACTTGGTATTGAGAGAGAAAGAGTGTGTGTGTTTAATTATAAGTTTTGAAACTTCAAATAGAATTTGTTTAATTAGACTAACCTCAAGGGAGGTTTACGGGAATACAAAAAAATATAGAATCTTCCTAGAAAGAGTCTAATTGATTGGTAGAATTAGCCAATTAAGGGTCCTGCCCACGTGTCCACAAGAAAGGAAATTAGGCCACTTGTGACTTGTGAGTAGCTTTCAGGTACCGTAAACTGACCAACAACTCCATCAAACCTCATTCAACAAAAAAGAAAGTACAAATTATAAATATCTAACGAAGCAAGTACTACTATTACCAAAGCTAAAGGGAAAAGAAAACTATAGTACCTTGAAGTATTAGTACTACTCTTTGCTTTCTCTTCTTCATTTGTAAAGAGAAAACGAAAGTATCAAAGATGGCTGTTTCGACAAAGTTGTGCCTCAATCTCTCCCCTCAACCTCCTCCTACTTCTAATAACTCAATTCCTCCACCTTCAAAGGCTACTCAAGTTTCTTGGTGAGTCTATTTTTACATAATCATATCTTGCTGTGCAAATTTGGAATTTTGTCAAAAGGAAATTGCCTCTATGACAAATAGCACGTTTTCTATTTCATTTTATACGTCAGTCTTTTCTTTTTAATATGTTTTAAAAAAAAGATATGTACCTTTTTTTATTTAGAAACTCTTCAACTTTAAACTTCTTATTTTATATACATCTAATGACTTTCTTTTTTGGTCATGGAAAGCAATTCTTTTTTTTTTTTTTTTTTAGTTTCATATCTACTCAATCACATTCATATAAATGAGACAGAAGGAATATATACTTACTAATTGTACCGATTGCATTAATTTTTGTACTTTAGTATGTTACTTTTAGTGCTCTAAAGTTATATATAAAAAAAAAAAACGAATCATTATTGCCCCATTTGACCAATAGGTGAGACAGTCAACATCTAACTTTTCATTCGTATGCCTTCATCCCAAAAAGATCTTCTTACGATCTGACACAAACTCCCTTAATTCTTCACATCTATATTTTATTTTTCAATTTCATATTAGTAATAATCTATACCCTTTTCCCTTGCTATTTATTTAAACTATCATTTGTCCATTTTTCCTGCAGGCAAAGAAAAGAAAAATCATGGAAAAGCCAATGTGTATTAGGGATGGCATGTGTCGTAATTGGATTAGAATCTGACAGCTTAATATTTGGTAATGAAGAGATTAGTGCTATCGCTGGAGACATGCAATTACATGTTGCAGGAAAATCAATACAAAAATGGAGTGAGAAAAGATCGTGTCCTCCATGGAATGGAAACTCATTAGAAACCATCGTGCCGGAGAACTTGCCAAGGCCGGTGACACGTCGGAGATGGGAAACTGTTGATTATAATACTACTCAATCTGCACCAGAAGTAAAGTTGGTGACAAAAAATAGTAAAGGTTGCTTCACTATGTGAACATACTAGTGACAAAGTTTATTGTACATGTAGTCAGGGAATAGTTGGGTATAGGTAAAGGGTTGAATTGGACTCCTTCATTAATGTTATTTTTATTTTTTATTATGGATAAATAGTTGTATTCTCTTAACATAAAGAAAAAAAATTGGTGTAATAGTAAAGGAGATTGAGAAAATTGTTATAGGTCATAGTATTTCATTATTTTTTGTGAATCCTTCGTATTAACTTCTCGGCTACACCACTGCCTGTACTAACTAATTACTGTTTTATATATAAGATTTCATATATAAGAAGGCTAATAAAAAAACATTGTGAGCTTAATTTGTTTTGGTTTCTGATTGATCAATGTATACCAGCATGAAGGCTGAGTAGTACATGATTGGCACTTTGGCAGTTTATTTGCAGTACATACAGTACAAGAATGTACTTATAAGATGAAAATCAGAAAAAGACAATTTTTGTAATTCGGAGACCCACTTTACACACGGTTGCTCATCAGACTATAACCAAAAGCAAAAGGCCCGAACCAATTGATTTATAAGTTCTCCTGGCCCAAACATATTTTGACCTCTAATACACTCACATTTTTAATGGGCAATTCGCAGGAGTACCCTTATTTTGGGTGGTCTTTAATTTTTGCTCTTCGCTAAAATTTTCTTAATTTGGGGTTTGAATTTTCACTACCAAAAATTTTAAAAAAATTCGCAAGACAGAGTTTTGCAAGGCAGAATTTGCATGGATAGATTTGCAAAATTCTGCCTTGCGATTTTTTTTTATACTGAGCTGGAGTTCGAACCCACAACTTTGGAGTATTAGGTGAAGGGCAAAATTTAAAGACCACCTATTTGAAGGGCAAAAATTAAAGACCGACCCAAATGAAGGGTAATCCGCGGAAAGAAAAAGATTTATAATCGGGTAAATAACAAAGATTCTTGATAGGATGGTTTTGACCACTGGAGTATGATATTTAAGAAACTTCTTTTCGGTAATTAAAGAATTTTATTTACCAAAAGGAAATATGTACAATGTTAATCAAAACTGCATAGCTGGAAAGAAAGCCCAGCTTGCAAAACATATATTAGCATCAGCTAACAACTACAAAAGTGGATAAAAATCAAGATCTTTTAAGGGAATATTTAAGAACTTAAAAATGAATATAAGAAGTAATTGTGAAAGTTAATTGTTCAAATGTGTTAGGTGGTGTTTATATAGGTTATATCGTGTAAAATTTTCTGTAAAATTATTCGGATTTCCAACAGATAAAGTTCTGACACAATTTTCAAAAGCCGAAGATCTGCTGAAATGCCAATAAATATTTTTGACAAATATTTTTGACCATCAACCGTCTGTAATAACAAATACGTCCTTCATCCTAATTTATGTGTCACTCTTTTCATTTTAGTCAGTTACAAAAAGGACATTTTTCCATATTTAATAAAAACTTAATTTCAAACATTACATTTTACCCTTCATAAAATGATTTATAGACACAGTTTTTTACAGCTTATTTTAGAGCACAAATTTTCAAAGATTTTTTTTCTTTCTTAAATTCGTGTCCCATCAAACACCTGGAGGGACTATTATATCACCAGGTGATAGCCGTCGAAAGTGTAAAAGAAGTTGGAGATGCAAAAGGTATTTAACCATAAATGATTCGCAACACATGAAATTATCTCAATTAGGTTCTCATCATATAATAAACACGTACTAAGAGCATGAAATTAAGTTGCATGATTATTTCATTAAGATTTTTTAGAAGTAATAGATGAGCAGCAAACTGGCCAGCACCAAATTTCACATGAACTTAAGATTCTTCTATGATGCATCGACCGAAGAGAAGATCTGCCAATTTTATCTTGAGTTGGAACATCAATCTGCCCCTTCACTCTCAGCGACGGTGAATCTTCAAATGAAGAGTCACCAAAATCAGAACATAGACAGAGAACA